>NC_073703.1:57993155-58593155 GCF_023634085.1 Falco cherrug | reverse complement strand
AAATTATTCTTTTAGGAGAAATTTATTTATAATATATCAATATTTATAATATATCAATATTAAAAAAGTTAAAATTAGAAATAAAGGTAAAAACAAAGCATGTTTATGAATTTCCAAACCACTGAAAATACAACACAATTTTTGATGAAATATTTCCAGTAGGAAGAAATATGAAGACAGAAAGGTTTCCATAGCAATGCACTATATTACTTTATCTTAAAGAAAAAAGGCTTTCTAGAATGACAACACTGTCTAGCAAAAATGAATGCAAATACATTATAAAGGTTTTATTCTGTAAATTTCTTTTATTATTTCATTTTGTAAGACTTCAGTGTTATTAATGAACTAGGAGATAAGTCCTTAAGGCATAGTGACTTGGCAAATACAGAAAATAAACCAGCATCAGTACTAACAATACACATTCACAAAGGCGATCAAACACTGAAACATCATCATGGACACAAGCTTTGTTAATGAAACACAGTAACCATTATTTTTGTTTATTTCATTCTTTTTTTACCAACTACAACAAGGGAGATAAAATTCAGATTTACCTCTGCTCATATTTACCTCCATATTTCAGTTAGCTGAAGGTCTACAAAGTTCTTGACAAAATAAGTTCCAAGATTTAAATTGTAAATAACATTAGTGTATAAATGGTCTGAACTATTATGATGGCGTAGAGTAGCCAGATCACAAAGTTACGTCTTCCTCATTGGTTTAACTTTTCTTCCTTCCCCATGTCATTCACAGCCAATACTGTAGAAACAATATGGAAATGGTTTCTGTTCCTAACTTTCCTAACTATGAAACAGAATAATTACTCACCATTCCATAGCACAATAGATCCTGAAATAAAATTTTAATATATACAGTTGTAGAATGTTATTAGTAATTATTATTCTTAATAAAGACACATTTTGTCATTTTGGTTAAATAGAAAAATATTTGACTTTTTTGATTCTGATTTTGCTAGGAATTTCTCTCCACTGAAATGCTTCTTTCCAGCATTAATTTTTGTAAAATATGTTAGGTAAACTCACTGGCCCAGGACTGCCACTATATACGATTTTAAAGAAGCACACTACTTAAAAGAGGAAGACAGTACAGAATCAAATACTGTTCTTATGTCCATCACTTATGTTTGCCATTCTGAGAGAATAATTACTTTCTGTGAGATGATACCTACAATTCATTCAGATTTTGCATCCATTTAATTTCATTCTTCAGTCTGTGAATATTACTTGTTCATATAATGAATTTGTCGGATGTAGCAAGTTGAGAGAACAGGTCTCACTAAAGTTAGTGGCATGGCAGATAAGCCTTTAACCTTCATACAGCAAGACTGTGATCCAAAAATCCCTATCAGCTAAAAGGTAAGTAGTATAATTCAGGTCTCTGTTGTGGTTAATGCTGAATTTGTATCAGCATTTTCTTGCCTGCCTGTATTTTCTTGCCTGCTTGTTGTCTTAGATAAGCCCATTTGTCAGCGTTTTTGAAACCCCTTTTAGAAATTAATAACTTTGCCACTGTGTACTGTGTTCTCATAGCCTAAGAATCTTTGACTGACTTGTGTACTTTAAGAAGATTTTTTACCTTAGGTCCTGGGTCCCTAGAGCCTACTTTTTTTAGTGACATCTCATGAGGAAAAGAAAGAAAAGAAAAATGTTATTTTTACATTTTCTCTCTCTTACAATCTGTCATAGTTAACAAGTCATACAAAGAAAACCTTAATACCTGCAGGTCAAGTCTGAAAAAAGGCTTTGCAATGTTTCATTCAGCTATAAGATTTGTTGAGTCAATGAATATTCTGCAAATTGGTAAATTATCAAGAACAGCTGTCACTTTCTTTATATGAATGCACATGACTGTTTGCAAAGCAATTCACTAATGGAGTAATGTATTTATCAATGTAAATAAGATTTAGTAAAACAAATGAGCAAAAATACTTTCTTTGGAAACAACATAAAAATTGTAATTTTCGCAAATTAAAATTGTTAGAGAAAAGATACCTGATCAAAGCTGATACCTGTTTAGGTGTACTCAGAACTCAAAATCACTGATTTTTTTGAATATAACATGAGGAATACCAAATTAAATGGAGAAATATCTATGTGGAAAGATGTATATAACAGAAAAAAATCATATTTGTATGATACAGTTCTGTAAGTATGATGCAAATCCCACACATAAGTTCACTCCAAAGGTATGCTATGGTTTCACAGGGTACCAATGCAAATTTACACTGATGTTGCAAAGAATGAAAATGTATTCTTAGAATTCTAAAGCAAATTTTAATAGGTTCTATGATTCTGTTGAAATGAGTGGCTTTGGATGGACAAAACATTTGAGTCAGAGATTATATAAAGAATGTCTACAACAAGAATAGGTATACATTTTACTCAAGGGGTACCTTTTTGAGAACTTGACTTACTTTGTCCTTCCAGTTTTTTATTTAAGTTACTATATGTATGTTTTGCTTTCCTTTCTTACTTTTAGCATTCAATGAAATTGGAGTGAGAAATGAGTTTTGTGCTCCACAGAGTGCAGAGAATAGCTTTTGTGTTTGGTTGCATTTATTGTTCCCTGATAGCCTGGCTATTTGGGACCATGCGAGTCTCCAAGTGCTCAATTCTGGTAATATTTATTGGCCGCTATTACTGGTGTTTTGACTCCTCTGATTTCCTATAACTATGGATGCCAAGAACAGTTTTCCTGACTATTTTGTTGCTGTTAACCCACTCTAACCGGGTGGGGACTGCTTCTCCTACAAGGATGATGCATCTTAGCTGTGTGTTGTGAAAGATTGTATTCGTCTTCTGGAAGGTCAAAAAGTTCTACTGAAGCTTGACAATAATTTGATAATAGCTTGATAATTGCCACCTGGGCTGTTCTACATTTTTGTGGAAGCATTTACTCTCAATGATTGGACATAGATCTGAAAGTTCCTTTCTGTTTATGATCCATATTTTGTTTTTCTGTGTTCATTGTGTTCCACAGTATCTATTTTGCAGCCAAACTTTTTAACAATAATTAATGGCAAAATTTTAGGAATGTGTTTGCAACCTAGTACACTAACATGAGATAAATAACAATAGAATTTTTGGGGCAGATATTGCTCCGTGATTACTTCTAAATTTGATCTGGACCTATAATGCTATGATAGTTGTGGAACTTCACCTCTTAAATGCAATATATATTTTGAGGTCTCAGTTTTGTAACACTTTTTCATTCTCTGATTTCTAAGATATTCAAACAACAACAAAAATGTGTAAAAAGAGGAAGATTCTTGACCAGACTTTTGTGAACTCTGCTTCTTCTTCTTAATTACCACAGGCAGCCGTCTTAGTGAACATGGAGAAATACAATAATTATAGGAAAGATTTATGTCATGCTGAAAAAAATTAGACAACTGATTTCCCCCCAAAATGCATATTTCTTTTCATTTTCTACAAAAGGCATTTATAGTGGTTCTCAGCTGTAGAGAATCAGATTTCAGATGTACAGCATGAACCATAATGGACTGCAGCCATCACATCTGTAATATAAAGGAAGACACGGTTGAGGGCTTTTTGACGGCTTACTAGTTTTAACTTTTGTGGACACATTGCTTGTAAGATTACCTGTCATTTTCTATGCTTTCCTTACTGTATAACTCAACAGAGCACTGGTGTCAAGAATTACTTATCACCCCTTTTGCAGCCATTACTTTTATTTACTTGTAAAAAAAATTAATAAATTTAAATAATTAAAAAAAAGTTCAAGACAGCTTTCAAATTTGATTTACATACATTTAATGTACACAGTAAAGATATTTATAAGCATTTTCAGAGCCATGTTTACTACCTGGAGCCTTGTGGAAGTTTTGCAGATAGGAGATCTATACATCTATATATTTGAACTTAATAAATATTTACTGAATAATTTATCCTCTAAATAAATACATTATTATGTAATTCAGAATAGCTAAAAATCCTTTGGACTTCTCCTACATGCATATTTACCATGTCATACATTTTTAAAGATAATTTAGAGATAACATATGCATTAAGAAGTGTGTAGCAGATGACACGTCAAAAATCAGCGTCATTTAACAATAAATTGTTTTACGTACTCACAAACTACATGTACATTATCCTTGTGCTTATTCCCTTTTTCTGCAATTTATTTTTAAGATGATAATATATTACAATTTTCAGACTGCTTGCTAAACAATTCTGTATTCTTCACCAAGCGTGGCTATTTATATTCATTATTTAATACCATGTTCTCAACACATACAAAAAGTCAACATTAAAATAACGTTAAAAAGTACATTTTTAGTAGTCCATAGGAATATTTTTATTCAACTGCTAAAGTCAATAGTCATGCTAGCAGAGTCCAGAATAACATTCTTTAAAAACCATACAAAAAAGGAATTGTTTGAAATTACTGGAACACAGAAAATTGGGCATTAAGGCTCAAGCGTCATTCTCCAGTGAGCCTGCTGTGCTTAGGTTTTGCAGTTGACCTAAGAAGCTCAAAACACAGAGGAATGAGTTTCCATTCACTTGAAACAGACAAAGAGAATACTGACATCCAGTATTAACTGACATTAACCTTGAGTCCTTGTAAATGTCTAGACTGGCATTAACTGTTATGGTAATAATCGAGACAACTGATTCTTTTTACTATTATGTAGTAATGTGAAAATAATGCATTGATTTTTAAATACAAATATATTGTGTATTTATAATGAACTGGTAGAGACCCCTGAAGTTCACATAGTCTTCACTCTCTTCTACCGCTTATCAGGGATTCTGTGGCTAGTATGAGACACTAGGAAATGCTTCTACCACACCAAAGTACTACAGTAAAAGTGTTTATAGAAACCTCTGCAGGTTTCTAAAGGATTTCTTCTTCTACTCTCTCTGGCTTTTCTGTAGTCTTGAGACCTGCACAAGAAATTTAACATTGTTGAGTGGTCTAATACATTTATTTTAAAGATGACAGAGGTAGGGACTAGAGTGCTTTGATGTTTGCCAGCTATCCTGAAGTCTCTCTTGACAAAAGCCAAAGGTTAAGGCAGAAAGAAAAGAAAAGAAAAAAAATCTGCATAATCTAAATGTAAACATTCCATTTAGTATTTTGAAAAGTGCCAAAAAAATTGACTACTTTGATATGCACATTTTACCTTTGATATGAACAAATCTCATATTAAATTCCTGAAGCAGAAGGATCTATTGTAGCAATATGTTCCTTTCATTCTGTCAAAGCAGATTAAAGAGGACTAGTATGAGAGATGCCTACTTTTCCAATTGATCAGATAATGATTCTGCTGCTTGAAAGTGAACTTTCTTTATAATAGAAAACTTTTGCTCACTACTTTTTTCCTTAGGAAAAGTAACAAGGTGGGTTTTTTTTTTTCTCTGTATTTTGTAAATTTCATAAGTACATCTCAAATATTGGGGATGTGCTTAACTATTTTCTCAATGTTTCAGATAGCAAAGATGCGACAAGAAAGATTAAGGCAAGAATGCATTTACCTACTTAAAGCCTCTCTGAATGCTTCAGCCAGAATTACCTTGTTAGCCTTCTATTTTTTTACACGGTACAGTAATAGGAGCAACAATGTCACTGAAATTTTCTGCAAAACCTCTGTAATATCCTAAAAGTCCTGTGAAAGACTGTTTAGGCATTTGGGTCAATCTATAATGGCCTTCACATTTAAGAGATTGGGATAAATGTCTTCTCTCCCAAGTTATTTTTGAACTACATTAGACTGATTTTCCTTTTGAATAGTGTGAACTCTGTAGGTAGGTTTCACCAAATAATTCCATGCTTTCTTTGGTTTGTTTTCAATTTCAGAAGGTGGTGATGTCATCATTGGCACATTTGTCATGACTGTGTAACCCAGCCAACATTTATTTGACCTGCTTCAAGATACCGCAGAAGGAGCAGTCAACCTCTTAACATAATCTTGTCTCACATCAGTGGTGAGAATGGGTTTTATTTTTCCTCTACGGAAATAGGGCTTTCCATATAAATCCAGTGTGCTGGCATTCTTTTTTTTCTATGTAATCTGGTGGGCCATCCAAAAAACGAAATGGATCAGACAAAGTGACACATTGACTCTCCTCTGATATATACGCAACCTTATTTTACTGTTTTCTCACAGTATTCTCAGACACAGTTCTGCATCAGAATTGTATCTGAGAATTCAGTTATAAAGATTTAGTTATAAACCACTACTCTGACATTATTCCTACATCTTATATATCTGCTTCACAAATGACTACAAAACCTCCATGTTTGATTCTGTACTACTCTGGTGATGATGCCAACAATCACAAAGTCAATTAGACCTGATTCTTCAAATACTACTCTCTTATCTTGTGGTCAGTTTGAATTCCCCTCTCCTGGCTGCATCAAGTCAACAATCACCTCCTAGCTGTGACAGGATTTTAACCTACTGACACACACATTGATGTGCCTTGTTCCAAAAGGGGGTTTTATTTACTTTATTAAGTAATGTTACTAACCTTTTCTACCACTTCAAAAGGCTTTTCCCAACAATTCTACGTTTGTTGATATTTAACATGAATTAAGAAGATGGACTTCAAGCCCTAAGAAAAGTACATAAGTTTTTATTATAACTGAAATTCCTCAACAATATACTGCTCTACAAATTCCTCATGTAATGTAAATTATTATTGACCCACTTAGTATGTACAATGGCTGCTTCAGCCTCTTGTTCAGTGCTACCTTCTCCAAAATCTCTAATAACATACAACAAATTATGTTTTTTTTTCATCTAGAAAGGTGATTTAGTCAGATTGTATGCCAGGTTATTTAGAGAGGGAAGTACAGCAAAACTGTAACTCAGTCACTTGTTTCAATATATTAGTAACCTACACTTAAGTGTCCCTTTGAATCTCTCAGCCTATTTTCTTTACCCCATTTGGTTCCAAAAATCCTTTATAACTAGAGTAAATATTTTTTTCTTGTCTGACAGTATGTTCGTTCACCTTAGGTAGTCGGTGAAATATAACTCCTGCCACTGTTTCAACCTCTGCATTAGGAAAAGGACTGCATCTGCAGAGAAAATAATGACACATGACCACAACCACAGATTTTGCCCTTTTGGGGGAAAATAAACCAACAAAATCCATCAAGATGCCAGGGGATGGCTCCTTAAAGGGTAAAAAGGCAGCTTCAAGAAAAGATCTTCCTTTTTTTCTGACATGTCCGACAACTTCAGCTTCTGACAGTATGCAATAGTTTTTAATTTCTCTATGCACATCATGCTAATATTTGATTGAGTATTTAATAAGCTTCATCTGAGCTATGCACAATGCTTTGTACACAGTTCTGATGAATTACAGGTATATTTTTCCTAGATGAATGCCTCTTCACAAGAACCAGCTTCTAGGAAGAGTATCTTCATATTTTCCCTTAATGTTTCAGGCTTAGATTCATAGCTAGGTTCTGGGACAAACTCTGCAGGAATTTTGTCTATACATATGTTAGGTTCATTCAGTCCTGCTGGCTTCTTGTCTCATGCATATCATATGATGCTTGATAATGCCTCAGGAGTTCTTTAGTTTTCTTTTTCCTGTTTGTAATGTTACTCCTGTACCATAAGTCTCTTTCCTCTCCGATACATATTCGTCTCCCTGAAGTCTAAAGACACACAGTAGGTACTTCTTCTGCTGAAAATTATTAGATTAACTAATTAAGACAGATTTGAAAAAAATCACTACAAAAGTATTATCTATCATCTGGGAAAATCACCCTGTCCTTTTAACTTGCCATGCACGTGCATCTTTCTTTCTCCTTTGATCTCACATCCCGAAGCTATGCACTGGAGCTATGCCTCTTCCAGTCACTGGAGAAAGAGACACAAGAGGTTTTGTCTAAGAGATTTAAATGCAACCATAATGGATGATTCTTATTGTGAAGTACTTCTGTGTTCCGTAATGGTCTGATGTTATAGAATTTACCATCTTTACTGAGTAAGAGGATTCCTGAATTGAAAGCATGATTTCTTACAGTTGAAGATAAGGGCTTAATAATCCCACTGTAATAACCAGGTGAGTGTAACGGGAGTTGCAGATCAAACACACAGAGGACAAGTAATACTGGGATTGCACTAGCACTGAAAATAAGGGATGTCTGTTGAGAAAAAAACATGCAACTACCTTTTGAAACTGTGCAATGCATTAAATGCAGTTAAAACATATTTTTATACCACCAATAGAAAACAACAGCTGCCCGAGATATCAAACCCACATTTGATTTTCTAGTTTATTTTATGCCTGCACTGCAACATGTGTCAGAGTCTGCAAATTCTTAGAGAAGGAACATTGTGTAAGATGCAGGACTAAGCATATTAATTGAACACAATAAATATTTGCAGTCAAAGGAAAAGAATGCTTGTTTTTACAGCAGTTGGTGTATTAGATAGTACCAAAGGGCATTAGTGGTTAGGATAAAAACACAGGTACATACAACTTCATGATTTGTGCATGTGGTAGATTTGCTGGTGGGTTTTCAGAAGGAAAAGTGCTCTATATCAGTATGGAAATGTGGGTACCTCAGAAGGCCCAGAGGTATTTGTACTGTGCTGTGACCTATTTTGTTATATGTTCATCAAAATATATGAAACTAAAAGAATCCAAGTCGGTAATATTTTTTTTTGTGTTTGATAGCTCATGGTTCTGACAGCAAAACTCAGTATAATAGTTTAGTACTGCATTTCTTTACCATCTAAAATATTAATACAAGATTGACTAAATATCTCTTCTAAAGTCTGTATGGCCCAGAGGTTATTAAGAAATCCTGGTTTTGTCTTCAGGGGGTTCAGTCTACTTTCCATACCTGCAGATAGCTTTTGTGCACTCAGCTTTTGAAGGATGGATCTTTTTCAAAGCAAAGGCAGTGGAATGCTAATAAATCACATCTTTATGAAATATTCATTAATTCAGTGTGTTCTTTACAAGGCTGCTGCCAAGGCAGTGCAGGGTGACGAATTACATTTTACAGACACAGGAAATGGTTGACAAGATACATTGTCTATGTAGAGGGTTTCCTGAATGGTCACATACAAAGCTAACCAACAAAAGTTGTTTACACTATTAAGCAAGCAAGACAAAAATGCAGCTGTCTATATCTCTGCCAAGTTCCTGTACCTCCTCTTTTATGATGAATTTTCCCTCCTGGCTTAGTTCTACTTTTTTCTTTCTTATAACAAATTTTGTTCTTATGAGGTGCTTTACTTAGAATGCCAGTGGAATGAAGTCAGATGGTAAGAGAAAAGTAAGCCAGCCTTGTGGCCTTTGTTACATCTTATGAGAGGATGTGGACTTGCCTTAAGGTCTCTCTTATTCATGTGTCAGCAGTCATCAGAAACACACTGCACAAAAGCAAGCTGAATGTTCCTTCACTTGAGTGAAATGGAATCTCTTTCTTGATTGCCTCTTTCATCTCTTTAGCACTCCAAAAGCAACCCCTGGGTAGCAAGGACACTGGAATCAGTATGACTGTGCTCCATCTTGCCCACAATTGTGCCCTAACACAACATCGTGATAAAGGATGGTGTTCTTGTGAAATCACTTAAAGGGTACATCTTTCATTACCAGGTACATATCTTTTGACTGGCTCAGTAAAAGAGGAATGACATAGATTTACAAAGACTCAAAGGCAAAGTTTGCAGAAAGTAACCATTAAAGTGTAATGGAACTCTTTCTCTTCAGGGGAGTGTACAAATTGTAGAAGAACTGGGTTTCATCCCATCCCACACTTGAAAGGAAAGACAAAATGCAGGGACTGTCACTGAATAAGATTGCATCTTTATTAGCTCATCTGGGAACTATGCAGGTCATCTTAATTATTTCCACTCTCTGGAGGACAAACCCCGCCATATTCAAATCCCACACTCTCTGGACCTTTAATAGGGTGTTTGAAGACTTACCACTCTCTGCTTATATGAAGGTGAAGGGGCTGCTGGAAAAAAGAAATATCCTCCAGTATATCTATGTATCATACATATTGGCAGTGTCCAATTCTGTTCCTGAAAATTCCTTGATGATGGTTCTATCCAGGATTATTCTCAGTTCCCCAAAACTGAGAATAAGATTCTGTATGAACTTTTCCTGGTCAAGTATCTTTGTTATCTTTGTTCACTCAAAGCAGATTCCTAAACAGTTCACTCTCTTGTCTAAATATAAATATATACTTGTCTGGGAAGAGGAAAATCGAATATTTTTCCATTTGTTCATCTTTGCACTTTATTTAACATTAGAGCTCTTGTACAACTAAAATCTGTATACAATTGAATCATCCCATAAGCAGTCAGGAATCTCAGAGAGCACAGGTAATACCTTTCCCAAGAAAAGCTTGATTGCAAGCCAGCAGAGTGCCTGTGAAAAAATACTCTTGATGCTTCCTCATCTACTAGAAACTCTTCTACTTCCTTTGGCAGTAGCCATGGTGCTTATCTTGGTTTTGTTTCCTTATAATACTTTCTTTGTGGTTTCTCTTCCCAGTGAACCTTTCAACTACCTGTTATCCCAAAGTTTACATTAATAAATAAATTTCTTGTCTTTTTGATTTGACTACAATGCCTGGTCAAGGTTTTGCTTCTCCTCCTGGGCTTGGTGCATACTCTCTCCTTTCTTCTCTACTGTCTGTTCTGTCTCTGATATTGTTCCTGAGTACAGTGTCCCATACCTCCAGTTCCCAGCACTCACACACACTATTACACCAGGTTCCTAACTGGTACATGACCCCATCCTCTGTACTGTACTTTTGATTAGATTGAATAAGTCTGGCTCCCTACATTTCTTTGAAGACACTTGATATCTTTTGAATGTATACTGTGTGACCACACTGCAAATATTGCAGCTTTTATCTCCAAAGATACAATGACTGAATTAAGATTTTCCAAACTTAAGAAAAGGCTAGGTCACCAGGATGCTTTTTAATTTTGTTGATAGTGTTACTGCTGCTGTAGGTTTATTTTGGGTTTCTGACTGCGTGTTATACTTCCAAAATACATACACAGTTTGAGAACGAGATGGATGTCCTACCCAGAAAATAAAATAAGCTCCTTTTAATTTTCATATTAGCTTCCTTTCCATAAAAAATTTTTGTGTTTGATTTCAAAAGTCCTTAGAAAAGACTAAAATAGTCCTATGTATTACCTTTTGTATTAGGTAGGGTGAAAAAAAAATTATGTTGTGAGGCCCTATCTGTACTTTAAAATTGGGAATATCTGTTCTCTTCTTAGCTCTGTCACAAGTAGCCACTGTTTAGTTTTATAACTGGTGGGTGATGTGAAGATTTTAAATACTACATTTAGTTTGTCATGGTAAACAGACATATACTAGACTTTTTTTTTAAAGAAATCTAGATTTATCCACTAAAGGAAAAACCTGAATGGGTTTTAAGACTGCAATACATTTTAAAGTGCTTGCCTGAGGCCAAATCCAGCTGATCACTAAACACATCTTGTTTGTACATAAATAAGCAATACCTTCTGTTTTCACAATTAACATGTATGTAATTAAGAAAAAATAATTTAAAATAGCAATTTGAACAAAACAACCTGTGTTAGGAACAAGAGAGTAAAATATTAATTCTTATTTTCTTTTTTTTTTTCACATACATATGAGTTTCTGTTAACTTATGGCACAACAAAACGCAATTGTCTAATCATTTTGGGTCACACTCTCCTGAACTTCACCATTGTCACTGAAGTTCATAAGCATAAACCAGCAGAACTTACAGACACATTATCTACAGTAAAAGGACAAATATTTTCCTTTTTATAGTAGGGTCATAAGCAATGAATGGAGACCCTCAATACTATTGAAGTGCCTGATAATTAAAAATAAGAAGTCCAAGAAGTAAATCTAATGGGAAATGTTCTGTGATTTGTTTCAGTTTCTAAGGTCATTTTTTAACAAATTCAAACAAACTTTCATTTGAATCATTTCAGCTCACTAGGGAACATACATCATTGAAGTATCACTGAAGCATGTCATCTGGCTTTTCCTCTGCTCATAATCTCCCCCATCCTTGAAATGTCCCCTATAGTGAGGTTATAAAAAAGGAGATAGAGGAACTAATTTGGATATCCATATGCCTTCAAGCAATTCTGGGAGATTTTTGTTCCCTTGACACCAGCTACGCTGGACAAACTGAGCCAGGAAATGTGTCCCTGAACTTCTACTCCTCTCTGCTGAGTGAAGATAGTTCCTCACTGGACAAATAAAGTCCCCATGCCCTTTATAAAGTCAGCTGCAGAACACTCAAATAAAATAAAAAGTTAAATAATAATACTTTCATAGATTTTACATGTTTAAAGCAAAAGAGGAATCAACTATTTGATCAAATCAGATTTGATTCTTTTTCTAAAAATTTAATTCCTTTTTCTGTTCTTTTATTTTTAGACTTATGATAAATAGTATAAGCTAATTAAGAGGTTTTGAATTTGGGCTTCTGATACCAATATTAAAATATTCGTATTTATTACTGACACTAGCATGCTTCTTCCCTTGTTTTAATTTATGAAATGGCTACCCTGAATCTACAGTATCATTTTGATAGTTTTTTATTCATGCATATTCATGATGCTGACTTTATTTCAGCAAGTTCAAAGTTTGAGGCTTTTTGACAGCCCAAAAAGTTAAAGTTGTAACCTCACAAGAAACAGAATTCCACAGACTTTTTCCAGATGATAGCAGTATCACAATCAGCTAAAGATGTGGGGATGCACTGCAGAAGTTATCAAAAATATGATGAAAGCTTTCCTTTTCTCTTTGAGCTCTTATAGTCAGAGATGTAGATTGGCCATATCAGCTTCCAGGTCTGACTGAGAAACCCGTCTCCTAACATTTAGCATTAGTTCTCCCAATATGTGCCAAGTCCTGCAATGACATTGAGGTCTGAAAATCTGAAATGTGGTCTAGGGAAGGCTCATGGAATTACTTTACAGCAGTATCCCTAAGGCCATATCTCAAGAGGGATTTAACAAAAAGATTAGACCTAGTAATGAGGGAAAACAGTGCATCTTTAATTTTCAACATCTGTCTATGTAATGACATTCTTACAAAACAGCAAGAGCCAGGGTTTTACACATTTACTGTGTATTCACCCACAGATAGCAAAAGGCACTGGTGCCTTTTGCCATACATATGCTTTCCTTTTGTTTCAGCGGAGGGTAGAAGGCCTATGAATACCTTCAGGGTAAAGAGGGTATTGAAAATGTGTATCTGTACTTTTGATTTAAAATATACATACTGCTTTGGATTTATGGTTTTGCTCTTCCCCGCCCCCCTCCCCCCCCCCCCCCCTTCAGATAAGTAATTTGAAAAGTATTACATCATAGATGAGATTTAATCTGAGAATTGTTTGCAAAAAACTGAATATCATATTCACCACTAAACATGATCATAAAAGTCAGGAAGAGAGCAGCAACTCAGGAAAAAAAAATCAGATTTAGAAAGAAAATATGTATTTAAGGCAGAGACTGGCAAACGGTGATGATAGCCTGTGTAGGTTCTGAATCTTGATTATTTACAGTGTGTCTTGAAGAATGTAGTAGTGGTGATGTATAACACACCTCAGAACTTGTGTTGCTGGTTTCTGTTTGGCATTTACTCTACAGGATCACCTTAAGAGTTGAATAGATACTAACTATAACATTCTTACAGTGTTTTTTTCCCAAGGAGCTATTTCTATATATTTGTCAGTAAATACACAATAATCCAAGGAACACTAACTTCCTTGTTGCTTTTCTGAGTGATTCCCCTTGCTGTCCATGGTTATGGGCTCATCAAATATGTTAATGCAAATATATTCTTGCTTAATGTGAAAAAAGTCCCAACAACTCAAACATGGAAGATGGAGTGCAATAAGCATGGGACTTTATTAAGTTGGTATTTTTTCTAACATGAGGAAATATTATGAAGATCATCCTTATGTTGTGTTGCTTCCCCCAAAAGAAGCAGCACAGAATGTATTATGCAGTAAGTAAAAAGCCTAAGATATATGTACCAGTATCAGTTTCCTTCCTTGATACTTGGATACAAGGATACCTGAGTAAACTTGAAAGAAATAACCTTGAAAAATGACCTCAAAAGAAAGATTCTGACTTTCTTTTTCCTTCCAGGTCTAACCTGTGCAACTAAGGTGATTAACCTGTGAGCACATTGACTTGATTCAACTTTAGCAGAACAATGATAATGCAAATAGTAGAATTTGCAGCAGACTTCCTGACTAATACAAGAATAAATTGTTCATTGGACTGATTGCTCTCCTGGAGAAAGTGAGAAACAGTCTCTTTTCCACTAAGTTTGTCTTCCTCTGAATGTTATTTTACCTACAAAGACAAATAGTGAGTATGTAGCATCCAAGATGTGCTTAGTCATTGTCTGAAGAGCTAGATTGAAGGTTTAACTGCCATGCCATACTCTTACTTAAGTGCTGAGAGGTTTCATTCTTTTCTTCTCTTTATTGTTGCAGCCCTCCTTTTGCAAAGACATACAGAAGTGCTACTTCTAGAATTTGATATCTATGTTGGTAGTTGGAGTTTTCACATAGATTTATAGCAAAGTTCATAGTTATACTTCATTATTTGCTATGTTGCAATGATGAGGGTAGTAATTTTGCTTTGAATACATGGCATTGGAAGGTCAAGACAAGAAAACGCGGACATGGTAAACCATCAGCATTTAAACTTTTTTTTTTTCCTTTTAAAAACTTCATCAGTAACTTGTGTTCCAGAGATTATCATTTCTGCTAGAGAATCAGGGATTCCTGCAATGTTTGCTCAGTAAAAGGCTATCAAAAGGCCCCATTTGTTACTCAGTACTGGCACAATTTGGAGTAAGAGGATCTAGCACAGGCTATTTCCAAATCCTGGTTCAAAAAAAACCGGTGGGGAGAAGACATTTCCTGATTCACAGGTGTGGCTGCTTGTGATGTTACGCTTGGTTTTAGCTAATGGTATGGGAAGAATAGTGCTGAAATCCTCTGAAGATCGCCTTCTCTTTTTCTGGTTTGCTCAAGAGTTTAGGGAGAGATGCGCCAGCCCCCAGGTGAGGCGAAATAGAAGTTTCCCCTAATGTTATTTTATTTATCCAGTTTGGAAAAGAAAATCAAAACCATCACTTATATTTGAGCTGAGACTTTCCTGGGTGCTGGATCACATCTATGGCAAAAGTTTGGGATCTTTGATGGTATAGAAAGTTTTACAATGAAAACAAATTAGAGGTATACCTCTCATCTTTAATCCTTCATGATTGTTATGACTAAAGTGTCCCTTTGGTACTATACCATCCCATTCATAGTCTATCTTTTTTCACATCAGCCATCACCTCAGCATCAGATCCCCCAGGGTCTTCCACCAATAAATTTTTGCAGTTCCTTTGCTACCAAACTTTTCTTTCTACCCTTCTACCAAATCAATGCAAGAAACTAAATATCCATATATCACAGATAATCTGTGTACTGAAATCTTTTGACCTTAGTTTCAGGATTTAAAAAAAATTAAATGTCTTTCATGATCCTTTCAGTTAATCAGTGCTGAATGATTAATGTTATCTTCCAGTTTAATCACCCAGGTAGAAAAATAGTATCATACTCTACAATGACCTATCCATGACTAATTCTTTTAAGTTGGATCTGCAAATTGGCAAGGCTCGTTTTCTCCCATATAACATTCACCCCCGACAAAAACTGATGGTAGCAACATGACTACAAGTTAGATGGGACCTCTGATAGGAAAGGCTTAGGTTTAATGGTACAAGATTTTACCTCAGGTTCAGTGATCACAGTATGTCCCTTAAAGTCAACAAACTATTTAGCAGCTGACTGCCTTCAAAGATCTTTTTTCCCCACCTGTTCTATATATGAGCCTTCCCACCACTTTCTTGAGTGCACATGTAGTGTTCTAGAGGCAAAAACCTTATATGAATGGCATTGTCAAGTTTGTGTCCTGTAGGTAATAGGCATTGTGTACTAGCTGTGGAAAACTGAGTAATTAAGTTTAGTGATGGGACCATTAGAACACAGTTTGGGCTCCTATAACGCTACAATTTTTAAAAGGACTTGTTTGGTTTATGGAAATTGTGGTGCAATTTTGGGAACCTCTGGCTCCAAAGACTAATTTTGGTTCACCTAAAATCCCAGTGACAAAAAACAGTTTCAGGGAAATCCATATGGAAATAAGGAATACAGAGGAGATGCCTTTTAAGCAGAAGGATTCTTTTCAACCTTAATCATAAAAAGTTATGCTATGATGTTCTGTGTCTGTGTGTGCTTGTTCTTGAAATCTTTATTCACTGCTGGATAGCTACCAAAAATTAGTGGTAAGGACAAGACAATATCTTGCTGAATATCAATGTCTGGGAGAACCAAATAGTTGATGTTTTCAGTCAGGAAACGAAATCTGGTTATTTATAAACTCTTTGTGGAATTTTGCAGCATCTATTGATTTTTATTATTATTTATAGATCTTTTTCCCTAATCTATTTTAATGAAGAAAATGTGAAATATTGAAAAGCAAGCTACAAATAGGTATCAGGCACCAGGGATACTTGGGGTTATTAAACAAAACGCATATGTGTGCTTTGTATGAGTGTTTCTGTATGCACACGTAAAAGAGAGAGGAGAAATAGGTATCTACCATTTCTTTGTCGCATTCATCTGTCCAACTGTATAAGTAATTCTCTGAGGAGCCTGCTGCATGAAAAGTCTGCTTTTGATTTTGTTATGTTGCTGTAATAGCAGACAAATTTCTAGCAGAAATCTATTAGTGTTCAAAATTAACAGACAATGTTTTTTACGTTTTAACACTCTTGTGTGCTCAGTTAGTATCTTATTTTAGAACCTGAGTGTGCTGGTTAATGACTGAGTCTGTGAACATCAGCGTTAACACTGCTGTCCTAAACCACTACCATTAGCCTGCAATGCAGCAAATTGTTGACAGCTATAACAAAGCATCACATCTTGCTGCCTTGGAAGCCCGGGATTCTGAAATGCTCTCTGTTGCTGCATAGTTGAACAAATACTGTTTCTTATTAATACTGCCACTCAAAACAATCAGAATAATCATTTGGTCACCTGGAACTGATTTATTCAATTTGCTTTCTTAAGCATTACCTGTAAAGCCTGCTTACCTGCCAAATATTTGAAGCTATTTGTATTTAATTGGAGTCTATGATCCATGAATGTGTGAAAAAGTAGGCAATTTCTTTGCCATGCAAGTGATCTTTTGTCACATGGGTAGCAGATACCTCTAGATGACATGTTGCTGCACCCTTACCTCATTTCAGCTGCTGTTTCACAGCACTGTGCAGATGAAATGCAATAGTTGCTCTGTATCTACTGATTTTCAGCTCTAAGTTAATTATAATCTGCAGTGCAGCAGTCATTCTGTGAATCCAAGCCTGTGCATTCAACTGACTGGTTTTCCAACTGAATGCTAGCTTGTTTGAGTCTTCCCTGTTTATAGTCATATAGTCACATAAATTGAATCTTAGTCTTAGGTGAAAGCATCATTGCTTTAAAAGTTATAACCAGAGCAGATCAAAATGCTGATTCACTTCTGCACAGCTGGTTTTCATGTCTAACAGCTACACATGTGCAGTCGACTGTAAAACTACTCAAATATCACATTAATACCTTTAAAAATAGGGCATTTCATGAGAAGTAATTTTCCACAACATTCAATGACAGGAGCTGCTAAAAGCTAGAAACTCGGCTATAAAGATTGTCAGTCTGAACTGATGGAGCACTATCTTTTTATTTAACTTTTTTTATATGGGTCTGGGCTTTTTTTTTTTTATTGCCCCCCCTAGTAGTGAATACTGACCCCACCTTTGTTTTCATGAATAAACTTTGTTCATTTCAAGAAAGTGGAACCTCTGACTAATACTTTTTAAGTATTCATAAGTAAAGATTCATACCGTAGCCCTTTCTCAGGGAACATCAGAACTAATCAAGAGCAGAACATCAAGATTTGGTTTTGATGAAGAAAATGCAAATATGAAACACCTCAAGCTGCAGTTTCAAGTACACTGTCAGCTAGCACTGCTGCCTCAAGCAGCAGTCCTGACCTCCTTCTCTACCTGACAGCTTATTCTCACCCTGCTTTGCTTCCTCCCTTGGGCTAGCAGAAATGTTTGTGCTGCTGCTCATTGAACTAGATCAGGGAACCAATCAGAGGTAAAACTGCCTTTTTTTATCCAGATTAATTTTAACTCAGATCAGATTCTCAATTTGGCTCACCACAGGATTGCATGAGCAGGAAAAGGCTGTTGGCCTATGGGAAAGAAAAGGTGAAATGCCAATTCATGTAGTATAGGTATTATCTTAAACTGTGGCTCCAGTCCTCAAGAAATCACCTCATTCTTGCTGTTTACATACACAGAAATTTGAAACCTTCTATTGGAACCCAAGTCCTTGATTTAACTTTCGATTAGGTAAAGGATTCTTTTCCAGGATAACCAGTGAACCTCCCAAGCTATCAGTGACATCTTTACTCAACAGGTATACGTATAAACTAAATGATTCACAGAAAAGATATAGCATAGCACACACAGGAAAAAAATCTTCATTCTCATGACATCAGCAAGAACTTTATATAAACTTCCCTTAGAAACCTAGTGAGCTCCATTTTAAAAATGTTTTTTTTCCCTTCAGCTCTCATTACAGCTTTGCTAGAGAAACTCTCTGCTCTGATGGAAGTCTTTTTCTATCATTACACCTAAAATTATCTTATGTATTAAAAAAGAGCATTATAGCTTGGATTTAAACCCAGGCCTTTGCAGAAATCACTAACATTGCCTTACAGACGACCCTAGGAAGCATATAAAACCGAGGCATCAATATTCTTTGAGGGTGCTAAGCAACTTAAAATTGTTTTAAATTATGGTATCTGGTTTATGTGGCAAGGTGTTGGTAGCAGGGAGACTGCAGTGGTGGCCTCTGTGAGAAGACACTAAGGACTGTCCCCATGTTGGGCACAGCCAGTTCTAGCTGGGTCCAAAACGGACTGACTGCTGGGCAAAGCGGAGCCAAATCAGCAATGCTGGTGGTGCCTCTGTGATAACATATTTAGGACACTGTAAAAAGTGCTGTGCAGTAGCTGTGAGAGAGAGAGGAGCAAGAAAAATGTTAAATGACCCCATAGACACCAACGTCAGTGAGGACCAAGAGGGAGGACGTTCTCCAGGTGCTGGAGCAGATTCCTGTGCAGCCCATGGAGGAGACCATGGTGGAGCTGGTTGTCTTCCTGCATCCCATGGAGGACCACATTGGATCACATATCCACACTGCAGCCCATGGAGGACCCCATGCTGCAGCAAGTAGATATACATGAAGGAAGCTGCAGCACCTGGAGAGGAGTCCATGGAGGAACAGGTTTTGTGGTGGGAACTGTGGCCCATGGGGGACCCATGCTAGGGCAGTCTGTTCCAGAAGGACTGTACCCCATGGAAACGACCCATGGTGGAGCAGGGGAAGAGTGTAAGGAGGAAGGAGTGGCAAGGTTTAAGTCTTCTGAACTGATCACAATCCCCATTTCCCATCCCTATTGTGCTACTCAGTATGGGGAGGAGGTAGAAGAGTCAGGAATGAAGGATTGAAGTTGAACTTGAGAAGTGGGGTACAGGGGAAAGATGTTCTTTTTGGTTTTGTTTCTCAGTATCTTTTTCTACTTCTAATTGGCAATAAATTAAATTAATCTCCCCCATTTAAGTCTGTTTTGCCCATGATAGGAACCTGTGAATGATCTTTCTGTCCTTATGTTGATCCGTGAGCTTTTTCATCTTACTTTTTCCTCTTGCCCTGCTGAGGAGGAGAGGTGAGAGAGCAGCTTGGTAGGCACCTGGCAGCCAGCTAAGGTTAAGCTGCCACAAGTAGTAATACCAATAGTTGGAACTATATTTCATAGAATCATAGAATCATTTAGGATGGAAAAGACCTTTGAGATCATCAAGTCCAAGCATTAACCCAGTTCATCACTTAAGCACCACATCTATGCATTTTTTAAATACCTCCAGGGATGGTGATTCCCCCATCTCTCTGGGCAGTCTGTCCTGTTCAACATCCTTTCAGTGAAGAAATTTTTTCTAATATCCAATCTAAACTTTCTCTGGCATAACTTGAGATATTAAACAGAACTGGCCTCAGTACTGAGCCCTGGGGGACACCACTTGTGCCCAGTCACCAGCTGGATATAGCTCCATTTACTATCACTTGTTGGGCTTGGCAGTACTTTGGTGAAAATGAACCAAAATTGAATCTTGAGTTGGTCTTGTAGTATTTAATACACCGTTCATTCTACTAAAAATTATCTGATTTAGTGTTGAAAATGTACAAGTGATCTGTTTCTATTAGAGGTATTATTTGGACCTAATTATGATTAGACTATCAGTTGGATTTGTGACTTAAGGACAGACTGGAACTGATTTTCAAACTGATTTTTTCTAAGGCACTTGTAAATGATAGTGGGTAAAAGAACACACACAAATGCAAAACCCCAGAACAATAACAATACAAGAATTTACTTTGAATTTCAGTTGAATGTACTGAATTTGAGTGTATCAAACACTTTTGGTTTGAAACTCAGATGTTCATATACTTCATATTTAAAGTGTTCTCTGTGTCCATCCCTACTTTCAGTATTATTTAAGTAGCAGAAATTAGCGTGAGCATCCTAACAACACATTAGTACAACATGGACTAATGACCAGCAGATATTGGGAACGTTATGCCTGTCATCCAGTACTTCTAACTGGGAAAAGGGTATATATATATCCTTTTCTTAAAATAAGCCTTTTTATAACAGAAATCCAACTATATCATAGTGAAATTTCACCTTGAGTTTGATAAAGGCAATATAATTTTTTATTTGATTTGAATTTTGTAGTTGATTTAAAAAGCATTTTATGAACATTTGGATGCAAACGCAGTAATGAAAAAAATTTAATGAAAAAAATATGTAAGGATTTTGGAACTTTTCTGGTTCATACTCCTGGACTTTATATCCTCAAAAGCTGGTTACAAGACTAGTTTGGAGATTTTAGTTTACTTTCAAGAACTGGAATACATTTTTTTGGGTTTTTTTTGTGGTTGGTTGTTTTAGAAAGAATTCATGTCTTTCAGTTCATGTCTGGGTTACAACCTTTTTGTATTACTTCCTTAAGGCAAACTGTTAGTGATAAAAATATAATACAAAACCATTGCCCTTGGCTTGCCTGGATGGAGCCTTCAGCTAGGAATATGTAGGGGATGAGGTGATCAGGTTTTCTCCTGTTCATTTTTTATCAATATGCAATGAAATACTTGATAACAGCTTTTTGAAAGTGTTGATAAATCTTGCAGTTTGCATGGTGAGTGCATGTCCTACAAATGAGGATTAAAATTAACACCCCTTGTGAAGAGAAAGTGAAGAGTTTTTGGAGTGAGCTCATGAGTTGTTTTTAATAAGCATCAGAATTAAACAGCTGACTTCACAGAGGGGTCCATCACAGAAATGTGGTGGGATTACTCACACAACTGGGATGCTGCAATGGATGGCTACAAACTCTTCAGAAGGGATAGGCAAGGAAAGAGAGGCCTACAGGAGGTAGGCCTGTATGTTAGGAAGTATTTTGATTGTCTAGAGCTTAATGATGGTGATAACACCGTTCAGTGTTTATGGGTAAATATCAGGGGGAAGGCCAACAATGCAAGTATCATGGTAGGAGTCTGTTATAGACCACCCAACCAGGATGAAGAAGCAGAAGAAATATTCTCTAAGCTCCCGAGATAAGTCATGCAATTGCTAGCCCTTGCTCTCATGGGCTCTGCTGGAAATACCACAGCAGAGAGAAAACAGCCTAGGAGGTTCCTGTGCCACAGCACTCTCAAAACTAACCAGCTGCAACAAGGTCTTTTACCATCTCATACCAGCATACTCTTCATACAGTCCCTCTGCTGCCTTCTCCTCGCCTCATCCAGAGCACATATCCTCTCTCCTCTTGCTTCTTCCTCAGCTGTTCTCTCTTCATTGGCTCTCAACCACTTAACTTCACCAGCCACACCTGCACCTTATCTACATCAGCCAACCCACTGCCCCTGAAGCCAACCCACAGTTGTATATTATCAATGATAATTATCCCCCCCCCTTTTTTTTTATGTTTTTAACAAACATTACAACCTTTTTACAAATATATTTTTCATACAGTCCTCTATAACTCCTCTACATTCCTGGATCGTGTGGAAGATACCTTCCTGACACAGCTGGTGAGCAAGCCAACTAAGGAGGCTGCCCTTCTGGGCCTGTTTTTTGTGAACAGAGAAGGACTTGTGGGTGATGTGATGGTTGGAGAGCATCTTGGGCATAATGATCATGAAATGATAGTTTTTGATTCTCAGAGAAGTAAGGAGGGGGGTCAGCAGAACTGCTTGGACTTCTGAAGGGAGATTGGCTTGTTTAGCAACCTGGTTGACAGAGTCCCTTGGGAGACAGTCCTGAAAGGCAAAGGAGTCCAGGAAGGCTGGACATTCTTCAAGATGGAAATCTTAAAGGTGCAGGAACAGGCCATTCCCATGTGCTGAAAGACAATCTGGCAGGGAGGAAGGCTGACCTGGATGAACAGAGATCTTTGGCTGGAACTCAGGAAAAAACAGGAAAGTTTATGACCTTTTGAAGAAGGGGCAGATAACAATAAGGATGTCGTGATGTTATGCAGTGAGAAAGTTAGAAGGGCCAAAGCCCAGACAGAACTTGATTTGGCTACTGCCGTAAAAGACAAAAATTTTTTTCTATAAATACATTAACAACAAAAGAAGGGCTAAGGAGAATCTCCATCTTTTTTTGGACGTGGGGGGAAACAAAGTGACAAAGGATGAAGAAAAAGCTGAGGTACGTAATGCCTTCTTTACCTCAATCTTTAATATTAAGACCAGTTGTTCTCCAAACACCCATCCCCCTGAGCTGGAAGGTCAGGATGGGCAGCAGAATGAAGACCCCATAACCCAAGGGGAAATGACTAGCAACCTGCTATATCACTTAGACAGACAGGTCTATGGGGCCAGATGGGATCCACCAAACAGTAATGGAGCTGGCAGATGTGCTTACCAAATCACTTTTATTAATTTATCAGAAGACTGAAAGTTAGCAAATGTGGTGCTCACCTACAAGAAGGGCTGGCAGGAAAATCTAGGGAACTACAGGCCTGTCAGTCTGACCCTGGTGTTGAGAAAGGATATGGAACAGATCATCTTGAGTGTCATCACATCTGTATAGCCTTTGACACCATTTCCCAGAGCATTTTCCTGGAGAAACTGGCTGCTCATGACTTGGATGGATGTACTCTATTCTGGGTGAAAAACTGGTTGAATTTTTCGATGGCTGAGCCCAAGTGGTGGTGTATGGAGTTAATAGAATATAAACAGAGTATTTGGAATTCACTGAAGAACTACTTGAGAAATTGTTGATGCATGCAAACAACAAAGACGACAACATGGCATATTTGTTTATAACAGAAATCTTGTTCATTTCTGTACAAAATTCAAAAAGTAAAACTAGCAGAAATGAGAAAAGGAACTAAAACAACACTGGAGAGATGATAAGTGCGTAGTGAGTATTTCAAAACCCACAAGCAGGTGAATGAATAGGGAGCTGATTGGTTTTGAAATAAGAAGCTCAGATGATATGGCTACAAATTACAAGGTATATAAAATGGAGTGCAGCTTCAAGTGTGCTGAAGACAAACATGGTAATAGCATGCGGAAAGGAATTTTGAAAGCAAATCGTAAGATTTAGCTTCCTTTGTTCTATTGTAAGAATACACAACAACTATTTTCAGGTGCAATAGTATGGCCAGTAATAGCTAAAGATGCCATCTCTTCTGGCATTGTTCTACAAAATAAAGGAAATAGACTTTTTTTTTTTTTTTTTTTTTTGCTTTAAATAGATACAATTTTAAGTTTTTGCCTTTGAAACGTAAAGACAAAAGGCCACTCTTGATGTTACTGGATTTACTGTGTTCATTTTATAGACATCGTTCTTAACTTTGGGAACTTTCTGATCTTTTGGTTTAAACTTAAAAAAAGATGAGTTTGGAGCCCACATCTGGAAGTATCGATGTTTGTAGAATGTAACAGGAACAGCTGAAGTGTTACTGCAGCCTTGCTTTCCAATTAGCTATCAGACAGGTTCTGGTAATGTAGAGAGAACTTTAAATGGTACTTATTTTTAGTGTCTTTGTCGTTACGATTAGAAAAATACTTTATTTTTAAATAAAAATAACTTTGTAATCAATAAAGATAATATGAAGTAAGAGTTACTGCAAAGACTCGTTTGCCCATGAAACTCCTTTTCTTCTTGCTTTGTCTGGTTGACTTTTCCATGGATAGTATTTGTTCAGTTTGTGTTTTCTTAAATGTAAACTGGTGCTTTAAAGAGAGTAATTGTATTAGATGAAACTCTGGAAAAAGTTGGAGCTTCTTTCCCTAGGGGCCAGCTGAGCACCCTGGAGGCTTCCAGAAACTGCTGGATCTGAAATGCAAATCTGCCTTGCAAAGACTCCATGTCTAGGAGGGTATTACTTTTAATATACTTCAGGTTTTTGTTTTCCTTGTTCTAACCACTTAAAATTTTGTCTGGTTATTAAGTTCAGCTGTAACAAACCATTTTTTTTATTTGTGGTTTTTTTTTTTTTTTCAACTGTCTTCACTGGGAGGAAAAGTTTTCCCACTTCAAAGATCTACCAAACGTATATTTTTATTTCACAAGTCTGTAATGTGATAAAATGAAAATATCTCATTTTAAAAAAGATATTTTTCATACTAATATATCTACATGTGAGTAAAATTGCAAGATATGAAAGGCAATCCTACTACATGGCTTAACATTGCTATGTTTGTTTCAGTAATTCTGCATCTGGTTTTCATCCCTGTAGATCAAACAATATTTGAATCATTGAGGCATTTAAAAAAAACAAAACAAAACAAAAACCTGAAGTTTTTTTTTAAAAAGTTATTTTCAAGAACTCTCTAGAGAAGAGTTTTGTAAAGGATGACATAGATTGCATAGATATTGGAGAAAGGGGAGGTACTAGGTGAAGTCTGTCATCATAAATTCATCCTAAAATAACCTATGCCATGACATATCAGAGCTGATGTTATAAAGAGATAAGAGTATGCATGCAACATGAAAAGTTATCTTTAACTAGTTAAAAATATTCAGCTCTTCTTGCTGCATAAGAAACCTCACCCCCACCCTGCTCCCTGTCTAGTGTAATTTCATTAATATAAAAGAAGATCCTCCCGACTGAGACGTTAATAAAGTCTTCACAACATTGTCTGGACCCTCTAACATTTACAAAGATGTGGCTTATGATGTTAATACATAGAAATTAACGACTGAGTTCCGATCTATAATGATAATAGAAATTAATAGTTAAAAAATTATAAAATATTTTGTCCCCCTAAAATCATAAAATTTCCAAATGCAGTTTGTATCCTGACTACTTAACTGGCAACAGCTGGTAATGAGTTTTACCTTTTTGAATACAGTGCTGAGATGAAAATAGCTATTATTTGATCTCCATTTTAGGCCAAAGACATTAATCAATCTCTCAAATACACCTTTTTAATCTCTAAACATCTATCCTGGACTTGACAAGAGCAAATCTAGTTCTGAATTACCAAAGCATGTTAGACATAACTGTTGAGCATCTCAGTGTCTAAATATACATATACATACATACCTAAGTATATGAGAACAGTAATATATATGTTACAGTAATATATATATTTCTCTTTGTGTGTAAATAAATGGTACTGTTTCCAAAAGGCTGGCATATAAAATAAGGTTATATAGGACTGATGAGTTTAGAATAAAAGAAAGAAGATAAAAATGCAGTGCTTCTATAAAAACACACAAGGGTCATGAGGCAATAGACATTTAAAAATATTGGGAAGCTATGAATGATGACACAGGTGAAAGTCAGTGAAAGAACAAATTATTGTGGGAATGTGAAAGAGGCAGCGGGTGAAATGGAAATCACATGGAGGTGAAAAATGGAGATAGAAAATTTTTGATCATAAAATGAAAAACAGGTAATGGAAACATCAGAAGTAATTTCAGCACCATGGCCAGTGCCTACAAACCCAGAGCCCTAGTATGCCTTTCCAGCACAAACGCAGTGTGATGTTGTTCAGTCCTCTGTCTGATTTCGGTAAACCTACTTATAAGAAGTAAGTACCTTAATTTTTAAGTAAACATGTTTTAGGTGAGGACAATACGCTTTTGGTAGTTTTGCTGGTTTTTGTTTTGTTTGTTTTTAAATGGACTATAAAACCAATCAGTGGTCAGCATTGCAGATACTTTCAGCTAGAGACATGGATTTAATCACAGCTTGTTATCAACCTAAAGCACAATTAAACTGGTTTAGTGATCTTACTTTTTGCCTTAGTCTGTACTGGTTATGCTTACAACAACACTCTAACTAGCTGTATGGGAAAGACTGACTCTCACTTTCCTTGAAGAAGTTTAAAGACCAACCAAATTCTCAAACTGCAGCTATTGTGTCTTAAATAAAACTTTCATGGTGTTTCTTTGGGTTTTATACCATTTAATCTAATTTGCTGTTTATATGTAATCAGTGTGTTATAGTAAGATTTTTTAGGCCTACAAGTAAACAAACTTTCTCTGCTAAATCATCTATCTAAATTCTGACATTAAATTGAAAAATATTTGTTAGAAACAAAATAAAATCGAATAAAATTGTTTCTCTAACTATTCTACAGTGTGAACTACATCCTGAAAAATGTCCAGATTATTTTAACTCCCACTTGTAGACTTATTTTTGACTATGCATAGATTAAATCACCAGATCGATTTAAATAGAAGGAAACACAGAATTGGAAAATTAGTGTGAAAATAGTCTTATATGTTGTGTATTGTGATTTCTTAATTTTAGGGATAGAGAAGTTTAATTTTTGTTTTGCTTTTCTGCAAATGTATCTCTGGTCCATGGTTAATAACAGAAGGTGCTATATTGATATGAACGAGGGTTTCTTCTTTCTAAAAGAATATAATTTTGCTTTCATCTTTTCATATCTTTTCCAGTCCCCCTCTCTTAGCTGTAGCTTTTTTTCCTTCTTGCTATTACTCCTTGCCTGCTATATTCCACCTGCTGTTTGGTTATTTCTGCTGCAGCAGTGTGGTCCTTTGCAGTGCTCCAATAGTCATCTTCTGTTCAGCCGGCAGCCAGGCAAATTTTCTGATAGTGATGTTTGCAGACATTTGTGTGTAATTGGAGTGGATTTTCTATGGGATCATGTAAAAAACTCTTCCATTTATTGTTTCTGTAAGCAGCTTTATGTTCCCACAATTATTCAGATTTTTTTTTCATACATATAACTCTGTTTGCGTATCTGTTGTTAAAACACCAATGAAAAAGGGACTATTATTTGTTTAACTTCAATAAACAAGACTTACAATATACCCCAAAGAAACATAGATACATTTTAGGCTGAGAACTTTTCCTTTGCAAAACTTGAGAGTTAAAATTAGTGTGAGTCATGTTCAGACCAAATAAACAGGTGGGAACAACTTCAGGTGCTGAAATTTATCTAATAGCTCAAAATTAAAGCTGAGAAAATGATAAAGATGACCCAGTTGTTTACCATTTCTGAAATCTCAAACAATTCCCACTCGTAATGGGAGCTATTTTGAATGCTTACATAGGTGAATATACATTTTAGAACTGCTTTGGCATCTGATGCATATGAACTATGTGTCTTAGAGTCATTAAGTCTATCCCTTACAGTCACAAGAAAGCATGATGTCCTGCCCTCCTTTGTACACTGTACTATTTTATATCCTGCTTTATACTACTGTATAAATCCATGTTACAGGCTGGACATGAATGAGCACTGCACTCGTGTAGCAACAGTTATTTAGCATGTGAATAACCCAGTATTGGAATAGATTCCCCATAGCATTGGTGGAATCTCCCTCACTGGAGATATTGAAGACTTGGCTTGAAAGGGACCCTGAGAACCTTATCAAAGGCCTTGCTTTCAAAACCAGATTGGACCAGATGGTCTTCTGGAGGTTCCTTTTAGGCTAGATTTTTCAGTGAATCTATCACTTAGAAAACAGTAAGGGAACACAATTTTCCCTTCTGAATATGTTAAAATAAAAATCTAAAAGGGTAGTCTTTTCCTGTTAAATACACTTTTTCCATTTGCACTTCTGCAGAGGTCAGTCATCTGCTTAGCGATGTAGAGGATCAAGAATATCCTTTATGATGTTTACTTGCTATCAAATACATCATGTCATGTACAAATAGGTGTATCATTTCTTTTTAGGATATTGCAACCTCTTATCAGTGAGAGGTTTTCAGGTAATTTATCATCAGCAATTTCACTGAAAGAAAAGCTAGGTGAGATATTTAGAAGGAAGTTTTTTTAGTTTTTGGTTTTGTTTTTTTTTTTACTACAGGTATGTACATAAACAGTGTATGATTACTTCAGGTTTTTTGGTGGGGAAGAAGGGAGAGACCAGATCCTTCCTACTTTTAGATCCCACTATCTTACAGGATATGTGTGCAAGACAGAGGACAACACAGAAGCATCTGGCAAGCTTCTCACTACACACTTGCTTAGGAGGAGGACAGTGTCAAGGTGAATCAGTGATTGTCAGTACTAAAATGTTTAACTAGTTTATTAGAGAGAGGAACCTTATATCAAAGAGCAAGATCTTCAATAATGCTTGTTAGCAGCAACAAATTAAACATGCAAATACAGAAATAATCTCATATTATTTTACCTACTGTACAGTTTGAAATTGTCTTCATGGATCGCTAGGTTATTTAATGGCCTTTCACCCCTGAGGCCACACTTCAAATTAAAATTATGTAAGCTTTGAGAAGTTAACCAATTTCAAATTATGTTCTGAATTTGCATTAAAGTTATATAACCTTGGAGATCTCCCCCCATGAGCTCAACAAGCTTGCAAAATGTTTAGACAAGACAACAAAGCTTTCACATGAGGCCTTTTTTCCTTATTAGTACAGTTTATTCCCTATAGTAAATAAAGGATTCTCCCAACAGAAATGTGAGAAATACCCCGTACTATTATACTGCAGAGAGTACTGGGAAAGAGGGGTGGAGGGTGGGAATAGGAGCTCTTTAGTCTTATTCTACTACACCATTGGAAAGCGAGATGAAGCCAGTTTCTGCTGCCATTTAGAAGAATTTTTTTCTGTGCACAAGAAGAGATGGGGAAGCAAAACTCTGCTCACAGTTTTTGTCAAAATAGTTTTCGAAGGCACAACATTTCTCTGAGACAGTTTGCTCATCTAACAGAATGGATCATGTCCCTTTAACAACATATTTTTCCTTGACAGTGACCTATCTAAAAACCATATTTCTTTATCTAAAGTGGGAGCTTCAGAATAAATTAAAAAAAAACCCAAACCCCAAAACGTCCACACCATTCAGTATTCTGCAGAGGGAGTGTGTTCCATTTTCTTGTTTGATTGTACTTGTTCACTTTGTCTTGTGGTGGTGTGTCTCTTCTACAACTTTGCATGTGGGTGAATGAGAGAAGCCCTATGCTAGAATAGCTTTTGCTTCCGGGAAGAAAGCGGATAGGGCTCCCTCATGAGGTTTTTATAACATGAGGATCTACCATGAGTTGCAGTGCATCATCTCTATGTCACATCATATTACTAAACAGAACTGCAGTGGAGCTCATAAATATGCTCTTTCGGATAAATATTGCTCTGGGCAGCAGTCCAACTTCTTATTGGAGAATTTCACTAAACATAGGTCTTTCTTTTGGCTTTCCATACCATTTAGATATTGCTTCTTTAGGTTTTCTGTTCAAGGACAGGATGAGATGATAACAGGCTGTGAGTACTGCCTGAAAAGAACACTCAATGGTGCAAATAAGGCAGTAATCCCAGCTGGCCCCAGTACAAGAGGAATGGGAGGGATTGCCCTATACAGGATCTGTAAGATGTGAATAGATCCAACTCCAGCATTCTTACTATGGTCACTATAAATAATACAAAAACTGTAGATGGTGGTCATTGTTAATGCCTCATGATTCATATGTTCTGTATGTCCTAGATATGACGGCACTTTTTTTTTTTTGCCCCTCCCCCCCCTTTTTTTTCTGATGGCTTTCCCTAGGCTACATAACTTCCTTGTTATGTATTTCTATATATATTAATTATTATATAATATACATTAATTAATATATTATGATATTTAATATAAATATATCAAATACAGTGGAAATAGCTTCAGACTCTCACTGGTGATTCTTTCCTATAGTCCCAATCACATACCCAAATGAAAACAGTAAAGCAGCAGATGATAGAAACATCTATCATCTGCATAGATGCAGAAAACAAAAGAGGTGAGAAGACTGGAGAAGAAAAAGTCACAGAGACAGGAAAAAACAGGGATAGAACATTAACACTTGGGGTTTTAGCATTAAAATAAGCTTAGGCTTTCTTAATCAACTTTTAAAATGCTTTACCATTCATTTTGAGAAGTCTTTTTTTCATGGGGTGTCTCCATTAGCTACTTTTTCATACTATATCTGCATGCCTTTCTCATGGTTTATAGCTCTTTCATTATAGTACAGTTTTGTTAGTCAGGCTTTATAGGGTTGTGAAAACAAACACAAACCAACAATGACTATGGATGATAAGTGTATATTTACAGTACTTTCCAAATTAGAGAACAGTGCTTTCACAAGTGCTTTCAAAACTAGGTTTTCTCAGAGGTAACCCATGTGTGCCTGGATATTTTTCAAAGTGAAAATCTAACTCTGGTTTAAAAGTTAACCATCTGCATTTGTATTTCTACCATAGCACAGAAAAAAAATTCCCTCAACATCTTACAATAATACAAGTGACACAAAGGCTTCAAAACAGATTAACAAATAAAGTGAGGGTTTAGATGGTGTTATCTGAATCTAAGGACCTCTCCCACCTTTCCAGAAAGGCCACAAATTGTGGGTGGACACTGGAGAGACTAAAGACAAGAATATTTTTCCTGTAGACTGGCTGATCTGTTCTCTTAATCCAGATGCTCTTAATATGTGCATGTTGTGCTAATTACCTATGTAAATTATTCCATGGATATAGTAACTTTATAACTTTTATTCTGAGCCTTGACTTTAAGTATCATAAGAAAACAACAAATGTAAAGGACACTTCTAATCTAAAGGGCTTTGATCACGACAGTCTCAAACACAACAGAAATGTTTTGGTCAAATATGTGAAATTTCTGTGACAACTCCAGTCTGTTCTGTGGATGTAACACAGAGATGACATTCACCTTTTACACTCTTACTACCTTTTACTGCAAAGTGCAAGTTAAATACTTTAAATGTTAGAAGCATAATTCAAGGAGTACTTCCAGCAAATGTGATTTTCATTGCCCCATTTTCATTGGAGAAATTCAAGATGTGAATATTAACAACACCAAAGTAATGGCAAAGATGGTTGTGATGGGAAATCTTATTAGTAAACAAGAGCTGCGTCTGAAAAATATTGTCATTAAAAGCTATGTAGTAGTTAATTGAGTCTGATATGAAATTTAGTGCTGGAAAGTTAATGACTAATGCAGCTATTTCACAGAGCTTGGTTACTGCAGGCTCTATAATGATCTCCTTTGCTTCATAGCAACAATGAAATTAACCTCTCTTTTGTCCTGCAGGTGTTGTGTTCTGATAATGCATATCCTTTACAAGTATGAGCAAATTATTTGCTTTGCATACAAATCGAGCATAGGCTGAATCCATATGGAAAGGAAAATGAACACTTCTTATATATTTGAACTAAAGAATACCCACTTAAATGTAAGTCAAAATTCAGTAAGTTGGCATCTTGGGTGACTTTAACATTAGTATAGATAAGAATTTACATGATCATTTTTTGATGATCAGGGTGTCTACTGGGTTAAAGGAGGCGGAATGCTTTTATGATTTGGAGAGGAGGACATAAAATGGAGCAGCAATGGCTCCTGGCATGGTGTCAGATTTTAAAATACTCACCATCCTTCAAGTAACTAAAATGTAAGTTAATAATCAAAAGAAAAATAAGGAAAACAAAGTGAGTGTATTACAAATCAAACAACAGCAATTAAAACCAGTATGGGCGGAATAAGTAAGGTGAGCATCTGCTGTACTCAAATAAAAGATATTTTTGCTTTTTGTTCATCCTAGTGACCAAATTGCTCATGCATGTCTTATTGGCTGCATTACCAAGAGATATATTTGCAATAGAAATGGTGACATTTGATTATGGATTCACTGTGAGTATGAAAGGTCAAGAAAAATTTAAGGGCACTCCCTCTCTTCTCTTTTCCAGATTACTAGGATTCTAAAAGAATGTGACAGGGGAGATGACTGTTTAGCAGATTAATAGATAGTTTTAAATTGTTGCAGCACTGTTCCTAATGTAGACTATTTTAACTATCTTCTTCCTCCTAGTATGAAGAACAGTCATGAGGACGAGGTGGGAAGTGCTTACTATTATCTGCAGAACAATGATGACTCTGCAGCTGACTTAATTCAAATCACTGCTCTCAGTGAGACTGGGTAGAATGATTCAGTCTGCACATTTAGAAACTACATCAGCAAGTCAAAAGCAACCTAATAACAATAATTTTCACAAAGTGGCACGCTTGACTTATTGTTGCAAGGTCGGTCTAAGCACCTAGTTTCTGCACATTCCATAGAAGTGATGCATAAACTTGGGCATAAACAAATATTTCAGTTTTTTTTTGATGGGAGGTAATTACCCAGGAATGACATTTTCAAAGACTAGCTTAAAGTCAGAAAATGAGTGGGAAACCATTCCTTTGTATAAGCCACCAGTTTAATAGGACAATACTGTGTATTTCTGTTTGTCAGAGTCAGTGATATATGACTGAAGAGGAAATTAAATGCTGGTTTAAGAAGCATGCAATATTGGGACTCTCAGTCAACTTTTCTGTATTCTGAACACAGTTTTTCTAATTCCCCACCCCCACCCCCCACCCCCCCGACATTTAGTAGGAAAAACTTTTACAGGAAACAATTGAACAGTTGTGGTAAAAGTTTGGTTTAATTTCCCAAAATAAAAATAACATGAAGGAAGTTATTGGTAATAGACCTAGTGGGAATTTTATGTTCCTTAGAAAAGTCTGAAAATTGGTGGAGGAATGAACAGAATAAAGGTAGGAAGTCATAAAATTCCTTAAAAGCAAAATACAGAAAGACATTTATTTTACAATGCTAGAATAGCTTTTTGTTGCAAAAATTTAAAATTCTTATTTGGAGGAATGCCTTCCAGCTCTCATACTTCATAGGAAACTGAAATCTTGGGGCCTGTGTTTTAGCATGTACCATTCAGGCATCTCATGGTTGTGTTTATTTGTCAAAAACAAGGGCTCATGAAAACTGAATGCAAAAAAGGTTACTAAAACTCAGTGACTTTAAGAGTGCCTCAAAATTTTTAGTGATTGTATGATATGCCTGGTTTTATAAAGAGAGAAAGTAAAATGCATCTGTGTGCATCTGTGTACCAAGGAGTAAGAGGAAGAAAGGGAAAGTTCATAAAGGAAGTGTCCGTATCTTATTTTAAGAATTCATAGATAAATTTTAATACCTGAACTATTCCAGTATCTAATAACAAAGCTTTGTGGGAAGTTTCATTTCAAACATCTGCTCATATCTTTGTTAGTATACATCAGTAATGCAAGTTTCCTCTTTTTTTTTTTTTTTTTTTAATAATCATAGAATCACAGAATTGATAATGTTGCAAGAAACCTCCAGAGGTCATCTTGTCCAATCCCACTGCTCAAAGCAAGATCAACTAGGGTAGATTGCTCAGGAATGTGTCCACCTGGGCTTTGACTTTCTCCAAGGATGGAATCTCTACAGTTTCTTCAGGCAACCTGTTCCAGTGTTTGATCACATTACAGCTCTGAGCAAACTGATTTAGTAAAAGATGTCCCTGCCCATGGCAGGGGAATTTGACTAGATGATCCTTAAAAGGTCCCTTCCAGGCAAAACTGTCCTACAATTCTGCAGGAATTACATAATTTCTTGTGTTTAAATGGAATGTTCTGTATTGCAGTTTGTGCCCCTTGCCTCTTGTCTTTTCGTTAAGTACCACTGAAAAGACTCTGGCTCCTACGTCTTTATTCCCTCCCATCAAATATTACACATTGGTAAGATCCCCCCAGGCCTTTTCTTCTCCAGACAAAAAGACCCACCTCTCCCAGTCTCTCCTAGTTCAACAGATGCTCCCAATCTCGAATTATCACACAGGTCCTTCACTGAACTCTCTCCAATACATTCATGCCTCTTGTACTATGAAGCCCAGCACTGGGACCAGTGCACCAGATGTGTCTCACTGGTGCTGAGTAGAGGGGAAGGATCAAATACCTAGACCTGCTTGCTGGTGGTGCTCTTCCTAATGCAGTCCAGGATGCTGTTGGCTTTCTTATCTGTAAGAACTTTGCAGGCTCTTGTTGCAGATTAATTTGTGATAATCAAAGGGGCAGGCTTAGTTTTGTAGTCTGTAAATCTAGGTCCTTATCAAGTAGTCTGACCTCATTCTTGATTTTAAAGTGTAACATCAAAGTACTGATATTTAAAATGTATATTTTATTTCTTATTCAAATTTCTAAATTCCACAACCAACGTTTGTACACTTTATTATGAAATTTTTCCACCTGAGCCATCTCCTTTTTACCCTTCTGGAACCTTACCAACTGAAGTTCTATCAGTTCTGAGGTGCTTGTTTGTTTGGTTTTGCCTTCAGATTTGTCATTGTGTGGCTTGAATTGTGAAATACAGAAGACCACATAGTTGAGTGCCATATACAGATACTATATAACCTCCCTCGTCTCATTCAGCCTTCAGATTTGTCATTGTGTGGCTTGAATTGTGAAATACAGAAGACCACATAGTTGAGTGCCATATACAGATACTATATAACCTCCCTTGTCTCATTCAGTGTATCCTTTTTCATATGTCCAAGCATCCAAAGATAGCTCTATTTGATCAAGTTGCTCTCATTAATTAATTTAGCTTTCTTTAAATCTCTCTATTGAATCTTGCATGGGTATTTCTGCTATTTAATTGTGGAAATGGTCACATGGAAAAATCTATAGTTATTTGGGCCATTATTTTTACCCTATTAAACCAGATACACAGTGGCAGTTTCTTATCAGTCTTTTGGAGCCTCTAGAGTTTTTGAAATTGAATATTAATGGTCCAGAGACTTCATCAGCTGAGATTTTTCCAATTATTGTTTGTAAATTATCCATACCTTCTGATTTGAAATGTGCAACTTTATTAGATGTTGTTTAAATGCTGCTTAATATCTGCTGGGATAAAATATATTTTTGCTTCAGTCACCAACTGCTTATTTCCGAAACCTAGAACAGTGTTCACTGAAACACGAAAGTCTTCTGTGTTAGAAGTTTTATTATTTGCATCAAATAGGAATACTAAGAAGGCAGCAAAGGTTCATTGACCCCTGAATTCTACATATGGTTTTCAGGGCATTCCAAAAAATGAAAAGGGAAGAAAAACGCTTGTCAAAGGAAAGCAAATATTTTATCCAATAGGTGCCAGCAAGGGCATAACATACCCATAAGTTAATTTTGCTATCATGAGGGAGGTGGGAGAAATATTTGGGAAATTAGCCTAAAAAGTCGGTTGGGAGAGGAGGTAGATTTGGTGTTGGATGAGGATGTATTAATAACTGCTGCCTTCTCTTCGTTTTCTGTCTGGTGTAGCAAACCATCCTGGTTGTCAAGGCACAAATTCTTGACCATGGGTAGTGACAATGACGATACCCTCTCCTCCCTCCTTTGTGGTAGGGAGGCTACAGAGTTGTAGTGGCCATTGTGGTAGAGGCAGCTGGTAGGGAAGTGGCAAGAGGCAGGGAACACAACAGGGATGAACTGACACTTTCTAGTCCACTTCCTGTTCTAGAGGAAGTTGAGTCCTACAGGACAGCCAAGGATTTCTGAACATGTAGTAAGGTATAAGGCAGATGGATTATGCAATAAAATTTTCCTATAATGAGAATAACTGTGTTAATATTTCCATTTAAATCTATAAAGTTCAATCTACTTTCTCCATGTAACAGAAAATTTAGTGTTCAAAGAGAAAGTTAGAGAAAGGAAAATGAAGAGAAGTGTAGAGTTTAAATAAAGTAGAATTATCTGTGGGAAGTCCCAAGGGATGGCAAAGAAACAGACACATTGCCAGTGTTCCCTAGGCTTTGGGATGTCACATTAGCTGAGACTACTGGGTGATGATTTAGTGTTTTGTTGTGGTTTAACCCTGACTGGCAACTAAGCCCCACAAAGCCACTTGCTCACTCCCCCCACTATGGGATGAGGGAGAGAGTCAGAAGGGTAGAAGTGAGACAACTTGTGGGTTGAGGTAAAGACAGTTTAATAGGAAAAGCAAAACCCACGGACACAAGCAAAGCAAAACAAGGAATTCATTCACCACTTCCCACCAGCGGGCAGGTGCTCAGCCATCCACAGGAGAGCCGGGCTCCAGCACATGTAACAGTTACTTGGGAAGACAAACACCATCACTCTGAATGTGTCCCCCTCCTTCTTCTTCCCCCAATTCCTATACTCAGCATGATGTTCGTATGGAATACCACTTTGGCTAGTTTGATTAGCTGTCCCAGTTGTGTTCCCTCCCAGCTTCTTGTACCCCTCCAGCCCTCTGGCTGGCAGAGCCTGAGAAACTGAGAAGTTCTTGACTTAGCATAAACAGTACCCAGCAACAACTGAAAACATCAGTGGCCTATCAACATTGTTCTCACACCAAATCTGAAACACAGCACTGTACCAGCTGCTAAGAAGAAAATTAACTCTATCTCAGCTGAAACCAGGACATGTTTGTAGAACTATAACTGTTTTACAGAAGCAGAAAAATTCATTTGTCCGAGGAAGTTGAAATTTGAGTTGAAACCAGAGGTTAAAATTAACGAGGCTCTGGTATACTAAACATGTCTCTGCACTTCAGGTGGTATTTTGTGCAACTGTACAACTTAAGCAAAAAATAGGGTGGTTCTCTTTCAGATTTACAATGAATGATGAAATTAGTAAAAAGGATTTACTGAGTTGCAAGTTATACAGCTGGAGCCCCGCAATGTCATGCTTGATTCATTAACACAGCTAGGATAAATGAACTAAACTAACAAGGGGCAGTCTGTCAGGTAAATCTGTTTTATTTACTTAGATTCAGGACTCTCCTCCCAGTTAAATGAATTTAAAATCCTGGTATGTAAATTTGAATTCCTGGTACATGAACAGCTAATTCTAGGACAAAAGACTTTGTGGGGCAGTGTAATATTATGCTATAATGACTAAATAACATATCTTAAATAGGTCCAGAAATGCTGAAAGTTTGTCTTTAGTTTTAAATTCTCTGGAAACTGGATAAATATGGCAAACTTGTATCTTTCATTCACTTACATTCTGTCAAATATATGAAACGGTAGATGAGACCTCCTAACTTTAAAAACTATGTATCGATGGAAATACAGATACACTGAATGCATATGAAGTTATCTGGGAGACAGTTCTCCATGGAAGCAATTTAGCTGACGTTTCTCAAAAAGCTTTCAGACTTCGTTTCAAGGAATGCTTTCCTTATGCAAACACTGCAGCAGAATGTAATTCTAGACCAAGCTCATTTTTTTAACCTGGTTAATGAAAGGTAAAGATAAAAATTCTCATTTGAAAAGTCTGATATGAAGATAATAGATTGAAGAGAGACTCTCATTTATTCCAGAAAGATGGCCTTAACTTTTATATTTAAGACACTAACACTGGCAGAAAATGAAGTTCTGCAATACTGACTACAAAGGGGGAAAAAAAAATTAAAAAAGCACCTACACTGGAGAATCCTGTGAAAAGAGAAGCTGATGTTGTATTGTTGAATCTTCTCTAAACTAAAAAAAAAAAAAAAGAAAAAAAAAGAAAAAAAAAAAAAGAAGTGTTTGTTTTCACTACAGAGTTTCAGGCTTACACGTGAACCAAATGAAAGGGTTTTAGCATTTAGGGATCTCATGAGACAATAATATTCTGGCCAGTCATCCATTTTTCATTTATCCCCCCCCCCTTTAATAGCTGTACCTATTAACTAGAGATCTCTGAAGGTAATTAAACACTTGGAAATGTGCTGGAGCTATATAAACAGGAAATTACTCCAGTAGTTGCAACAATAATTACATCTAAAATATAACTACAGTATATTAACTTGCTGGGAATAACTAATCTCTACAACTACTAAATTAATCACAGGATCATTTGATGGCTGATCATCAGAATCAATACCATTTTACTGATGAGAATCTATACATCATAATACTGAAGAAAAGCATTGGTTATTTTCAGCAAGATGATGCTGTGTGGATTTTTCTTTCAACCTTCCTCCTGCAACATTTATGTCTGACTGTTTCCAAGACCAGTGTCCTGCAGCAAATGTTGCCAGCAATACTGAATACTTTCAATTAGTAGTTCTCTAGTTCTCTGGTAACTAAGCAACTGACCTGTGGTGAAGAATACATAATGATCTTCTGCATATCCACCTTAGAGTATCAGAGAGAGCATAGGCTTCAAAACATGGATTTGTTCATCCATATTGATGAATTTGGCTTAGTCTTCTGTGAATTACGAAGTATATTTGCTGTGTGTTTGATGTAAATAAGTCAAACAGAAATAAGAGGCTGTGTATGTATGTTGCTTTATCTTTACCCATTCATTGATAATTATCACGCTGTTAGCAAGCAAACATTCAGAATTCTGTAAAATCAGGGTAAATATGGGTTTGATGTTATCAATATACAATCAATCATAATTAACTACACAACAATATTTTTGGGGCTTTTTTTTAAACTATTGTGAGTAATATGGTCTTGTTAATAAAGCAGAGTTTATGTAATGGGGATCTGAGAAAAAACAGCAGCTGGCACACATGTAATCTGCATAAAATAGAGAGGCTGCTAGTTGTCAGGGGGATGGTAGCATGAAAAAATAGCTGAAAGAATCACCTTATCCATTATGAGGCCTTCCAATACGTTGACTCTGTACCTCAGAGCTGATCTGGAATTACTGCTGTAAGAAGCCCGGATTCTATCAAATGCCTGAGAATTCTTCTCCTTTCAGCTTTGTTTGGTCAGAAGACTATGCTTAACCTGGTCCAATGAAGCTTTCATAGTTGTAATCCCTTGTATCCCCATGTTTCACCTGTGGGAGACTGCACAATGCCAGGAGGATCAGGATGGTCTCACAGATAAAGCAAACTAACAGAAACTCCTTTAACACACTGGCCAAAAAACTCACAAAAGATCCACAAGGAGCAGCATAAAACCAACATTTTAAATTATTTGGATTACATTACAATGACCTAAATCAGGGGTCCTCAGACTTTTTAAACAAGGGGCCAGTGCGCGAATGAAGTGGCAGGCAGTCATCTGTGGCTGCTTGGTTTCCCCCCCACAACCCCCGGGGGGGGGGGGAGGGTGCGGGGGGGCGCGGTTCTGTAAATACTAGGGGCCGGATTGAGGACCCTGGCGGGCCGTATCCAACCCACGGGCCGTACTTTGAGGACCCCTGACCTACATAATTCAGATAGGAAACATAAGTACATTTTGGCCAACAGAGATAATCCATTTGCAAATGCACAAAAGTTAAATGTGAAGCTAATTGTCAAAAATCAGAGTTTGATTTAGCAGTAGGTTTCAAACAGCACCAGTTTAAAAAGAGTTTACATTAAAGTGTACTTCAGACCATTCTCCAGGATAAAGAACACATGGCAATAACTGAAACGATTGGGAAGCGTCTCTGAGATGCTTGTATCTGAGTAGTGAAAAGTATTCATCTTGTATACAGTGCTTCAGCAGCTCTCCTTTTTCAGTTAGCTCAAGTCCTCAGGGAGTTTTCAGGCATTGTAGTCTGCTGTAAAATTAATTTGAAGGGAAGGGAAAATGTGTGCAGTCAGAAAGACTGGAGAAACTTAACATTTAGCTACTGGAAGTCTGTGGATATATGTGTTCTCATTTTAGAAAAGTAGTAGTTATATTTATCTTGGAATCAAATTTTTCTTAAATTCACAATTATCCTCACAGTCTTTAAAATCTCCTACCAATGAGAGCTATAATGCTGTGGTGGGTTGACCCTGGCTGGATGTCAGATGCCCATCAAAACTGCTCTATCACTCCCCTCCTCAGCTGGACAGGGAAGAGAAAATATAATGAAAGGCTCATGGGTTGACATGAGGACAGGGAGAGATCGTTCACCAATTACCATTACAGGCAAAACAGGTTCGATTTGGGGAAATTAGTTTAACATATCAACAATCAAATCAGAATAGGATAATGAGAAATAAAACCAAATATTAAAACACCTTCCCCCCACACTTCCCTTCTTTCCCAGCTCAATATTACCCCCAGGTTCTCTACCTCCTTCCCCTGAGCGGCTCATGGGGGATGGGGAATGGGGGTTGTGGTCAGTTCACCACACATTGCTTCTGCTGCTCCTTCCTCCTCAGGGGAAGACTGTTGCAAATGAGCAGTTTAGGGTCACTCAAATAATCACCATCAGACATACCAGTAAAGTGTTTTTCACATGAATTTACAAAAATGCAACTTAACAAAGTTTGATGGCAAAGTTCACTACACTACTTATTAGATGGATGAAATATACAAAGTAAAATCGAGTTAGAATTGAGCTAGAATGATTTACACAATCAAAGATGCAAAAGGATAAGGGAGAACCTCTCATTGAGTCATGAGGTTCAGAGGAGACCCCATAGCTTTCTAAACTCTTGATAGAGCTTAGGTGTGGTTAAGTCCAATCTTAGTCTCATACTTGAGCAATGGTTTATATCTAAATGATGTCTAAGGTTTATTCACAGTTTTAAGGTGGTTGGCAAGATTTTAGCAGCACTTAATCATTCACTAATTTAACATTTACAAAGTGAATCAATAGGATTTACTACAACCACAGCAGTAACTTAATTATAGATAGGGGATCTAAATCAATTCACACACACATGCACACAGACACAAAGAGATAAATATATAAAGATATATGTACATAAATATACAAAGGAATACCTGTCAAAAAATTCCCTTCATGTTCAGCAAAATACATCAAGTATGTTGGCATTTCTCAATGGGCAAAAGGTTGAGCATCAAGCAGTGGGAGTTTCAGCCAAGGCCCTGTTGTCAGGTTTCAAGAACATTCCTCTGAACTTGGCAAAGCTGGGAGTTTGCAACCTCTGAGAGGTGTCCCACTCACAGGGAGATGCTGGTCACAGCCTGCTGTGGTCTACCAGAGATCAAAGGGTGTCACTTAGGATTACTGGTTTTAGGGTCACAAGATGATTGGCTTTAGTCAGCAGTAAATTTCCATCCTGGCCACAGTCTGAGTTGGCTATTACTAGAATTCTCTTAATTCGAGTTACAGTGGTACCATAGCACTCAAGCTACGATTCATACAAGGAAAGGTTCAAGGCTGTCAGGGGATGACTGATTATTGCGACTGTCATTCTCCAACTTGGCCAGGCAAGACTTGCTGATATGGTAAAGAGATGTTTAACCACCCAACTCGTTACACAAAGGCCGAGGCCTAACAGGGTGCCCTGAGATTGTAGAGTGGCCCAGAGGAGGGGGGAAAAGCACAGACTCCTCACACACTTCCCCTGATACAGTGTGGGGTCCCTCCCATGGGAGACATTCCTCCACAAACTTTTCCTATGTGAGTCCTTCCCACGGGCTGCAGTTCTTCATGAACATACCCAACGTGGGTCCCCACGCGGGGCGCAGCCCCTCAGGCCCAGGCTGCTCCCCGGGGGTCCCCGCGGGGTCCCCAGCCCTGCCCGCAGCCCAGCCCCAGCCCGGGCTCCTCTCCCCGCGGGGCCACGGGCCCTGCCAGGAGCTGCCCCAGCGTGGGCTGCCCACGGGTCACAGCCTCCCTCGGGCACCCCCTGCCCCGGCGTGGGGCCCTCCGCGGGCTGCGGGGGGGTGTCTGCTCCCCCGGGGGCTCCGTGGGCTGGGGGCACAGCCTGCTGCACCGGGGGCTGCACCTCGGGCTGCCGGGGGGTCTCTGCTCCGGCGCCTGGAGCCCCCCGGCCTCCTCCTGCCCTGGGTGCTGCCAGGGCTGCTGCTCTCACACAGTCTCACCCCTCTCTCCAGCTGCAATTTATTGCGCAGGTTTTTCCCCCGACGGGCTTGGCCTTGGCCAGCGGCGGGTCCGTCTTGGAGCCGGCTGGCATCGGCTGCATCGGCCATGGGGGAAGCTGCCAGCAGCTCCTCACACAAGCCACCCCTGTAGCCCCCCGCTATCAAAGCTTTGCCAGGCAAACTCAATACATTCCACCCCTCTCCTATGTGAATCAAACATTTATGATTTACCATTAAAATCCACATTCATCACACAATCTTCACAAACTTCACTCACATCACTCACATTGACAAGAAAAATTCACTACACCAAAATCAAAATAACATCATCACAACACCAAATGAGTTGCTACTCTAGCAATTTTCTCATTAACAATAATGACAACATCTCATTGTAACTCTTTCAGAATATTACTACTTCACGTCGGTTATCACAAGCTAAACTCAAAATGAATAAAAGCAGCAAACTGGATTCTACAACAATTACTGCAAGACTGATCTCAAAATGATAATTAAAAACCCAGGTTTTCTCTTGCTTAGGATGTACTTTTTCTATTAAAATACAATGGGGTGCGGACCTCAAAACAAAAAGAAAAAAACAAATGTGTCATTTTTGGCTTCATTGGTATAGCATTATAGTTTAAAAGTTTTATTTTAAACAGCAGGTCTTCAAAACTTTCTTGGTTTCACAAAGCATGTTCTCTTGATTCTTTTTCTGAGGCAAAAAAAGCGCCATTGAATTTTGTTACCCAAGAAGAAACAAATCCACACAAAATATCCATTTTTGTCACTCAGCAATGCTAGTTCATGACTAGTGTCAACTTTTCTATTAAGGTTTTCATTTCTTCAGTATTTACTGTTTCCCTTTTATGAAACTCAATGTTGCTGATGAATTTTAAGTTATCTCTGAACCCTCATCTTTCTTTCATGGCTTCTTTAAATATTCCCTTCTGTCAAGAAAAGAGTAGTTATATTAAAAGAAACACTTCCTCCCATTATAGTCAAGCAGTATTTAAGGGTTTGTATCTTAACTGTAACGTGCAAAAACAAGAAAAGAGAAAGAAAAAAAAAAACATTGAAAATCTCATTTTTTAATCCTGTTAACTTTTATAGGAAAATATTCTAACAAGAAAATTATTCTTTTGTTTTCCTAATTATCATTGTGTCATCAAACCACCACTCCTTGATGTGTTCAGCTCTCTATAGCAGCAACAATAGCATAAATCACCTCTGCTGCTTTTCCCCTTGCGTATTTCCTCTTTCATTGTTCAAGCTGCTGAAGTATTCAGTGCTGAGACAAATGAAGGGAAAAAGCTTTATGTACATAGGGCATGGTCTAATGATTGACATCAGTGCTCATCACTTACATATTTCCATGAAATGCACACTGCAGCAGAATGACAGAATATACTCCTGGCTTTTTATCTTTGATGTTGCAGCAGCAAGTTTACATGATACATTAAGCAAAAAAATCTCTATCATCTCACTGCACAGAAAGCAACAAGAGATTTACTTTATCACCACTTTAAACTCAGTTTCAAGAGAATATATCAAGTTATGCATCTTTCCAGAAACATCCAAAAGAACATAATGTAATTTAAACTGTTAGCAAGCAGATAGAGGATGTTACAAACTTTTGGGAAACGTCATAGTTCAGTCAATGTCTCTGATACCTTGATGCATTCCTAAAGGCTTCTGACTAGCAGCTCTCAATAGAAGATGCCACCCCAATAATAACAGTCTGTATTACAAAACCCTAACTCTATCATCTCAGTGGACAAACAGCTCAGTAACTTCCTGCAGCTGCCTAATTTTGTGTTGGAGTGCTGGATACTGCTAGTACTATGATTTTAGGTATTGCTGCAGCTGTGGGAAATTAACACCTTATGTATCACATACCCTGAAAACTTCTTTAAAGCCAGGCAAAGGTTTAGTACAGGAAAATAAATAATGTGCAGCAATACGCACAAGAAAATAAATAATGTGTAGCAATACATCTATTCAATTTAGAGACAGCATCTTTCTGTCTGTGCTTTAGAATTCCAAGTGATTTTGCATTCTGATTCATGCAGCAAAAGTAGTTGGAATACTACACAAGCTCACGAAATCAAAGCCCTCCTTCACAGGATCACTGTCTGAACAGTATCTCCTTTCTGGGGATAGATGCAGCTTTCTGAAACCAGAACATGCCTGAGACCATATTCAGACTTCGCTCCGTCTTTCTTCAGGAGGCAGCTTTTAATCTTCTTCCTTTACAGAAATCTGGAATGCCTGACTTTAAAAGTACTACTGTCATTTGGATATTACAGAGCTATGTTGAGCCTGGTCTGTATATAGAATATGTAAACTGTTGCTCTGGTGCTTATCCGTAGGCAAATAGTTCATCCTTCCCTGCTTGATTTCTTCATACCCTGAAATCAACATTTATTGTAAATATATATGCAATAATAACATTATTTTACAGGAGTAATTGAAAATATTTACTCATGTTCATGCCTAGCTCTCAGTCAAAATGAGACATCATGGGATCAAAACAACTTTGAGGTGGTAATGAGTGGAAGGTGAAATTGAAGGCTTTGAAGGATACTGTCGCAACTACCAAGCAGGAGATTCTAAAATTTTACATAAATTGTCAAATATAATTTGTTAAGAAACTACTTCAGAACCTAAAATATTGACTTCTATAGCGATTAGTTTCCTATTCTGTGGGAGCTGGAACACATTCAGCTGTGCCTATGTAAGGCGATGGATGTATGGAGATGGTCCATTATAACTTTTTACGGTATTTCAAGCCATGTAGATGTATAAGCACATTGTTTTAATAGCTAATGCCAAACTAAACTCAAGTTTCCCTTTACTCTGACTGCCACTTCCTGCTCCTGCCCATCTATATACAGCACTACTATTCTGTGATTCCTCCTGGCAGGAGTCCTATTGCAAAGTATTGCCATCCTGAGCTTAAAACAGAAAAGTTCAACTCCAGTATCTACATGACTGAGCCATGTCTAACAGGCACGACTTTCCCCTTGATTTAGTTTAATTTAGGAAGATGCAAATCAAACTGGGAATAAATTTTAGGTTTTAAGTTCTTTATTCCCATCCCCTGAATGACTTTATTGAACAGCATATTCTTGTAGGGCTCTGTAATTTGACGTAGCATAGAGTTACTACCATTGCTTACTATCAGGCAGCAACTGCAGTCCTCATGAGAGATATCAGCCTGGTATGAACAGAGCAGCTGGAGAAACAAAGTGGTCTGCACACTGTATGGCAGACAGCCACATACTTATGACTGAACATCCACTCTGGTGGCAACAGGCTGATAATGTTCAGAGTGGCTTTGACAGCTGACAGAATGGCACCAATGAAATTTTCTTCACACTAAATAAATTCACAAAGAATGAGCCTGAAAACTAGCAGTACTCAAAGCAAAAATGAGGACAAAATTTGTAAAACTGAGATACAATTTTAAATTAGATTTTTATATGCTGAATGGTTTCCTTTGAAAACAACTGCATTCTACTTGCAATTACATATATATATATGCACCCTTCTTTTAGCAGCTTTTCTTCTCTCCCCTCCCTACCAGGCTGCTGATTTTATCTCTCTCTTTATTTTATTTTAAGTCCTTCACTCTCTCACTGCACTTGTTCCACTTTGTTCTTCTTTCACCATCACACTTCAAAGACTTCCAGGAGTCAGACAAAGTTCTTTCAACAAGGTAGCACTTTCCTCCACAGAAGGGCAAAATTCTCTATATAAGGCAGAAGCAGTCTAGGTATCCTTACAATACCTTTTTTTTTTTTTTCCCTTTAATATATCCTATCCCCATTACTGCTAGAAAGGACTGAGAGAAATGCAGTGAACTACAGTTGTTAAGAGAGACTACATGATTTATTCTCCCCACATCACAGAAGGACTCTGAGTCCCAGAATGGAATAGAATCCACATCCATTTATCTATTACAGGTTTTTATATCAATGTTCCCAAGCAAAATCCTCTGGTTTAATGTAAAGAAAATCCCTTGCTTGAGAAAGTAATTTTTCAAAGGATTTATTTTAATAATTCATTATTTTTAAACCCCATATAATTCCAGACTGTTTTTGAGGGGAGGGACTTGAGGTATTGTTATTTGACTGCAGAGAAAGCTGTCTTAGAGTCTCTGACTTCTAAATTTATATGGTATTTTTTAAATGATTGACTGTCGAGCACTTAGTTACACTGATGGTCTTTGTGGTTTTTTCATATACGTAGGTTCTGAGGCCTACAAAAAATAGTAAAAGACAGGCTGTGATGCCAGATATTTTAGCTGCACAGTGCTTAACTGTCTGTGAGGGTGTTGTGATGCAAAAATGATTATGGAGACTTGCTTAGATCCAAGCCATGGAAACAACTGATGTTTTCCGGTTTATGTTATGGCTTCTAAAAACTTACCAAGCTATTAAGATGCAGTTATTGAGGAAATTTGGACCACCTACTGGGCTGAATATATTTTATTTACAACAAGACAATGTCATTAATAATTAGGTGGTTTGGTTGGTTTTTTTTTTTGTTATTTCAGTACATGCCATATGCTTTTACAAACTTAGATAAAGCTAGTAAATTACATAATAGATACCTCTGCACATATCCACTTTGAAGAGTCAAAAAACCCCCATGTCACACTGTCAGTAGGAAATTGCAGATATGGCATGTAGTAAAAAGACTTTATATATACAATGTTTGTTTCAATAAAGCAAATTAAATGTTTATTTGTATTGGGTTTGCGTGGCAAGGTTTCGGTAGCAGGGGCTACAGGGGTGGCTTGTGTGAGGAGCTGCTGGCAGCTTCCCCCATGGCGATGGAGCCGAGGCCGAGCCCGTCAGCGACGGTGGCAGCGCCTGGGGGTAACGTATTTCAGAAGGGGGGAAAAACCTGCGCAATAAATCGCAGCTGGAGAGAGGGGTGAGACTGTGTGAGAGCAGCAGCCCTGGCAGCACCCAGGGCAGGAGGAGGCCGGGGGGCTCCAGGCGCCGGAGCAGAGACCCCCCGGCAGCCCGAGGTGCAGCCCCCGGTGCGGCAGGCTGTGCCCCCAGCCCACGGAGCCCCCGGGGGAGCAGACACCCCCCCGCAGCCCGCGGAGGGCCCCACGCCGGGGCAGGGGGTGCCCGAGGGAGGCTGTGACCCGTGGGCAGCCCACGCTGGGGCAGCTCCTGGCAGGGCCCGTGGCCCCGCGGGGAGAGGAGCCCGGGCTGGGGCCGGGCTGCGGGCAGGGCTGGGGACCCCGGGGAGAAGATGTTTTAATATTTGGTTTCAGTTCTCATTATCCTACTCTGATTTATTGGTAATATGTTAAACTAATTTCCCCAAATTCAGTCTGTTTTCGCCATGACTGTAACTGGCCAAAAGCCTTTATCTCGACCAACGAGCCTTTTGTTGTATTTTCTCCCCCCTGCCCAGCTGAAGAGGGGAGCAACTGAGTGGCTTTGGTGGGCACCTGGTGTCCAGCCAGGGTCACCCACCACAACCCTGCTCCTTGATAACAAACATTCCACATATGATCAGGAAAGGTTATGTCATTATCAATGCTCACCTGAGGAATCACCTCAGCTAAAATTGTGTCCAGGAGGCAATAAGTGGCAGTGACATGTTTAATTTACATTTACACAACTGTTACTTGATATTATACTTACAAAAATATATTTTTTTCTCTTTAGTAGATCTGGGAAATTCCTAGCAAGATAATAATGATCACATGATTTTCAAGTTCAACAGAAGTGACCACTCAGGTATCTTGTGTTAGCTAGCACAGTCAGGTATTTCATTACCTTTTTGTGTTTAGTTTTTAGTTATTGTTAATAATTAATTCTAGAAGACATAGATATGTCTGTGTAGGTGAAACACATTGGACTTTTTGTTATCGTTATTATTCTTATTTGTTACATTTTCATGTGTATCATGATACATTCAGCATATTACCTAGTCTGAAAGCAAACCATTTTATATGGAGATTTGAGGTAATGAGCATTCAACTTTAAAAAATAGTTCTGGTATCCTGTAGCTTCTCAATAATAATATGCTCTTACATTCCAACAGAGAAGGATGGATTATGGGTTTTTCAATTTGCATCAGGCATATTAATTGCAGAGTAGGATTTCCACATAAAATATCAATGTACTGGAACAAACTGTTAATGTACCAGAATATGAACACTTACATTCATTTCTTGAGATTTAAAAGCAATCTTCTTTTTCATACATCTGAATAGCATATTTTTTTTTAAAGTCTGTTAATGAGAACAACGTAACCAATGTTTTCTGAAAACCTTAATTAGCTTAAGTGTTAATAGTGCTTTCCTAGTCATTGTACTGGCAAACAATACAACAAGCCATTAGGGAAAGAAAATAATTTACAGGGTATGGAAAAACTTTAGAGCAGCTTTTAAGAAACATGCCATGGAAGATCAACTTTATGTTGTAGTAGCAAGCAAACACTGAATTTAAGTTTTACTACTTCTCTCCTTGCCCCTGCCTCCTCCCCCACCCGCCCCAGGAGAAAAGATTCCTAGACTAATAAAAGTATGCTTGGAAGTGAAGTTCAGCTGGGAATTTACAAAGTTCTTTTAATGATATAGAACAGTCAGTTTATGGTTTGTGTTTTTCCTGATTCATTTGAACTACACACAGAAACCAATAATTACGCTTTAATAGGAATTAATAACATCAAACAGTTTTGCTGTACAAAGAAAAAAAATTATTCTTTAAGAGCCGGTAAGTAAATATTAGATACAAAGTCTTTTTTATGACTCTTAACGGTTCAAAAGGGGTTGCTTACAACTATTATCATATTTTTTATCTTATTATTTATACACCTGAGCAGTTGCTATCTTATTGTTATTTTTTCAATACTAGATTAAAATTGCACTAAAAATACACTGTTATCAACACAAATGAATTCATTCTGTGTGTATTCTCTTTTGTTTTATGACTCTGTTTCAAAGTACTAATCTTTAATGGACCTTCAACTTTTTTTTTTCTTTTTTTTTCTTAAAAACAGCACATGAATGCAGGTCCTTCCTTTTAAAGCCAAACAGAAAGAGAAAAATATTTGTGTTTGCATGCCACAGCTGCAGGCTGTGAATTATCACACTAGGGAAGAGTGGAAATACCACCCACATAATCCAACAAGAGGTCTGATTCATTTTGTGTCTGAAGCAATCATTGTGGTATTACAAAGCTGAAATAAGTTTCTTTTGCGGTCTTCACAGGAGTAAAAAATGAAAATATCATCCTTACTAGTTCAAAGTAAGATTCCATTTTTTAATTTATTTTTACTCCTATTTGTCATTTTGATTTTTCTTCCTTAGTTTCTTACTATTTTGCAACTAGCTTGCCTTTACATGTAACAGTGGAATTGAATTTGAGATAGGATATAAAGGAGAGCCAAGCACTATGTTCCCAGTCCTATCAATCCCAGCTGAACTTGTGACAAGTGATTTAGTTAGTGTATGAGAACCAGATCCAAGGAACTTTACAGAGCCTGGTTTTAGGCTTCTAATCATTACAGGGCTATCAGAAAACCTTGCTTTCTACCTCACACACAGGGGAAGTTATTTGCTATCTGTTTAAGATCCCAGTGAAGCATCTGCCTAGGGTCCTCTCTAAATATGCAGGACTCTACTCAGTATGCATAGACACTCTTTATGTGGCTTCCTACAGATCATCAATAGTGAATAATGAAGACAGAGATATTAAATTCTGCCTTTTAGATTCTTTACTCAGGGCTGTAGGGAGGTTGTGTTCTCTTGGGATCCTAATGCTTGAATTTTCACTTGAAGAGCTTTAAAGTGCTCAGGATCTTTCTTTCAAAAAAATGAGCTAGTTTAATGATTTAAAAGTTCAGCTACTGACAGATGAAATGATGACTGCAGTAAAAGCCTGCTGGTTGCAGTACTTGTCCAGAAACAATCCTTGTTATTGCTCAAAATATTCATATGCTTGCGGTCCATCCCTTCATACAATGCTGTAGTCATAGGGCTGTGGTTATTTGGGCAAGAGGACAGAAGCAACGAAGGAAGGAAGCAGGGAGGGAGGAAGAGTGAAAGAAAGATAGAAAAATAGTTGTTTTGAATTCTCTTGAAGAAGAAGGTGAAATTAAATATTGTCTTTTTGGCAGTTGGACTCGGGTGACCTTTGTAGATCCCTTCAACTGGAACTATTCTATTCTACATCACCAGTGACTATCTTGGACATGAGCTTAATACTTCTCTTCTGCAGGAAGTGGAAACTGCAGTTTTATGTTGAATGTGTGTGAACAGGTGCACTTTGAGACCACTTTCCAGATCAAATCTCTTAGCTGAGCTGGATAGCTGCATGAACAATTTCAGGATACTGGTCAAGCTTAGGGCTAGGTGATGTACTAACCTGCTCATTTCTCTCAAGAAATTGTAAGGAAGTGGAAGAGGTCACCTCTTAATCTGACTTTACAAGTCTTTATCAGAGAAAGTTCATAGATTTCAGGTTGCTCCTAGCAAGCAAGGATTTAAATTAATTAAAGCACTTAATGTTATCAAAATTACTAAGGATTGCCTAATATTTCAATGCTTTAATCCTGTAATCTTCACTTTTAAGCGGAGATTTAAACCTAAATTATATTATATATGGTTCTAAATTTTTAGTCACATCTGTATGTGCTTAAATTCATGTGTATTTCAAAACTAAAATCTAGATCAGTACTTATGCTAGTGACAGCAGAAATATGGCTCAGAATTCAGTGAACTCCCAGAAATGTTGCTGAGACCAGTAAAGTTCTAGAGAGATATAAGTAGCATATTTAATAGCTTTAGCCATATGTAATGATCTTGTAGTAACCATTGTTTTAAGCTTCTCTAAAGAAAAATATAAAACCAAAAAAATATACGTCAGCTCACCACTTTCAGTTTACTCATAAAATATAGCCTCAGCTGTATTTTATTATGTATATTAAGGAGCTGTAATCTCTGAAAAGCTTGCCAGGCATTACCTGTGAACTCACACTATCAGGCATCCTAAACAGAAAAGGAACACGAATACAGGGGAAATAACTGTTCTGAGAGCTTTGGCATGGTCCTTGTTGCCAGGGAAACCTCTTCTTTGTCTCTACGTGTTCAGAATGGCTGCCTCATTAGACACTGAACCTGATCATCACTTTACAGTATGGGGCAGGGGGGAAGGCAAGGGAAGGGGAAAAGCTAACAGGTCTACAAATCTTCAAGAAAATGCCAAGAATGAATAGCGGTAATCTTAAATAAATCTATGTGTAATTATAATCATAATTATGTTCTGTTGAAAGTAAATTTGACAAGGTTGCTTCATTTCACATTTAACTGCAGGTGAAGAAATGAGCAATTCTTGATTGTCTTACTGTATTTAAAAATTAAAGAGTGCAAACCACAAAACTGGTCAATTGCATGTTTTGTCTAAAATATATCTCTTACTTTTAAATACTGCAAAACATGCATTTAATAAGGTCATTCAGCTTATTTAACTGCCTGAGACATTACCTTAGCATTGCTGCAGCAGATTTTATTGATGGAGTCAGAAGCATAAAATGGCAGGGAAAAGCCTATAGAGGTGCATTTATTACCCTGATCATAAAGAGGAGTGGTGAAAAAATAGTAAAAAAGTTAAAATATATAGTGACAAGAGAGTTACTTTATGTTAACTACTAAGTTTTAATCAAGATACTAAAACCAGCACCACATAAACATCTGAAGTGCAGCAGAACTAGATGCAGTTTCAAGGCATTACTCATTGGTAATACAACTATGAACCCAAGGTCCCTCAGGAGTTCAGCTCCTGCCCCTGGCTGATGAGAAAAGCCTTTGAAAACAGAGTCAGAGCTTAACCTCCACATTCTGTGGCTTATAAATATCAACAAATGGAAGGGATTTTAAAGGCGTCGTCCCCACAACTCTGTTCTCTGAGATGAAAAATGAAATCCAAATCACAGGTGAAACAGTAACAAATGCCTAACTTCTCTACTCATTTTATGACTAGGGAAAGCAACCCAGCCAGAATTAGAGGTTTTTTCTTTTTTTCAGCTGTACCAGATGTGAAACAGTATTTAAGTAAAAAAACAAGAGGGTGTCTGATCATATGATCTGAGATTAACTGGTTACATTCCAAGAGTATAAAGATATGATACAAACTAGATTTACATGCACCTGGAGCCATTTTCCTTCTTGCTCAGTGATAACCTGTGCTTAAACTCTGACTGTTGCCTAAGGAACAGTATTTAAATTCTTTTTTTAAAAGAATGTTTTTCATATAACAAATACTTCTATGGAATTTTTTCCCCATTCTGTGATAGCATTAATAAAATAGGGCTTGCAGATTACAGGCAGAAGAAAAGAGCTAAGAAATGGCAGAGTGTAATCACCTACACACACACACCCCCCTCCCAACACCCTCCACCTCCACCTCACTCTCCTTGGAAAGTAGTTGTTTTCAGTTGCATGGCAAAATGCTCTCAAAGTTTTTTGAAAGATGAGTCACCACCAAGACATTTTTATTTTTTTTTTCAAATGGGCACCTGAGGCAGAATAAGCTTTTCTGGGTAGCTCTTGTAACCATCAGAGCATTTTGTTTTCTATATGGCAGCCTTTTAAACAGTTACACATAGAGAAGAAGTAGATGAAGATATTTAAAATCAACACAACAAGGCAAGGAGTAGCAGCAAGAAAGGTACCAGAATATTGTTTGAAGTATGCCTGATGTACATGATTTGAAACAACTGTTCTTTGCACCACTACCTTAATAACAATTTTGGTAAATTCAGAAAAAGTAAATGGTTCCTCTTGTCTTCCCTTTTGAGCAAATACACACAAGGACACCAAGGTTTGAAGAAGAAGATTAAAAAACACTGCCTGAATCTCAATGCATAAAGTGTGAGCCTGGATGTCTGTAAGGAAAGGTAATTAATTAGAAGATACAGTTATAACTGGGTAGTAGTTATTGTAATCACTCTGTTTTGTTATGATAGTTTAACTGAACCAGGCTGGAAACTCTAGGACTTCAATGTGAGCTACATTTCAAAGTCCCATTCATGTTTTGAGCTGTCAAATACAAGATTTTATTCTTGACTTAGTCTCTACTGACATAATTTCTTGATTACATTAAGAGACTTAAAATGTAAAATCTTGTGTCTCTTCAGTTTTGAAGAGGAGTTTAGAAAGAATACAGAAGAGATTTCAGTAACTTACTGATCTCTCAATGCAGAAAGAGAAAAATGTTTAAGAAAAAATATGTATACTTTTCAGTCTCAAATATTTTACAGAAATATAAAGAATGCTTTTTTTTTTTTACAAAAAAGCACAAAAAATAAAGAAGGGAAATTCAAATGCAGCTTTTGATCCAGCATAGTTTTTAAGCTTATACATTAATTGTAACCTTCACATAAATTAGTTGCTAATATCTAATTGCTAAAAAATGCACAAGTTGTACTGCTTTTATGACTCAGGACCTCACTTTAAAGAAGGAAAAGCTTCTTCCTATGCACTTTGTAGAATTTCTACAGAAGTTGTACTTATCAGTGCATTGAAAATAATTTCTTTTTCACTGTACCAAACCGTACAAGGTACCAGATAGCTCACATTCCTTTATTTTACACACAGTGTTGTGAGACCCAAGGAAATGGTCTTACCAAAGTTGAAGCCCATTAAATATTACACACCTAGTATGCAGGTCCTACGTTCTAGTTGGATGTAGATGATCACGAAGGAAAAAAGGGCACTTGTACAGATGGCAAAAACATTAGAAGTCTACAGGCAAAACTCCTTGAAGTTACCACTGAGCGCACAAACTGATGCTTGCACATACAAGTCAGCCTTTCAATAAAAAAAATCAGAAAATAAGTAAGAAAAAGGTCTGGACCTTTTAGAGTGGTTTAAGTCACAAGCAGATTGTATATTATAGATGGCTAATATCCTCAAAAGATCCTTGGTCCTATGATGCAGCATGAATCTTGCTCTCTAATCTCAGCATACCTCCAAGGCCACTGCAAGAGCGAAAACAGGTCAACTTCATCTTTATCCTATTATTTTTCACATGTGAGAGTGTGCATCCCTTGTATCCCTTGGATAACCACCTAGAAGCACTAAGTGAGGGCAATGATGTAATTCCTAGCTCCCCCACAAGACACATACAGGAAAAGAAATGACATTGTCTGTTTAAGGTATATATACAAAATATAGATATAGATATAGATATATACAAAAGTGACACAGAAGAACGACACAGGTCTCCCACCTTAGTTGGTGCTATCAGAACATGATGAGTGCAATGTTTCTTTCTTGTGTTTCTTTCTTCTCTTGAAAAGCCACCTTTAATGGTACATGCACATCTTCCTGCTAAGGTACCTGCATTAGCAGGCACAGTCAGTGAAGGGAATTTTAAAGTTTGTATTTGAGTCCAGTGAGAAAATTACAGTCTGTTGTCTCTCTGCTCTGCTTCTCTATTGGGTGAATATAATCAACAAAACCAATTTCTTGAAGCTGGAAAGAGTAATCAGAAGCGTAAACTAGAAATTGGGCTGTCAAATGCCGGTTACCCTACCAGATCTGCCAAGTTACATCCTTTGTTTGGATACTTTGTAACTTCACCTTTAAAAAGAAGTATTCTTAGCAGTCAGTTGGTACTTTTAAACACTATATTGTCTCTGCAAAATGAAAATCACGGTTCTCACACAAATTTGGTACTGGCAGAGCTATAAAGCTATCCTTTCTAAGCGTTAAGCCTTATACATAGTGTTTGTGCAGTCTAAAAGCAGTTCTTGTCTCAGCATAATATATATTAAAAATGTAGAACACTTTAAGGATTATTTTCAGTTTTTCTTTTCCAGTCTCTCCATGCTTTTGCCTTTTAATTTATCTCTGATACAATAGTTTTGCATGCATATTTGTGACTGTTATTTTGGGTATATTCAAGAATATTTGAAAGAATGCAAAAAATCTCTTTCTCTTCTAGGTTCAAAGTTTTAGCTATGCTTGCATTGACATTGCAGGTGAAAGGCAAAAAAACCCCAACAAAAACCCAGAGAAATTAACCTGTTGGTAGCAAAACCTATGGTTGTCAGTCTTATTCCCAATCATACCATGGCAGAAAGCAGCCCTGATACTTCTGTGACTGCTCCAGCCCATTGTAAACAGGAGGTGGCAGTTCTAGTCTTTGATCCAATATGCTGCAGTGTTATAAAACGGCACTAACTAGCTTGGGAAGACATTTCCACAATACGCAAGCTAAATAGCTTTTCCAAGGCTAGCTGGAGCTGCTTCCCCTTTAATCCCATTTTGCAGGAGGCTAAAAAGTGTTACAGAAAGGAAAAAAAGAAAGAAATTATAGCAGCTTTCTGTCAGCTCGTATTGGTAGTGTAATAGAGACTCTGGAGCTATCTGCACTGCATCCAAGGCTTTTTTTTTCCAGTGTGCAACCACATAAAAATTGTTTTTTAGGGTTTTTGTGGAAACAAAATCCTTTTTATTCATATTGTTCTCTCTCTCATGCATTGGTTTCAGAAATCTTTCTTATCACAGAAAATGTTTTTATTTTATAATACTAAAATTCCTCATAAAACCAAATTAATATACTCCTCCCCCAATATATGACAGGGTGAAAGTTAGCAGGAGTGAACCTAAAATCCAACACAGCCTATGCAACAGGCCATTGTTTTTAAATTTCTGTTTCCTTTTCAAGATGCCTTTCATTTGCTAAGAAGACATTGCTCTATCATTAAAGTAACTTCAGGATGAAACCTTCTCTGCCAGCTCTAGATATGGAAATGGGAGCCTCAAACCACCTGTTAAAAAACCCTATGACAGTAAAGACCAACAGCAAAGCAGAGCCACTCAGAAAACTTTTCACCACAGAGAGAAAAGGAGCAAAACAGGGAAAAGGGTGTGAAGGAGGCAGTCTGACATCTAAGGGGGATAATACTAGTAAGCATTGTATTTACTGCTTTTTAATCTAGCTTGATGTCTGATCATGAAAAATGTCAGTAATCACAGCAGAAATATATTGCACAATCATGTTGAGAATTTTATAGAGGGTCTGGAAACTAGGTGGAGGTGAGAACTACTAAAAACACCTGAAATTTAGAATCATGCAGGGTAGGACATATCTGCAAGATGCTGGTCTCCATGACACTGTATAAAGTAATTGCCAAAGTACAGCCTTTCCTAAGAACAGGCTTGGGATGTTTCTTCAAATAATTTTTACTTTTCTGATATTCCATCTACATCATCCCTGTAAGCAACTTCTCTCAGAGCAGTATGACTGATTTGTATCATGGTGTGTGAAACTAGGACATAATGTCATGTCCACAGATAACAAAATATCCTACTCTTTCCATCCTGCCATCCAGTGGGAACTCCTGTAGTCAGAGATTCAGCAGTGTACATTAATCTTCACAGGGTTACACAGGATATCTCTAACTCAATTCCCTTGCATCCTCACGACTGAGTATGTCCAACTGCAGAAAGATAAGACATGAGTCTGATAGTGCTAATCAGACAGGTACATACTCTGACATGTTTCACAATAGGAGGAGAATCCAGATCATGTCTTGTAGCTTTGGAAGAGAATAAGAGTGATAAGGCCAATACTGAACTGAGGAAGAAATCTGGGCATAATTGTGGAAGAATTGAGGAGGCAGGACAGTAGTACAGAAGTATTGACACATGTAATTCTTGCAGGATCCTTCTGAGATATTTAGGAAACATTTTAAGGATTTGCTTACAATGAAGTTCTCACAGTTTAATTACTGTGTATCAGCTGATCCATAGTAACCATCCCCAGGACTGTCTTTTGGCCAAAATCAGGTACAGAATACTGCTTATCCTTCTTAACTTTCCAACCTAGCTATATTTAACTACATAGCATTTACTAAACACTACAGGACCACAGATGAACAAGTTAGTGGTTCTTCTGAAACAGAGTACCTCAGGCTCTGTTAATCTGACATGATACATATGTTTCCTTGGATTATTTCCTAAAAAAGTACTAAGACAGAATAAAATCAACACTGCATATTGTAATTGAAGGGGTCATCTGGCAAACAGAACTCCTCACACAGAAGATCTCATAGTAAGAGCTAAGAGTCTGTGAAAAGATTCACAGTTTGGTTTAAAACAGAAAAAAAACCCCAACAACTCAGCAGTCCTGCCAAGAGGGGAAAGAATTGCCTATTTTGAGAATCACATTTTGAGTGTTTCAAGGTCTAGCAGTAGTTATGATTGTTACGTAGCCTTCTTGATGTCCCCTAGGAAAGGAAAACAAAGGAGACAGCATGGAGGTTGAGGCAGACAGAGAGCTATGTGGTTGCTGAAAGGCACTTCTCAGACTACAAAGCAGGTGATGTGGTATCTCTGCCCCTCTGAGAAATCAGATAGTTCTGATGTAGGATGGGATAGAGTTAATTTTCTTCTTAGTAGCTGGTACAATGCTGTGGTTTGGATTGAGTATGAGAATAATGTTGATGATAACACACTGATGGTTTAGTTGTTGCAAAGTAATACTGGCTCCAGTATACTGCTTTCTTCCTTTCTTTCTTCCTTTCTTCCTTTCTTCCTTTCTTCCTTTCTTCCTTTCTTCCTTTCTTCCTTCCTTTCTTCCTTTCTCCCTTTCTTCCTTTCTTCCTTTCTTCCTTTCTTCCTTCCTTTCTTCCTTTCTTTCTTTCTTCCTTCCTTTCTTCCTTTCTTCCTTTCTTCCTTTCTTCCTTTCTTCCTTTCTTCCTTCCTTTCTTCCTTTCTTTCTTCTTCTTCTGCTTCTTTTTTGCTTCTGTTTCTTCTTCTTTTGCTTCTGTTGTTAAGAATGTACTGCATGTGAATGTAGTTGCACCTTTTCCTGAATCTCTTTATCCCACTGGGGTGAGTGGGAAGTGAGTGGCTGCATGGTACTTTGTTTGTGGCTGGGATTAAACCAAGATACAGATGTTGAAGCTCAGGTATGTAAACTGTCCTGATAGTTTCAGCGAGACTGCTGAGGAATAAACTTAAGTGTCTGGTTTAGTACGTCCAACAAGAGAAATAATAAAATATATCAACTCCACTAGACTTTTACAATGTTTGAAAAAAGCTCAGAAATATAAAGACCCAGACAGAAATAAGTTGCTGAAGGTTAAAAAGCTATTGCATGTCAACTGAGACACTAACTGTTCATGTGAATTCTTTTTCACTGCAGATGTGACTAAATCTAATTATCCCAATTATGCAAGAGTAGAAGCCCACACATTGACAGGAGAGGAGTGAGAAGGAGATGAGATGAAAATAGAGAGAAAAAGAGAGAGGCAGAAGGAAGGGAAGAAGGAAACTACCTGCTATCAAGAACCAAATAATTAAGAAAAATGTCAAGCATAAAATCATGGCTTCTGGAAGCAGAGAAACAGTACTTATAGATGTGTGAAAAACACAAATCTAAACAAAAAATGAAAAGTGGCACAGATTTCAAAGGGGTGATTTCTACATTAAAAGTTGGATAATCTTGCAGAAAACCCTATGGTTTTCATTTCTGCCTTTTTATGATCTCAGTATTTGTAAAATATAACTGATTTTAGCTGAGATTTTTTTCCTCCTCAACATTCGATAGTTTACTCATTTTCGTTAGGTTCCTCCTAGAATTTAATACACAGTAAGCATATTTTTCCGGTAAGTTATCTGAGACATTTTATTCTGCAAGACATTAAAATAAGCTTTTTTTATATCTTCTTTGTTTTCTTCTTTATTTTTTCCCCTCTTTTTCTTTCTTTAAACCACATGTGCATATAGACACATCTTCTCCTCTATTGTCTTTCTAGTGCTCCCAATTGCTTTCTTCTCACTTTTGTCACCAGTGTTGCTTCATGAGATTTAGACTTTTTCATTAGTTATGACTCATCAGAAAGGCACAATCATACCAATTCCTGCTCAGTGTCATCTACTCTCATTTAAATATAAAGTCTCTGCCTGCTGCTGAGCTGTCAAGTATGTTTTATTCACTGGACATTACAATAAAAATTGAAAGTGCCTTTCCTTGCTTCTGTCAAGTTGTGGGTTTGTTTTGCTTTACCTCTCAAATGTTCATGCCATTTCTAACTATCTGAATTTCTTTATTTCTTTGTTTCTTGTGAAGGCTTTATTATGAATAGTTTTACTAAATAAATCTGTGATCTAAATGAAATTTGACTAGAACTTTAACCAATATCATAATATGCCAGAAATTTTAAGCACAAGACATTCTTTGTAGAAATTGTAGGGTTTCCTGTTTAAAAGATACTAAGTTTGTGATAAAACAAGTAAGACTGAAACCTGCAAGTAAGTCTGAGTCTGAAGACTGTCATTAGCATAGATGTAGTATTTGTGGTAGTGACTTATTTCCCCTTTACAAAATAATAAGAGAACAAATCTTTAGTGGTATATCTACTTTCTTTAGCCATTAATCACTAACACCAAAACCTCATAAATATGGTGACAGACACAAAGTAATTCTTATATTTCAGAAAAGGTCAATCAAAAGTAGATATGGTAAAATTCCAGCCAATAAATAATCTTATAAGGCTAAATGTTGCACTCATTCTTTTCAAGTCACTCATTAGTCATCTACAGTGTTCTTGACATTTTAAACTTATTATTTCAAAGTCCGTGCTTTATTATTGGGAAGGGAAGTTTTTTTAGCTTGAAAAGCTCCATCTATAGTTGGGGTCTGGATCACCATAAATGAACAGTTTCCCATTGGACAAGAAACTACTGTGACAGAAACATTAATAATACCTCTGAACATCTACTGCCCCATTTCATATTTTTTGGAAGAGACTTACAGTTTTATGGAGAAATACTGGAGGAACAAAAAGAAGAAGGAACAAAGAGGTGGGAAAGGTTATTTTGTAGCTAAAGCTGGTTGAATTATTAATTCTTTAACATTTCATCTTTTAATTTAGTGCTTAAAATTAGAATCATAAGCTCACGTTTTGAGTTTCAGTAGAAGGAGCTGCATCTTTGCATAACAGGCCATTCCTTTAAGGGTAAAATTTCTGAAGATGTTTAAATGACTTAGGTATCACTTTGAACTTGAAAGACAGTAGATGGCTTTCAGGCATTTTCTAAAATCCCTGGAAATGGCTTAGATGCCCATGTAATTTTTTGAATTTCCTCCTCCTGCCCTTGATATCCAACAAGCACTAGGAAGTCTAATATAAGCATTTAATTTTGAAAATTTGTCCCTTATGAATGTACCGCTCAATGTGTTCCTTTCATTCTGCATTGAAATCATTCACACTGAATTTATACAGCTATTAAATTTATTGTAATAAGTTGCTGAAGGGATTTATTAATTTTTATAATCTAAGAATTAAACCCCCTTATTTTTGATAAACTTTTGAATTACTTAGGTCACAGAGTCTTATTTTCAAAAATCACTGAGTAGTCTGTCCCATTGAAAGTTATCATTTTGCTGTAATATTATTCATAGGATGTGTTTGATCTATTCATATTTTATCTATTCACACAGGATATCTGCTCTTCAGCTGTTTGATGGCAGTTTTACAAGGACTATAATGACAAATATCCAAATATAAATGATTAATAAATCACTTAGTTATGCAGTTTCAGGAAAATAATCTGCTCCGTGTATTAAAAAAAGTGATGAAACTTTTCAGTTGGGAATATAGAGGCTGCCAAGTACTTGTAAATAATTTGTAAAATACAGAATGAATTTGCTAATCACTGTAACAAATAAATAAAGGGAGAAATACAGGGAATTCAGAGAAAATAAGAGTGCTCAAGGGCATGGAAAAAACTAATAAGAGCATGAAAAGTCTGGATTTTTTTCTGAAAGGAAAAAGGAGAAATCAGAAATGTGTATAAAGTAATGAATGCTCAATAAAGCATAGACAAAAAACCAAAAAGGCCCATTTCCTATCTGGTTCTATGGTATAGGAACAAAGACATAATTAAATGGTGGAAGTCTTGAAGTAAATAAAAGGATATAGTATATAACGTTAAGTCACTGAGGCAAAGAAGCTGGAAAGACTAAAATGAAGACTGGACGTACAGCTCCCAGTGTGGACCAGTGTGGCACTTCTAGCTCCAACAGCCTGGGTGAAAGAGATCCTGGCCCACCCTGGGCTAGGAGTAGGCACACGAAGGAGACCTCAGGCTACAGACTGGCACAGCAGTATTTCTTGTTGGTGATAGATAGCACACTGAGTAGGACTGCACTGTAAGGAATCTTACAGTTTCACAGGTCTATTGCCATCTGTCTAGGGGGAGGATAATCAAACTCAGACCAGGAAAAAAAGAATCAAAATATTTATTGTGTTCTATTTCCCTTATTAAACTGTATAAACCCTTGTTGTGCAACAACTTTGGAGACTGAGGGTAAGTAGGAGAAGAAGCTATAAACATGAAAAGAGAAGCATTAATACATAACACATTACGCTGGTGGCAGTATTTTGGAAATATTCTTATGACCTACATTTCTAATTAACAGCAACTCAAAGAGTTTTGTTTCCTACTGAGTTATATCTGTGAGAAGCTAGTTTTGTATCTGTCGACCGTTTCTCTCTTTCCACAGATGTTGATATGAAAGCCGGTATATGCACAGTAGTATGTATTATACTTAGACATTATTTTTCTGCTGTTACCAGATATACTTAGTACAATAGAACTCTAAGAAACAAAACAGAAATAATTTTCAAGGTCTCCAACCATAACATGCATACCCATATGAAGTGTAGAGGTATTCAGAAGGTCTAAACACTTGTATAGCTCCAATGCGAATCTTTTGTACAAGGCCCACATTGTTGAGAACTTTTTAAAAGATCCATTAACATCTGCTGTCTGAATCTTCATAAACTTAGTTCAGAGAGAGAATAAAAGTATTTTTGCATGATTTGATATAAAGCAGCAGCAACTGGGTCTGACCGGCTATACGCACCATAAAAACGTATTTAGCTGTCAGCTCAGCCATGATAACTGTCTATGTACATCTGCTGAGTCCATGCCAGTTGTAGAGTGGATCTCTTTCTCTGAAATTTAGGGACACTACCACAGATAATTAATTCATTATTGTGAACTGACTTCACAACAGTTTAATTAAGATTGCAGACCAGCCTCAGGGCTGACTATTATCATGGCATAGATGATAAATTAAAAGTTGAATAGCACTGATCTGGACATGCTAGATTAGTCACTTGGAAACAGTGTTTTCAGATCTATTAAAAAGCCTCATCTTTATCATAATATTTGAAAATCTCTTGACTGATTTCCTGGCATCCTGCATGCAGCAAAGGCTTTTTGTCTATATGTTAGTACTGAACAGTCTTTGGAGAGAGGATTTGAACAGCAGAGATTTGTAAACACAACTTTCACTGCTCAGTAGCTAAATAATGGAGCAACAACTTAGAGAAACACAGAATATGCAGGATATGAAAATCAAGATAGCTAGCCACAGTGGCCAGGTTAACAGAGCATTACTTAATCTTCTGATTCTAAAGTTACAACTGCCAACTTGTGAACCATGTGAAAAGAAAGGTTAAGCATGTTGGTCTTAGAATATGGGTTTGAATCAACCAAAAAAACAGAAGACAATGGGACTCAGAATGAAAATGTCTCTTTCATTATAACCAAGACTGGAAGAGCTTTTATAACAGCAGGAAAGCAGAGCAGCAGTTATATTCCAGTCCCTGTGCGTACTAGAGAGTCTGAATGGGAAGTGCCCTTTCCCCACTAGATGATTGAAAATAGCAGGTGATGAGACAAGAGTTTGCTGTGAAAGAACAATAAAATACAGACTTACAGAGAAAGTGAGCTATTCTGTTTCCACTTGTTCTGTTGTTTTCATTTGTTTCTGAAGCTTGATTACTTGGGTATAGCACAGAAACAATTCCCATGAGCTATTTTCTCATTTTGAGAACAGAAAGGAATAATATCAAGTGGTGTAAGGAAACAAGGGTGACAAAGGCTGGGAGCTGTGAGGGCTTAACATTCCTTGGAACCCTCTAGGGTAGTTCCCTTCTGAAGACACTTCTAGGCATTCAGAATCTATCTATTGCTTTTGGTAAGAAAGCTTGCAATAGATTTATTTGCTTTAAAGACGACTATGGAAGAAAAGAATGGCTTATTCTATTCTGCCTCCCATGTAATCAACTAATTTAGAAGCCAAATTACAGTTACAGAAACTTTATTACTGGTGGTACCTGAGTCAGTATTAAAAAGCCACACAAACAAAATAAAGTAAAATGAAAGCAAACTTTCTTGGCTTTTAGGTCATAAGTTGAGCTGGGCTGGCAGTTAGAATACACTGTCCATCCACTTTTACACAAAACAGATAGTATCTGCAAATCACTGAGATAAAAGCTGAGACCCAGAAAGCTGTTTTAGAAAGCTGAATTCTAGAGTACAACTTTAAGCAAAAATTGTTCATGGTTTGAGTGACTATTTTCTAGAAAAGAATTTTAAGTCTTTTCCTCCTGTTTTTTTCTCCCTTCTTGCACATGTGGTGAATCTGCACATTTATAACATCCATTAAATATTAAATAGCAATCTGAACGTTGTTTAATTTTCCAGAAACCTTGTTTTATGTTATTTCTGGGAAGTTAAAAACTGTACTTCATATTATTTAACCACATTAGGGAACATAAATGGTGAAATAAAGGCTATGTTAAAGGTTCTGTAATGTCAAAGAAGAGAGTTGTTTAAGAAAAAAAGTTTAGAAATGTCTTCTTTATGCTATTGTATGCAAATTGATTAAAATTTTGAACATGCCAAGGAACAGGATGCAATTAGCTTGAGGTGTGAAGAACACAGGCATATTTAAGTTTTGATCTGTACTTGCATCTGCTTGAAAGATCCTTAGGCACACAAGACTGGTCATGTACCTGTGTACTTGTAATTTAAAAATCACTTTGTAGGCTATTAAGCATCTGCCCTTAATTTCATAGGGATCACACTCCAAGGACATTCAGACAATAACCTGTGTATAAAGCTTTGATCTTCTCCCTGATCAGGCTAGTTTTACTATTGATTCCTTATTATAATTTATTTAACATAAAAGCTGTTACATAAGGTGGTTAAAGTTGCTTAATGAGCTAACCGATTAGGGAGAAGTGAATTTGAGATCACTTTGAACCTACTCTAATTTTCCCAAAGAACCAAAATTTATGAGGTTTGGCGTCCTGGAGGAAAAGAGTAGTGCACAGTTCTTTAATTAATAGCATATTTGGGTAGGAAAGATGTTCGCTACTGAACAACTTTGATTTTTTCATGGAACTAGAACATAAAACGAGCCCATTCTCTACCTTTAGTTATGCCCTTGACACTGAGCAGAATTTGCCCCATGGCAGACTGGAAGTCCCTCGCACTAACACAGACTAAACTCCAATTGTTCATTATTTTTAGATAAGATCAGAATAGAACTACTTAATCAAATAAAGTTATGGAGAAGAGGAGAGAACAGAGAAGCTGTGCTTGAAAGTATAAAAGAAAAGTTTGCTTATGGTAGTCTTTATCACATCTGTTTCTCTATCTCATTTTTAAACTGACTGGACCTTGATTAGGTTTCACAACCCTGTTGCATGTGAATACATTCAGGTTCATAACTTTCGATCTCTAACAAATTAAATTGAGGTCACAGCTGAAAACTGCAATAGAATGATAGACAAAGTTAGTAGAGAAAAATATTTAGAAATAAATTCTTCATAAAATGGCTTTCAAATTTTTCAGTTGTCAGCTCTGGCCTAGATTTTATTCTTTATTTCTTTTTCAATAAAGGTATAATAAGGGTTTCAATAAGGATCCTGACCGCCATTTTCCACACTATTGTATTATAAGCAGTCTGTGTCTCTGCCATCTTGACTTGTACTATATGCAATTGTGTAACAGCTGAGGATCCAGCCAATTATGACAGATTCAGGATGAAAAATAACTTTAAATGGAAATAATAAGTCGATGCTTGACAAAACAGTAGCAACCTTTTATGTTCATATGCAAAACACCAACAAACAAAACACTTTGTTACTGTGGCACACAAGCCATAAAAAATCACCCTTGTTTAGTTTTAAGTGCCATTATCATGAACAGGACATGATGTAGAAAATTGGAGAAAAATAGAAATAAAAGCTAGCTTGAAAATCAACTGTATGTTTTAATATTTTCATCCCTTAGGAAGCCCTTCTTCACTGGTAATTTATGAGATAAGTATAGTTAGGTTAACTTTTTAAATTTTCTTTACACAGATGATCCACATTTGAAAATATAATTTTTGCTTTATTTCTGATGCTCGCTTCTAAACATTTTTTTCAATCTTTAAAAATCATTTGACTAAACCAGAATATATAGAATTTACTGTAGATTTGAAATTATCATGGTCTGGGATTAACAAAAAAAGCCTGAGACTGGTTTCAATGTCATTTAAGAGACAATGAAGACCAGAACCCCTACATGCATTTTTATCACTGAAATCTCTATGGAAATTACCTTTAATTTCAAGTCAAAAAGTGTACGTTTAAGACAATATATCTCAGTGTGGTCAGTTGTTTGCACTCTGTTCTTTGAAAAGAAATATCTTAGCTCTCCACTGATGCATCACTTGCCTTGCTAGGCGTTTGCAATTTAGAACAATTAAACACAAAGATTCAAGCACTTGATTATGTTCTATGACATTCAAATGATGGGTTTTAATTTTTTTTTTTCTCAAGGAAATCCTATTTTTTTTTCCTCAAGGAAATAAGAATAATTTCAACTTTAATCCAGCCTCCTAAATTCATCCTCTTAAGGTACCAATTCAAGCTGCTAAACTGGAGTTCAGTTCCCACTGCAGCCAGACTGCCATATGTTTTTCTCTCTAAATTGCCTCCATCATTTCTGAACAGTTAGGAGACTGCTGTCTTTCTGCTTCCCAAGTGATCAACCTTGCCTTTTCTACTGCCATTCCATTTCAGCTCTGACAACTAATAATGTCATTTACTTGTTTCTGTATAAGCTTATTCTGTGTTGATTGTGGCTTTCCCTTCATAATTATCACAAAAGATTCGATGTGTGGTCCTCATGTCACAGAAGGGCAACCCAACTAGAGCAACTGTAACACCTGTGCTGCCTCAGAATAGGCACATAATTAACAGCCAATATACAGAGAAAGAACTTGCCAAAGGTTAAGAATAATAAACAAAATCAGGAAGTACCTCATCCTTTACATATTGCTTCACAGTTTTGCAAGTGAAGGTAGGGAAATTTTCTTCCTCAGTACTTTTCAAGGTGTCTGCTTGACATTGCAGGTATCTGTACTCAAAAGCAAAGCCTGATTTTGGCAGAGTTTTTCCTTAGGACTTTTTGGTACATTTTGATTTTATAGTGGGTGTATGCAGGGCTTCTGAACTATTTTTGAAGAGGGGCAAGAAAATGTTAATGTAACAGAAGATGTTGGGAGAAGGATATAATGTTGAAAAAAGTCTCCCTGAATTTTGTATGCCAACCAGGCACTCCCTCTGCTGTATAGAATCTGTTGATATATTAGTTCTGTCAGACGTTTGTAACCTGCTAAGACTTCTCATGGGATTCATCATCTCCAGATCCAGCCTTTTCTGTTAGAGGAATATTTCATCCAATCAAAAAATTGCTAAGGTTAATGGGGACTTCAAGTATAATGCCTGAAAGGAGAGCTAAAATAGGAGAAGCTGTGTGTGTCGTGTCCGTTGCCACCACCCCACCCCCCACCCCACTCCCCGATAAATACGTGACTCAATTTTTATTGAAGTTTTAATGCTTTGGAAAACAATGCAAACTGTCCTGCGCTAATGAAGGTGATGATGATTTAGCCAAAGATTTTGGAGACATAGTATCTCTAGCACAATGGCTTGTATCAGTGAATGCAAACTGAAACAGAATACTAACAGAAATTCAGTTCCCAACTGCTTGAATTACTTTTACCCAGGAGCACCTTTTGCCTAATGCCAATGGAAACAAGATAACAGGAATCACAGGGTTTAAAGGATAAATCTCTACTCAATCAGACTAGATTCCCTACTGCATTGCCAAAGTTGAGGGTGGTGTTATTAATTCCATTAGTTAGCTAAAATCCTGTAGAAAGGAACGGAAAAAAAGATTCAATATTACTATTGGTAAGGGCAAAGACTAAGATTTAAGTAGCATTTTATTGAATAATGAGTCATAAATTCAGCAGCCTACATTTTAAATAACTCTCAGCATAATAGCTTCAGAAACACGTTGAATATGAACTCTATTTTAGATGAAAACTAGGATCATTTTGTGCAAAGCAGCTTTTTGGTATGTTATCAGTGACACCAATTGCCACAGAGACTGTCTTCCTGAAAATTTAATTTAACTTTGAATGACAAACCTATTAAAAACCTATATTTAATTTATTAACAAGTACTGCACTTAAAAACAAACTTCTAATATAATTATATATATACTAGCAAGACAATTTCTAAGTGATCTTTAAATACAAAGAGTTATTGTGTTGTAATTTAGCTTTTGAAAACTCTACCTGGATTTATCAAAAGTATAATGAATGAAAATCTTATTTCTACTGAAGTAAGTAGGAAAAAAATGAACCCACTATTAGTGAGTTGGATCTGTTTTCCTACATAATAATAGACATTTGGATGGAGTTGAAACATATATTTAACAAAGGTGCATGGGATAGATGACAGTCAGGTATCATCTTTAGAAGCATAATTTTGATCTCATTAACAAACACGTTTTTTAAACATTCCTGCTTTTTTATTACATTACATTGCATTTTATTGAAGTATTTGAAGGGGAAAGAAGGATCTGGTACATCTTAGTTGCCATTTGATACAGACACTGATGGAAACCCAAAAATTATTTAAAACAATTTTCATACCTGCATAGAATCTTGAACAAGCTTTGAGGGGAAGGACTGGTTAGAAAGTGTAATCTTTGCGCAGTCTGAGATAGAGTAGAGTAGTAAGTGATGGAAAAGTGGCATGAGAAAGTGTACGAATTTAAAGAACCAGGCCTATCACTATACAGAAGTCTGAAGTATTTTTTTCCTGCCACTGCATCATCTGTGAATGTAGGAAATGCACCCATAGCAGCACAATCACTCAAAAAGTTCAGGCAAGCTGGGCGGACAACTAGCACAGCAAGGCATTTCAAATCACAGACAGCATCTAAGTTGCCTTGCTCTGTGTCTCACAGCAGGAGAAATTTGGTTTCTTCAGACTCCCAACTGGATGTATCAACCCTAGGATAAATCTTTTATACATTTCTTCAGCATTAGTTTGTGAGCATAATAATGAGTGATTCCCTGCAACAGAGCACTGCTGTCTTGATGAAAACACTTATAAATATTATAGAAAGCATGTCTTAAATACATAAAGCTCGTGTCAAGCTGATATTCAAATACTTGTTATTCACTAGTAAGTGTCTTCTGAAGAAAAACATAGCACAACAGGAGCCAGTAGCAGTCAGAAAAAGCAAATACCTAAAATAAAATTCAGGTGTAACTGGTATTTCGTAAAAGTAAACAGTTACAAGTTCTTTCTCATAAGGAGAGCTGAATTCCTGCTGTGCACAGTTTAGGAAACTTCAGGATTCCAGAAGCATGTGGAAGAGTTGGAATTTCTAAGGGAGTTCATAAATATTTTTCTGAATTTACAAGGCGGAATCTTGACCTTGTCAAAGTGTGTGGGAAAACTCCCTTTGATTACAAAACAGCTGGGTTTCCAGTAATCATGTTTGTTTCAGCATCTGCCAAGTCTGTACAGAGTGAGGGAGAGCAACTCTTTCAGGTAGAGGAGATCTTTAGTCCTGTTACCAGAAGCTTTTTCAGTGGTGATTTTGTAATGATGCATTTTTTTTGAACAGTACCTATTGTGGAAATAAAAGCATAGAGAAGGAACATATATTTTTGCTTCTGATATATTTAAAATAAGATAAAAGGATAAACACATGTGCTTACTTTCTTAAAATCCTCTTCTGCGCTATCAGTGATATAGCCAACACAGATTGCAGGACTGGATGAATGTGGAGGAATGATGAAATATTTTGTTAATACCACTCCCTCCCCCCTCCCCACCTCTTCTCTTTAATTTATGTTTATAAATATTTCCTGAAATTTTTGCTGTGTTTTCAGGCTTCTGTGTTTTCATTTTCCCTTCATTTGTCCAAAACCATTTAAGAAAATAATTTTACAATGTTAATTTAAAAAAAAAGAAAGCAAAAATTCTTCCTCCCCCACCCAAAGGAAGCCTCTCACCCAAACTCAGATGAACAGCTCTGAATTTAGAGCTTTTGTTTAAGAGGGTATATATCTTCCTCTTTCCATTTCCTCTTGAATGCTGTAAGTCTCCTCTGTTGAAGGGGCTGTATTTTTGCTTACACTGGAGCTTCTGTCATGAAGCACAACCTTGTGAGGCAAGACTGGATAGAAACAGAACTAGAAAATGCTTAAGGTAAAATATTAAACATGCAGTCGGCTAGCCACAAAGGATTTGTGCTTTAAATAGGATTTAGCACATAACTTTTATTAACGTGAACAGACTCATTTAATCTAAAAGCAATTGTGTTGAGTGGTTTGAAAATTAAACAATGAAATATAATTTATTCTTCTGTATTACAAAACAGTCAAATGTGCTTAGTGAATTGTTCAGTTAACTATGCAGATAGAGCTTTAAAAAAATGTTTGTTCCTAAAAAACCCCAACAATATACATTTTTATTTTCTTTAACATAGGTATTTTTATCTAGTTTGACTTTAATAGGGTAAAATGGATCATTAAAACTTTCATCTTGAGAAATTGTTGGGATTTTTCTGAAACAGTGATTATCTTTTGCTCATCTTCTTTTGGTTTTCTTGCCATTTAGGTAGGGTCCTATCCACACTGATATTTTGTCATAAATATCCCACACCATTGCATGATTTTTGTGTAAGCACGCAGATCTCAATTTTCTGAAAAATAATGAAGCAATTTAAATATTAAATAGATTTTAAATTATCCAATTTCAGATAATTAAATAATTTAGACTAATTTCTGGAGTCAAGACATGAGTTGTTTTCTTCAGGAATGCAGAGGTTTAAATGCAGGAAGAAGGCGGTGTGAAGTAACGGAGAGCAGAGAGTAATGGGTTAGGAAAGGCTAACTGACTCAGCCTGCTCTCTCCTGAAAAGGATGTGCAATTCACTGCTTCAGTGTATTCTTTACCCGTTGTTATCTTAAACTGCTAGGTTTATTAGGAACTTCAGCTGAATCATGGAATAGTTTAAAGCATACCGGCACATTTCGGATATTTTGATTTCTAGTTTCATCATCATGAAAGACAAATACATAAATATTCTTGCAGTTAGACTTCAAATGAGCAGAAACAATTGTTTTCCCATTTGTCAGAAAACTTGTATTGACTTTCCAATATTTTTTTCCTTTCAGCTGTTTTTGCTGTACTTACACATTTATATCATTATTGTCAAGACATTTCTGTTTTATGGTATTATTGAAGTTGGTCTCTAACTGCAAGCCACAAGATCATAGGAACTTCTGGAGACTTATGAAAGCCAATATAAAATATGCAGGTGAAAATATAATTGAATTCAAGATAAGACTTTCTTTCCTGACATTTTCCAGTTAGCTTTTTTGGTGGGCACCTATGGATAGAAGCATTTGATTTCAAATGACTTTGCAGGCCTACTGCATGTTTACTTTTATGCACAAATTAAACATTTCGGTGAACTGAGAATTAGTGTTTGGCATCTTGTATGAACTTAGTCCCTTGTTCAGCAAACATGGCTTAGACTGCTATGAACTTTTTCATCATGCATTGTATAGCAAAAGAGAACAAAGCACTTGGGAGTGATAATCTACCCTGTCGGTTGTTTAGAAGCAATATTTGGTTTAAAGTTCATTAATGTACAGAAATTCACTTCCTGACAAAAGAAAGGAAATTGTTCAACATACTAGATTATAGATTTTTTACAAGTTTTATGCATTCTTGAAGTAATGGACTTAAACCAACTATCATAAAAGTCAAAGTAATAATGTATAAATATTTTCCTACCAAACATTTTTCCTTTAGAATAAAATATGCTACTCTCTTTTCCTCTCCTTGTCTATTTCTGTTATAGTTAGTTTAATTTATACAGGAATATTATATCGCAGATTTCTGTAGCTGTGCTAACAAAGATAAATGGAAGCAGGGATTTCAATAAAACTTTGCAAACAATTCCATTATAGCTTGTCAAATGCACACAGAACCTCAGCTGTGAGTTGTTTCATTTTTATGTCAGTTTTGTCAACATCACTGACTAAAAGTATGGACCCTTACATTCAATCTCTGCACAAAAGAATAAATTGACAACTCAAGTATAAAGCTTTTAACTATGTTTTTAGCTCTGACATTTCTTACTGCCTTACAAGACTTTATACCAAAAAAGAAGAATTTCTGGACAAACCTGAAGGCAAATTTTTGTGTTATTTGAATATTAATAAAGTATTCCAACAGAGTAGAAAATTTGCATAATTTTGTTTCTCCTTTTTACATTATTTTCATGCAAGTGGCAACAGGCAAATAATTTTAAAAATATTAACTCTTATTTATAAATTGTTTCTACTATGTTCATGGTGATATTGTGTTTACAACTTACAACCATTTAAAAATAGTGGTTTTTCTGTTTGCAAGAACTGAGTTATAAGGTCTTGGTTTTCACATCTTTTGTGACCACCATGCCCAAGTTCATATCTGCATAGGGCAATCTTATTTCAAAATTCACTAGTCTACACAGGCAGTGGTATCTTATAATGAATACAAAGAAACATGCAGCCCAGAGTCACACATAACACAGCCTAGAGTCAAAGGAGAAGTGCCAAGTCCCCTGCTTGGGCTGCAACACCCCCAGACAATGCTACAGGCCTGGGGAAGAGCAGCTGGGAAGCTGCCTGGTTGGGATGCTGGCTGATGGCCGGCTGAACATGAGCCAGCAGTGTGCCCAGGTGGCCAAGAAGGCCAAGAGCAACCTGGCTTATATCCAAAACAGTGTGGCCAGCAAGACAAGGGCAGTGATTGCCCCCCTGTACTGGGCACTGGTGAGGCCGCACCTCGACTCCTGTGTTCAGTGCTGGGCCCCTCACTTCAGGAGGGACATTGAGGTGCTGCAGCGTGTCCAGGGAAGGGCAACGGGGCTGGGGAAGGGTCTGGAGCACAAGTGTTATGAGGAGCAGCTGAGGGACCTGAGAGTGTTTAGTCTGGAAAAGAGACTCAGGGGTGATCTTACTGCTCTCTACAACTCCCAGAAAGGAGGTTGGGAAAAGAGGAAACAGCCTCAAGTTATGCCAGGGGAGGTTTAGATTGGATATTATGAAAAATTTCTTCACTAAAAGGATGCTGAAGCATTGAATCAGGCTGCTCAGGGACATGATGGAGTCACCACCCCTGGAAGTATTAAAAAAACCATAGATGCAGTGCTCAGGGACATGGTTTAGTGATGGACTTGGCAGTCCTGGGTTAATGGTTGGTCTTGATAATCTTAAAGGTCTTTTCTAACTTAAATGATTCTGTGATAATCTTGCAAAACCCTGGTGTTCTTACCCCTGTCTTTCTGCTTAGGAATCAGTTTGTGAGTTTCAGAGAGAGAATCAATTAGTTAGGCAACAGAATGTACTTAACTAACTTCTTATGACTGCCAGTATGAGTTACTAATTTCTCATTTAATCTGCTTTTATATATCTTTGCAGGTTTTATAAAAACCTATAAAACAAACAAGCCAGTCACCATAAATCCAAACCACTGTCAATTATTTGTTTAGGAAATTAAGTATTATAAGTAGAAAATCAAGGTCAGAGGTGGGACTGAATTAAATCACGGACCATCAAATTAATACATTCAGCAATCAAATCATTAAGTTAATACAGGATGCAGTCAATTCTTAGGGGTCTTACAACAGGAACTGAATTAGGTTGTTCAGTTCCTTATCCCAGTAGAAGTAACCTTCTAAATTTGCCTGAATATAAAAATCCAAATTCATTTAACATTCAGTACTCAGGTCAAATTGAGATTCTTTTTCTTGAAAATACCCAGTGTACAGGACATCTCTCTGCTACTCCCTGCTTCTTTTTATTCCCATTCAGTCTGTGTTCTGCAGTCCTGAATCTTTAAGAGTCAACTGATCATACATGTTTTCTTACAAAGGTAAACTGGATTCTCTGACAGTTCATGCAAAAGTTTAAAGGGAAAACACCGCTGTGGTTTACCAAACAGAACTTCTTTTGCTTTCTAGAGCTAGGAAATTATTCTCGCTGCATTCTCAAGGGATGGGGATTATTCCTTATAGGAAGGCAGGCTGAATAAAGGCACATATACATATATTAAAGTGTCAGATGTATTATATAAAAATATGAGGAAACCATAAGCAAAGCCTAAAATCTTTATGCTTTGTGGCATTTCAAGGCACATACTATTAGAATCTATGCTGTAGCTCAGGAACAAAGTTAAGACAAATTTTTTGATCCCTTTGATGATAAACGGTGTGTGATATTTACTAAGAAACTGTCCTTAGGCAGCAGGAGTACATGCTTCTGTGGGTAAACTAATCAAATACTAAAATCCAAAATCATTTGACAATGACAGATATTGGCCTTGATAAGGTGGTTAATTTATATAATAAATTTTGGACATTAAAAATATTTTAATGGAATACAGTAAATCCAAAAGGGTTCATTTAACAAAAATAAAATAGTCTTCATTTGGGATCATTTTGATTTTGACATAGTCATATTTTCACTAATTTAAGCCTTGTTGGTGTGATATAGACTGGAATCCAATTGGGGAATGGGATGCTGAGTAAGCTGCAGCAGAAATATTCTGCCCTTATAAGAACTAAATCTAAAATGGGTGCTTATAATGTAGTTCAACATTTTCTATGTAAAACTGTATATAAAAAAAAAAAATATTTCTTATGGGTAACAGCCAATCATTTTCTTATATTGTTTAGTTAATTATGTTGAGAACAATCTACATAATTATCTTGCTATAATTGGTGTTTCTGTTATACTGTAGTTTTATTTCTTTTATAAACCATTAACTTTATTAACACTACAATTTTCATGCCAATAAACATATTAGAATATCTACATTTCTTCCCTGCAGTTAAATACTCATAAGTTTAAGACATTGTTTATTCAAAATCACATGATAGCAGGTAATTACAAACATTCTATGACAGAATATGTTTATAATTTACTAAGAATAATTGTTTCTCTTTGGTTTTCTGCAGCTATTATTATGACAGAAAAGTATTACTTTTCTGATAAGCCAAAGTCCTACCTACTGAGTTGCACTTGATTTGTGCATTTATGGAAGAGAACTAAGACAATGCTGCTCCCATACCTTGTTATCCAAACAGCATAGGCTCCTATATTCAAAACTGGGCTTCTAGCGAGTGTATCTAGCACCTTTTTTTGTGGGTGACATGACTTTCTTCATGATGTGAATAGATGAAAGCTCTCCAAGTCTTAAAAAAAAAAAAAAAAAGAAAGAAAAGCAAAGAGGAAGCCGCATCACTATGTTGCCCAGTCTGTTAGAAAAAAAAAAAAAAAAAAAAAGCTGAGAGATCAGCTGTATCATATTAACATTTACAGTGTGCTAATATGGTCACAGGGCTTCCAGTGAGGTCTCTGCATGGTCAGCAAGTTTTCTTCTGCGTGCAAAGGGCCCTTAGATAACAATGTGTTTAGAACTCTGTCTTTATGACCTCTCACAAAAGCAAGCCAGAAATATAATTTTAAATAGAATTAGAACTTATGTTCCAATTGTTGTGGAAATAGGAAGTTTTAAAGTACAGGCAATTTGGATGGATGGAAGCTTGTTACAGTATCAGACAGAGGAACTACCTATAATGTGGTTCTGAAAATATTAAGAATATCAAGAATAAGACAAACAGGTCCTACTCTGTCTTTGAAGAAAATCTTACAGGATTTTAGCTGCAAATATTTCAAACCCCATGATTTGAATTAGAAATAATAAATAAATCTGTACTTACTACCAGACACAACTATAAATAAATGTTACCATATACTGATGAATAATTGTGATTATAAAGCCACTAGAGTAATTATTTTTTTCCCAGAAAGCATGTCTAAATAGAAATAAATTCAAGGAACGTGTGATCTGCTTGTGGATAAGCCTTGAACAGAAGGAGAGGTTAACATTTTTAGCTAAATTATGCATTGCAAATGGCTCACTCAGTTTTGTTTCATTTGCATAAGTGGCCCTGGTTCAAAAACTCACTGATTGCAATGGAAACAATTTCACTGGCTTAATATTTTTTTTTTTAAACCGCTGTATGTAGGGTTCAAAAATAGAGGATAGAGGGAAAACCAGCACAAAATGCCCTTTATCAACCACCTTCCTGTCCTTAATTAACATGGCAACATAACTGTTTTTATAAACTAAGTTCTATAACTGACCATCTGGAATAAAGAATTTTACTGAAAATGGAGGATAAACAATTTCAAGTTGCAGACAGAAATCCTCACTACTAAGACCTGATGCTTTATCCCCTTAAGCTATGTTTTATAAGAAGGAAAATTTGTCTGATTAGCGGTCTTCGGATAACTTTGTATTTCAGGAAGATGAAGTAGAGAAAACACATGCCATTAGTCCAGTGACTGCTTCTGTTTTAGGAAGTAGTAATAAGTTGCCCAGAGGTTTGCAGCAATGGGTTCTAAGGTATGTAAGGAAGGACTAAGAAATCAATTTTCATGATTTTTCTAGATTATTTTTAAAACTTGCATCTTTCAGCCCAGAGGTTTGCAGCAATGGGTTCTAAGGTATGTAAGGAAGGACTAAGAAATCAATTTTCATGATTTTTCTAGATTATTTTTAAAACTTGCATCTTTCAGCAGCATTTTGTAATCACCATTTTTTAAAAAATGTTAATACTATCCTAATTAGTCTGATGTAAATTATCAACCACTAAACTACAGAACCTGCCAAAATAGAAAATGCTAGGTAATGTATCATGTATAAAAAATATGTTGATCAGCAACTTGGATGTCTATTATTTCTCATTCAATCAAATAATTCAGGAAATGTTATGGTTTGACCTAAGAAATAAATTGCAGATCTTCATCTTTATTTCATTAACTGACTACAACCTCAGTGAAAAAAAATCAGATTAATAATTTTTGTCTACTTAAGAAATGTGAATGGGATTTTCTATTAATTATTATTCAAAACTGATACTTTCATAACACTGTTTTGAAGTGCAGAGCTCCACAGAGATATGACCTACAGATACTTGGTTTTATTTCAACTTCTTGCCTTTGCATCACTCTGAAACCGCATTGTTGCATAGTCATCTGCTAGTCATGAGGGATACTTTTGCTGTCAATACAGTCACCGTTAATGAAAATATGAGAATGTTTACAAAGCTGATCAAGATTTATGAGTCAATAAGCAACCTCGAGGGCGGGGGTTAAAGAAAAAGACCTAGCTAACATGCTAATCCTGTCAAAGAATTATTCATTCTGGAGTAGCTGCTATCTCTGATATACATTCTATGCAGAAACATTGCTTGAAATATCAGCTTGGGATTTGCAACTCGGAAAATGCAGGTTTTTTCTTTGTACTTTCCTTATTTACCTAAATTAGTTATAGTTTTTAACATCCTAGTGTGATTACTTAATAGGTAAACTCCTCATAGATGGCTGCAGTTCCTTTATATTCATTCTTTGCTATAGTTTTAGAATTCCAGATTTTCAGTTCTGGCTGAGAAACGTGAACTTTCAAGGAACTTCACATTTGTATATAGGAGTAAAGTTGAGCCATTTGCATATGCCTTGCTTCCCAAATTTGGCACAAAGTCACCAGAGCAACTGAACTTCTGTGAGCAAAAATGAATCTTTGATCTAATTTAGATATTTTTACTAGAAGACTTATGACCATGTATCCTTAAGGAATTACTGCAGTGTAATTCAATTGTGCCACATTATTTTAACCTAAAGTGACATCTGGATATAATTCACAATTTTAAAATGAGCTGTAGGTTTGAGTCAGAATACCTACCACACTAGAAAAACATACTTCTTGAACATGAGATGGATTTTTTTCTTTTTATTCACCTTTATAAATGAGCAAAAAGATATTTCTACAGGTTAGAAGAATAAACTAGAGTTTAGAAGTCTCACATTGTGCTTTTGTCCAGAGGTTTTTTAGGTAAACAAGCAAATCACATCCAGCTTTTATGTATCATTGATTTAAACCTGTTAAATCAGCACTTTATTATCTGAAAAGGGTTTGGGGAAGATTAATACATTTAAAAAGTTGACTATTATAGCTAATGTAACAAGAATAGGTGTCTTAGAACTACAGGAGGCAGATACATTCAGAAAAAACAAAGAATGTTTACATTTTAAATAAATGCATTAAAAAGACATTATGATCATTCACTTGATGTTACCATAACTTAGGTGTTAAGTCGATTATATTGATTGCAGATGTGACAGTGTAAGGATATAAATAAAGCAAAGCTTGTAGGAAGATATAGTATCTTTTTTTAGATCAATTGGTACAGCTTGAGAAAAAAAGGCAAGCATTTGAATCCATAAGCTCTTCTGCTATCAGAAATTGAAGAAACAATTTTCAAAGGTAAGTACAAGTTTTAGAACAAATGCTGTGAATGTAACAAGATACATTAATCAGACTGTCTGAAAGAAAAGAGTTGATACCAAAATTGTATTCAAGGAGAAAGATGAGATGAATTACCATGATCCATGAAACCATTATCTCTAGAGTTTATGATTTTGGAGAGCTGATGATGTTATTTTATTTTCCAGCCTAATCTTTTAGAAGGTTGTTTATTTTAATTTTTTAATTAGTTTTATTTTACTTAGAATTCCCTTAAAAATATTGAGATTGCAGAGGTGAGGTGACTGAGGTAGGGATTTTGGAAATGTTCTCTTAATGATGATTAGATTTTAATCTAAAAAGAGAACATCAACATATTTTCTACACAAGCATATTTTAGTGTGTGGTGGTTAATTGCATGCCAGCAATTTCCATTTTATATGTATTGACACACTTGCGCATGTTGCTCAGTTATAGTCATGTTTGATTTGATGCCTGATCTCAGAAATTTTGTTTCTGAAGACAACAGGCAGGTTGAAGACCAGATTCTGGGAAGCTTTTTTTTCAGGTAGGGTTTTTTTTTATATAACTCTTAATTGCCCAGTGATTCTAAATTCCAGAACAAGTAAATAACAGAAAAAATATAAGTGGGTTTGACACTTGCTTTCTCTGTATTCTGAAGTCACTCTTTACAACGTATTTGGATTTTTCTCTATAAAAATCTGCTTGCTGGAAAAAACTCTCATCTCGACTGTTGAGATAGGAATCACAACTATGTTACCCAGAGCACACACAGGTGTTTTCCTGAGGGCCTCTTAAATAACTTAATATATTAACAAGACAGTTTCACAGAGCTATTATATGTGCAATACACATCAATGACAGAGCATTTTCCTATATATTGTGGGATAACTATTATAAAGTCAGTAAGAAAAAAAGCCAACAAAACTCTTTCTACTTATGACTACTGTGCTCATTTGCACAAAAGACCTCTGGAGACAGAAGACGTACAATTCAGCCAACTTTTTGCTAAGTGTGGTGGAAGGCCCCAGGCAGATTTATCCCAGCGTTCCCTAACTCATAGATAGCGTAGACTATACACACTGCTAATAAACAAAACATTGAGGCATTTCAATCAGATTTCCCCCTGATCTCCTAGCTCTGTTTAGCTTAGATTTTTCCCTGATAGAACAGTTTCATATTTTGTGAAATCATGGAAATTAAAATTTGATTTTGTCTTAATTTACAAAGACATGAACAACCCCATACCCTCTATTAAACAACTTTTGTTTCAAGTGATGATAAATCAAAAGCTATAAAAGATGCTTCAGGAAAATTTACCTGAAGAGTTATTGCACCCAGATGCCATTAATTTGAAATGAAGACTAAATTACCATCTGAACAAAAGCAGTTGCAACAAGATTTGGGGCTATGGTCTGTGATAAGAATCATCAAAAACACTAAAAGAAGAATGATTACCTGAAACCACAGGAAGCTGCATTTATTTTGTTTTGCTTTCCCCCATACTGTATTTCTCTCTCTGTAAGTATATTTATTTATGGAACACCTGATTCCCTTCTATTCTCAGCATAATTGGACGTATATGTAAGAAGGTTTAGACTTAAAGCTTACTACTTGTATCTCACTCTCACTAAACAATATATTTTAAATATGAATTGTTTTTTCCTCAGCAGGGTAACATTTTTTATGTGTGATGCTTGTCAGGTGTGTACTTTATCCTATTTCCTACTGAGTTTTAGAAAAATAATTTTTTAGGAAATATTTCACTTCAATTTTAAAGACAGAACTGCTGGAAGCTCAATGGTCATTGCCATGAAAATAATATTAAACTTTAATTTAATCAGTCAGTTACATGAGATTAATTTCCAGATGAAAATCATAAACTAACATGAATTGTTTCATAAACTAACATGAATTTGTTTCAACCTGCAATATATCCCTGAATTTGTTGTTCTATTCTGGGCAAGATTAAGGCTATCTGGACAACTGAAATAGTACTTGGACTAATAAAAGATGTTTATTTAAAGGTGTCTTTAAAAAAAGCAAACACAAGAAACCCCAACACAAAACCAAAATGGTTTTCTAATGGATCACATCCTAAACAGGGAATATTTTGTGTTTGAGAAAATACTTTGGCTTTGGAAAGTTAAAGTGACCCATGAAGTTAGGCAACAATGTGAATTTTGAAAGAGTTACTAATAATTGAATTTTATTAGTAATTTTGAAAGAAATACCCCTACTATTACAGTGTCACAAGTATGATTTATTAAGTATCTAGTCCATTATCTAGGTCCTAAGACTCAAACCCAGGAGACAGTATGATAGACCTCATTTTAATATTCTCTTTTTCCATTCAGCTAAGAACTCAGCCAACCAGGGTTCCACCTCCACCATTTTTCTTATACAAGAAATAATTTGTATTTCTTATTATACAATTATTATACAATATTATACAAAAGACTTTTTGAAAAAATATATAACACACATACTACCTTACTACCAGAGCAGTAACCTCATCAGTAAATCAGGCTTGTTGCAAGGATCTTTCTTGATTGAATTAATATCAGGTTTTGTGTACGTTTCACCATCATCTCCTAGGGTGCTCAGAAGATGATCACTTAACTGTTTGTTTCAAGGGGCTTATCCTCTTTCCCACTCCCCCCAAAATTAGTTAATTAGGCCAATTAGTAAATAATTCTGCATTCTCATTTTTTCCTATTGGCTGAAATCTTAAGAACAAACGTTCCTATGAGATCTTGATCACCTGAGACCAGAAACAAATGCACCTGTTTCAGGGCCCTGAGCACATCCTGCTGATCTGGCTGCTGGACTTTAGATGGAGGTGGCTCCTTGCTTTATACAAGGTCACCATCTGCACACTAAAAGCCTGTTCCTTTTTGTTTGGGAGCTGCTGTAACCTTGCATTGTGATTGCTAGTAACAGGCAGTAAGCTTTGTATGAATTTGCACGGTCTCTAGACTGAGACATTTCAGGCCTGCTCTGTTGTAGTATTTCTTGATCTGCAACTTTGTTTTACTAGGTTTAGCTGTGGCAGTAATTTCTCTCGTGGCAGTAATTTCTCTAGTTGACCAAGTGTTTATGTCTAATTTCTTTCACTTTTGTTTATCTTTTTGTGGTATAAGCACTTCTTCTAGGCAGAATGGGATATTTATGACACTTGCAGAATGATGTAGTGTAGAGATACAGGCTGGGTACAGTAACAGAGGCCTCAAAAAATGGATACATGGGATGTGGCATTGAGGAGTACAGGCTTGGGCTGGTAACAGATGGAGCACAGCTTTGTATGGGAGAGCTCACTCCTATAAAATGCTCACTAATGATCAGTAATAAAAAAAAAATGAGCTGGATATCCTCTAAACTGGTTTAAGGATAACAAAGATAACAAAGTAATGGTATCTAAAGTGCAAATATAGTAACCCTGTGTGTAACCTGGAGCGCCAGACCAATGAAAACTGAAAGATGTAAATGTGTGTTCACAGACTCTGTGTGTGTATGTATAAGGGGAAAAAAAGGAGAGGAAGAAGAAATCATCATGAACACTGTATAGTTCCCAGTGAAGGGCTCCAAATGCTGACTACTTTCCACAACAACATCCCCCCACCCCCCTGAACAGCGGCCAGTGTGAAGACACCACCTTAGGATCCAGAGGATTTGTGGAAGGATGACTGTAACGTGAGGAAGAGGGATAGAAACTAAGCATGTATGTTAATCGTTAGCAGGAATACAATTAAAATTGTATTTTAAGTATTAAAAGCACTTTAACTGCATTGTCATTGCAGTGTTATTCTTTGCTTTTTTTTAACAATGTTTGTTTCATTTGTAAAACTAGGTCTACAGTAGTGATGACCTTTGAATTAGATTAAGATTTCCCTTACACTAATAATAAATGATTGGCTTTATGTAGATAGGTATTTGTGTGGTATGCTTCCCTTGCCCATTAGCAAGATTCTGAGCGTAACGCTCCTTTTGAGCTGAGCTCTCATGCTTGGGTCCCAGATAAGGCTGTACCTCATCAGCATTATAGCCATACCAGCACTGGCCAAGTACGCCCCAACTTTGTCCCAGCCCTACAGACTGCCTTCATCTCAGGTCTGTTGCATTACTATGGACTTGCACAGGATTTAGAGCTTGCTTATCGTTATTTGGATGTAATCCTATCCTGACCTCCCTCACTGACACTGGAGGCAGTACCTCACTGCTCTGGGCTTGCCTGGCAAGCTGGTTTCCTGGATGCCCTGGCATATCTGCAGCCTGCCCTGCTCTGCTCTGCTCCCTGCTTGAGGCTGCTGGGTGAGGCCCTGCCCTGCCAGACCCATGAAAATTCCCGGCAACTCCCAGCTCCCTGACCCAGGGAGCAGTGCAGCTGAGAGCAAAACTTCTGTGTGGGCCTTGGGGAAAACCTGATGTCAAAGCAATGACTTCGGTGTTTATTTACATATAGGTTTGCATCTGAATAAATGAGACTAAGTGATGTGAACATGGGATTCAGTTGGGTTTTTTTGTTTGTTTCTGGATTTTTTTTGTTGTTGCTTTGGTTGGTTTTTTTTTTTTTTTTAACAGCAGGTGCTGATGAAGTTTAAAAGGGAATACAGTAAGTGGGTGAAAGCAGATAATTAGTTCACTCGGCTACACAAAGAAAAGTCTAGATTAAAGCTTTCCCTTTCTATTTTCTCAATTAAAGTTGAGTGACCTGACTAAACATTGTGTTCTGTGATGCTCCACTTCCTGTTCGGAACACTTTATACAGATTATTAATTGCATACTCTTTTAGAAAAATTAAATGGTCCTTAGTTATGAGCTATTTATATTTTGCAATTTTTCTTCATTTGGTTTAAATTAGAAAATTAAGATAGGCCAGAGATTCAGCTAGCAATGAAAGTTTGGTTAAAATAGATGTGTTTGTCCTAGAAAATACAGATTTTAGTATTTTCCTCTTTTAAAAATAAGTAACAAAATTAGTCAGAAGAGTCTTGACTGGCCTAATACATGTGAATTTTAACAGACGGAGGCAGAGGACACATTCTAATATGTAAATTTTTACAAAAAAGTGATCATTATCTGTAAACATAGAAAGGAACTTTATACAGTCCCACAGAGGCAGAAGGTAGCTAGAACCTCAATATTCATACCTCCTATAGACTTAGATTAGGCATAAAACAACAGTTACTAGAAGAAAGAAATGGCTTATCAGAACTGTTCTTCTGGAAGGCTAGTCATTACTATGACTGAATCTTAATGGGATTTTGCTGTTAATGTTTTAACTATTGTCTTTAGAAAAATACCTTGTATTTTGTAATATCACATTTTTTACTTTCAAAATTTAATTGTCCGTTACTTGTAACTCCCTTGAATCCATTATTCATTGCATGCAAAATGTTAGAATAATGGAAATTTCTTACAAGATAAGAATATAAGCGAAGCCCTTGAAAAAAAGCAATGGCTTCCCTACAGTACCTAGATGCTGGTTTAATTATGCCCTAGAATGCTGTCTTATGAATAACGCTCATTAGGTGGCTTGATAATTCAAATTCATTTGTTCTCAAAACTTTGAATTTAATTGTACTGCTACCAATATATATCCTGCTTTAGAAATACAAGATTTGCATATGCCTACTGTACTGAAAACAAGATACGCCACAGTCTGAGACATAAAACTTTTGCTTAGATATTAGTTTCATCTATGATATTTGTTAAAGCTGGAGTTTTATTTTGTCTTACTCCTCCCCTAGACATTAATCTATCTTTTGGATCTCATTAAAGAATTCATTACTTGACAGGTTTTTGCCATTATTTATTATATATTTTTTAAAAATCCATACTTCATTAAATTAAACTTAAACCAGCTCTAGAAACCAGTGACAGGAGACAAAAAATATATAGTCTCTCCAAAATCCATGGTTTACTTGGAAATGTGTAATAAAAAGACTTAAATTATCTTCTCTACTCAAGATCCAGGAAAAAGCACATATCCTGCAGAGAGACCTGATTCAAATACTTTATCGTTGACACTTTCGAAAGTGGAGATCACACACTGGTTAGACTAGGAATAAGTATATACAAAAGAACAGAAAAAAACAAGACCATGTATCACATCTGCTTTCCTATTTTCTCTTATCTTTCTGCAAAGATCTAACAACTTTTATTCAGTAGCAAGATGGCTGTATAGTTTAATACATTTTTATGTGTAAAATGGAAGTGTTAATTTGTGTTAAATCATCTCTTTTGAGTGGCTGGGGAGGACTTGTGGGTTTAGTTTTATCTCCTAGTCCGGTTTCCAACTCTGACACTGTGAAGTCAGTGGAGTCTCAAATCTGTCAGCTGGAGCCTAATCCTAGTGATACATACCTTTTTTACTGTTAAATATCTCCAAATTTCCATATTAAATGTTTCTCACAATGAGTATTACCATTGTAGTTCTAAGAAATTTCTGTACATGTCAAGCAAATATTTTGCTAGTATATCTTGTGTTTTGAAGATGTGCACTGCCTCACAGACTGCAGAAATTTAATGTGGACAGTAGGATGCCTTCCTACTCACTCATTTAATATTGGAAATTCCCTTGAGGATGTCAATGGCATCCCTTATTGCTATGATCTGAAGAAGGAATTTGGCTTTCCTGTCTTGCACTGGAAACTTGCTACTACTGGATAACATGGTATTCTGTAGGACAAGACTCTCAGCTGTCTCTGCTTAAAAATGCTCAATCTTGTATGCAATGTTCACAAACTCAAAAGGAGAAATTTAATGCAGCTTAGTGCTTAGAGCATTTATTTAGGGAGTAGAACTTCTGTGTTAGAACATTTTTTCCAAACAGGAAGTAGATGAGGAGTTTTAAAATTAGTTGTCTCACCTTTCAAGTTGTTATCCAAACCACTGGATATTGTGTAAAAAAACAATACTAGGAAGTTCTTTTCTATCATTCTTTGCTAAATGGATGACTGTGCTTAAGGGCCTTCTGCGTTTCTAAGAGGACCAAAGTCTATGTCCTTGAAGACCAACTTAGATAACTTTCCATTCAGACTGTTGGCTTCTGTAAGTTTTCTGTATATTGTATGGAGGAACCAGAAAGTCTCCTTCAGGGCTGCAGACACTATGATGTGTTAGGATATCTAAACCTGATGTGACACCTAATGCCTGAGTCACTTGGTACAAGTAGTAGCTACACTTTAGTCTTATGAGTCACAACTAATTATAACCCATTAATTTGAAATATAGTTTGTCATTACTATATTCCATCATGTCTAATTATTGTGCTAAAGGCATCCAGCTTGGTTCTTCCCAAGAGAAATCTGTAGCCAGAAATGTTGGAAAGCCCTTTTAAAGAAGCTTGTGATGGTGCCACATGGATATAATAGCCTTCTGTTGTTCCTAACCATAATAAAAGAATCTCGGCCTCTTTTGAGCAAGATCATGCCAGTTGCTATAATGTTTGTAAGCCCTGGCTGGTAAATCTACATTGAATTTGAAGAATCTACTAATATAAGGTACTGTTGTCCATTGTGCGTTGGTGAAAAGTCTTTTTTGTTTTGACTACTCCTTGAAAAGTGACAGAGTAGCTGCAAAAAGCCTATTGATTCCTTTGCTCATTGGCTGCTTCTTTTCTTTAAATACAATTTGCTTAAGGAGATATCCAAACAGGACATTTGGCACAAGATTAGCCATAAACTATAAGCTAAGGAATAATAACAAAATTAGTAACAGTGAATATACCAAATCAGTACAATTTGTTGCTTGTGAATCCAGAACATGCATTTTTTTAGTGTAAATACAGCAATTCTCCATAACTAGTCCAAAATTAGTCCATGTCCTTAAGTTAAAATGGGTGAAATAGGAAAACAGTTGAATATTTACCTATAGATAGAGCAGTCTCTGTTCACATCTGTAAAAGGGGAAGTTGTATTAATAGTTAAATTTCCAGTATAGATTGGTAACAGTGTAAATACCAGTTAGAAACTTGGTATTATTGAGTGACCTGAAAACAAATAGGGTATGACTTCTACTTCATAGACAGTGTCTAACACCATTAATGTCATGAAAGAAAAGTATTTCTAGCAAAGTTTCAGAAGAATTTTGTATAATCAAGATGACATCATCCTCATCAGTTAGAGACTGAAGAATGTAATGAATTGACTGACTTAGCAGAGTTCCTTCTGAACTTCCCCCTTCAAATAACTGCAAGTAACTTGAAAATTTTTTTCTTTGTTTTCTTGTGTGCAAATCCAGAAAATCTGTATCACTTCCATACTGTTCTTTGAACTTTTTCTATACACTTGCCGCTGAGCAATTATGGTATAAAAACCTGTGAAGGGTGATGACTCACTGCTTTCAAATTTCAGGCACATAGTAAAACCTTCACCTCCTGCACAGTGAGGGTGGCTATGCTCCCTGCAGGCAAAACTACTTAAAAGAAACTCACCGAGGATAAAGCAACCCCATCAGAAGCATACGCTGCAAAGATAGCTAGCTCAACTTAGATACAAGATGCCTTACACATTATTCTGAGATGTCTATAGCATTTCTATCAGTTGTTACAGAGAAAGGTAAGTCTCCTACACAGATCCAACTTTTTGTTTATTTTACTTTTATTTTTCCCTGATTTAATAATAAAAAAAGCAACCACCATCACAGTGAATGTATAATATGATAATTTATATTAATTTGTGTGATTAATTTAGGAACTGTTTTGCCATCGCTTTGTTGTTCTATGTTACATATCAAAATGGAAAAACTTTGAAAATTATGTTTTTTACTACATATTTTCACAAAGCTAAAATATACATCTCACCCCTCACATATTCAGTTATGAAACTGTACAAAAAACCTGATACCAGAGACATCTATTTGTAGGTTTTGGTATGTCTCCAATGCAGATAAAAGTGTCAATTCAGATTTTTCTTCTGACTTTACCTGAAGGTTACATTATGCTTTCCATTCAACTGGATCTTCACTTATTCAAGACTCAATTTAATGGATTAAAATTATTCTCTTTTTTTTAAATAATTTATGTGAATTTCAAAGCCTAAAAAGGCTTTGAATGGCAGGAATGACAACTGCCCAGAATGTTTTGATGTTTAATGCTGGTTATGGATTTTGCTTTATAAAGTATGTCATTGTCAATGAATAGTATTGTATAGCTATTTTCATTTGAGCCTAAATGTCTGACCATACAACTTCTGCCTGTGACAATCTTTTATGTCCGTGTAAGAGGTCATTTCAGCTACAGAGCTTAGGTCCAAAGAATCTAAACCTGTTGTGATAAGTGTAATATCAGTCCTGTGTATAATAAATTAGGTTTTTTTCCATTTAAAATATAAACAAGTAGTGTCTGGATCATCTCAGAGGCAGAGCACAAAAGAGCATTGAAATTATTTCAGAGAAAAAATCATTGAATTTTATATTATAAGCAAACATCACACTCACAAATTTGATTAATTCAGGGTTCAAAAAATCTAAATGAAAGATTATGACTAGCACATACTGCAGTTTTAAAACTTTTGAATCCTAAAAACTTTATATATATTTTCCTTTTTTTTCTCTTAGCTAATGTGAATATCATCAAATAATTCAATTTTATGATTTACAAAAAACTAAACCATCAAAATTAACACCTGAGGCCTGATTTATAACAAACCCCCCTAACAATCTTCAGCCCCCTTCATTCTCAATACACTTTTCAGTCTTTGTATAGCGGCTTCATTTGTGGTAGTACTCACTACTGATCATTCCACTGCATACTGAGCACTTGAAAATCTGGTCTCTTCGTTCGGGTCATAAGAGCTGAATTGTTTTGAAAATCTGGCCCTTGTAGGCCAGATTCTCAAAATACTCTCCTAATAATTACTCAAGGAAAAGCCCCAACCCCAATCCTGCCATGACTTGAATTTTAAGTTTACCATGGAAGAATCAGAATTAGGAATCGCTGAGACAAATGCTTTCATTTAATTATTTTCACTTAGTAGAATGTATGTGAACTCCTTCAGGATTACAGTAGGCTCACAGTTTATGTATTTAGATTTTTTTTAAACACATTTAATCTACCTTTCCTTAATTAATACAAATAAGCCAACCCCCCCCCCCATATTTGATTGTAAATACAGCCGGTATCAACTGAAGGCAGGTAAACATATCTAGTGCTTTCATTGAAGCAGCGTGTACATTGCCTTCATTATAGTATTTTAAAGTAAACCCACGGAGGAGGAACTATGTCCTGTCTCGTTCCTCTGAGTGTCTGCTTGTCCCATTTGGTACACCTGCAGCGGGTATGTATCCCAGCTAGTACTTTTTTAACACATCATCTGCCAGGGAAAGGAGGGGAGGGCAGGAACAGCTCAGCAAGCAGCTGCTGGCAGAGAATAAAAGCTTTCATGCAGTGTGAATCAAGGATTATATTGTGAGGTTGGCAGCTGATATAAAGTTTGGAAGCAAGAATCTGTTATTTTAAGCCATGAATTCTGACAGTTGTCTGTACCAGCCTAGAGTGAATCCTAGTCACATATAGTCAGGTCAGATATTACACAGATTTAGACAAAAAAAAAAAAAAGCAGAAGGACAATCACTGTTGTTATTTTGTTTTAAAATGGCATTGCAGAAGTGCATGGCACCAACAGGTATGAAATTTGTCTTATGCGAGAAAATGTGTTATATTGTGTTTGTTGCTTATATGCTATTGCTATTAAACCATTAAGGACTGAACTCAGACCATCAAGCTTGTTTCAGTTTAGCAGCTTCACGTCATTTGCTGTCCCAGAGAAAATGGCAACACTTTGATCTACTCTTACCATATCACCCATACAATTTATTTGTATTGATCTGTATAGTTTGGCTATTTTTCTTTTTTAACACACTATCTCTCAGCTCAAATTCAGAACATTAGAGAAGAATTGAATTAAAAATAAGGTAAACCAAATTCTTGAATAATAGCACAGGCCATTTGAATCTACTCTCATAACAACAAATCCTTTTAAGGTCCCCAAAGCAAAATTAGTGCCATCTAGTATGCACGGGGGGGCAGAGGAGGGGTAGAGACTAATTCAAAGCGAATTAATCTGCAGTTCATTAGCAAACACTAATGTTGCTTTTGGGAATGAGGAAATTAGCAGGATTATAATTATAAGCAACAAGTGTCTTCATAAACATCTAATTGCTTGTCAAGGATGTACAATATACTATGTAAGGCCATTAGGTAGGATTGTTGCATGCCATAAATCAAGTTTTCAGTTGTGCAACAGATTGTGTTTATAATGTAACACTGTTTCTGAGGAGATATTACAGTGACCAAAACAATTTCACAGGTGTCAGCAGGCCTGGTGAATTGTAGTAAGAAATGAATTAAAGCACAATTTCTTTATCTGTGTAGATTAGGCATCCCACCACAAAGCTATAGCCAGACACCACTATCAGCTGAGTCCCCTGGTAAAGACAATAAACCAGCATTAGACATTGAAGGAGGAGGCTCAAAGAAGATCTTGTGCATCAGGCTTGTCTGCTTTCTGTCAGGGTTTGTGTGTGTCCATGCAAATGCAAGCAATAATGTGAAAGGAGAACAGAGGCAAGCCAGTTATCAGCAAGTCACTTTCTTTAGTTGCAGCAAAAAGATTGGCTGCCAGGGGAATCAACTTAGATATAGACTCCTATGGGGGCTTGTTAAGTTATACAGCAGACTTCCTGCAAAAATCTTGAATAACAAACAAACCTGGCAGGCAGAAATCATTATGATGCCTGTGGCTGCTCTAACCAATCTCTTCTAGCAGGGTCACTTGATGGGATACTATGAAGAGCATGAAAGGGATTTAGGAGAGCTACGTTGCCTAGAAACTGACTGAGTCTTTTTACAAGGGAAAAATTTCAAACACTCAAAACTCTTCAAAGCCTTTTCTGTTTTTAGTATGTTACAGACTGTATTTTGGATTCTGATTCCAAAGAGTTTTGTGGATGCTACAGGAGATCAGTTGTTTGTAAAACTTCCTTGATACAAATTTCATGAATGTAAAATCCATTGATTCCATAAAGTCTTACATGAAAGCTTGAAAGAGAAACATTTCTACATGTATTTTATGCCTGCTCTAAATTTGATTTGCACTTTCTGCCTCATTTTCATAATTTTTGTCAGTTTAAAGGCCTGCATCAATTATTCAGTCATGTGCCAGGTGGCAGGAGTGACATGCAAATACACAAATAGGTTAAAGTTTCTGCAGCTACATAGATCTAGATTAATGACTGCTGCATTTCTTACAAATGTGCTCTTGACAAGATTCTCAGACAACAGCAAATATAAAATATCCTCTTTTTGAAAACTGTAGAAACATAAAGAAGAAAAAAATAAAATTACTTCTAAAATGTAAATATTTAAACATTCTTTCCTGCTTTTCTTTAAACTATATTCATAGGGACTACAGAGGATAGGGACACAAAATATTGCAAGGGTGAACTACCTTCTCCTGGTTTAGCTTCCAATGCTATCGAGCCAGTTCCTGAAATATTCTCAGGCAGATTTCCCCTATACTTTAGCATTGTTTTACCTGACTAAAGACTAAGCAGGGACTGAGAGCTTTCTGTTTCAGTGTAATGAGCTGAAGTGAGAAGCAGAGACTGCTCAGAAGTGACAAACTCTTTCTGTATGTGAATTATGTATGTAGATGTTACAAAGAGGAAATTAAGGCAATCCCAGTGAAAGAGCAGTATTTTCTCCAGTATCCTCTGAAACGATGCACTTAAACATATATATTCTATGTTGAGTGAAGGAAAACTTAAATATGGTATCTGAGAAGTTCTCTTATGTCTTACCCAAAACATGTAAACTTCATATACAGTGAAGTTTGTTCTGATTCCTTTTTCTTCCAAAGAGAATTTGCAAGGTCTGATAAGACATTTAGACTATGAAGGTAAGTTATACAGAGTAAAGAAACACTTGCGTATTGCAATAAAAATATATAGATATAATAATATCTGCCAATATATATTGTTAATATTTCATAAAATCCCCCTGCTTATATAGAGTACTGTCAGGTTCAGGTCCTCTGGATTCATTAAGGCTGAGAAGACCTTGAAGTAGTCTGGAGATTTTGTTATTTAAAGAAAGTTCTCATTTTGTTTATAGCTTTAATATACTTTATGTATTGTCACTATTTCCCTCTGGATTAATCTTGTCTGAACCAGATACTATGAATTTTGCAAGAGCATTCATGTTCTTACAGATACTTTTGCCAGGATATACAGCTTGATGTTGATTCCAGAAGTCATTCCAAGCAATCAAAACTTGTTCCCTTCACCAAAATTTCCTGTCATAGCTGTCTATATTTAGATTTTGAACAGTAGGATTTCTTTCTTCCTAGCTCAACAAAATAGATTACTTTGCTAGCATATCTGGCTTGTTCATGGCTGGAAGAAAAATATACCGGATGCTTTGTAAATAACAGAAATGAGGTTTGTTTATAAGATTCAGAGAACTTTCAAGTTCCAGCTCAACTGTTAGGGTTGCCTGGCAGATTCCTCTTTAGTTGCCTGGAATATTAGTTTGATGAAACAAAACATTTCACTATAGAATTGAATTGTGTTTTTCTTTGAGAAAATTGATTGTCTAAATAACAATTCACTTCAAAAATTAATTGCCAGAGAAGATAATTAAATATCTGTTTTTTGATCAACTATACACTCATTTTTTTCCCTGTTTGTCTGAAAATGAAGATAGAAAATTACACAACTAATATGAATTCCCAGTTTGATACTAAATGTATAGATCATTGTGAAAACTGCAGTACACTAAAATTATTGAAAACTTCAGACTGTCATGTCACATGGTCTGTTAATGTAGCTTCAAACACAAGTATTGATTTTAAAAATGTTGTAGAGAAATCATATCCCACAAACTAATATGTTTAAAAGGGATAAAAATTAGAAATGTTATTAACAAGCCTTTAATATATAGCCAAATATGAAAAAGCATGCCTGGCTTATGCTTGCATGTACTGTGATTGTGCATGAAATTTGGGTAATTGAGCATGAGGTAATTGTGTGATTTTGAGGGAAAACCTCACATATACATGTTGTATGTCAACAGGCATGAAGTTAGGCACAAATTTCATAAAATACTGAACAATACTCCAGTTTAAAAATGGGAAGATTTTTTTTGTTGTTTTGATAATGATTTGATAATTTTGACTTCCCATGAGAAAAATGGCATCTACGACTTCTTTCTTTCATTCACAGTTTGTATTACTACACCGTTAGGTATTTATCAAAAAGAAATATTAAAATAACTGATTTGCATTTTGCTTGCAGAACCCAAAATATGTTCTTGATTGTTAATCATTTCATAATAAAATATAATTGCCATTTTTGGTTCCTGTTTAGAACACTCAATAATGTGTTGGGCAAAACCAACAGAATTTTTCCCAATGGCAGGTTGAGGGGCATCAGGAAAACTTTCTGTAAGAGCTGCTTTCAGTCTGTTCAGAAAAATAGCTAAATAAGTTATAAGAGGGAAAGAGCAGAAATGATGACACAGTTGGCAGCAGCAGAAGTGCTTTAGGTATGTTGTGCTGCTTATCAAATTGTGTTAATAGAGCAGTTAAGTATGATGAGCTGAAAGTGGCCCAATTTCTATGCTTAGGTTAAGAGGTTTCCTAAACACAATGGACAACTATAATTCAAACGTGTATAAATGCACCAAGTCATAGAAATGGAAATACCACCCGAGAACTGAAAACATTTAAAAATTGCCATTAGAATGTTGAAATGTCAGCGGCCACTGATTTCAAAATGGTCTTTCCTTTAAATCATCTACATTGTTTAGTTCTCAAATACTGAGTTATAGAGGTATTCCTGCTGCTTACCTTTAGCTATAACCTCAGAGTATTATAACCTTAGATATTTTTACAGGTGCTTCAGCTCTGTTCCATTTAACATTCGTCATTATGAATTATTTCTGCCATGCTTTCCAAGTAGGATAAACTACTTTGACTCCAGGGTATTTTTGCTCTGCAACAGACTAGAAGATGTTCACCTTTCCCAGTTTCAAGCATGTGCAAAAAGTCACTAAAGATCATACTGCTCTAGACTTGTTCTGCTTGACTGAGGGAGCACTGCAGACAAGAAGAAACGACAGATTCAGGCTAGAAAAGTAGAACGCATAGCACTTTGTATCAAGTAGGCTCTTGATGGCTACTACAATGGCTAATAACACTGCTGTTAGATACAGGTCACTTGCTCCGAGGGAATAAGGAACACTTTCATTCAGGCAGTCAGTTGAATCAGACTGCGACTTCAGTGGAAAGAGAACTGCTAGCTTGGCTTTAAATCAGCTTCATTTTGCAGTAGATTTTGAAAGCCTCATTCTAAAACCAGCTTTAATAATCAATATGAAAATTAACTATACAGATCTATAATGTAAAACTCTAATTAATTTATGGGTTTGCTTTTTTTTTTTTAAATTTTTATTAGCTCTGGTGGCCAACATGTGACAAAAATGTATGGTTAACTAAACAACGTTCAAGACATTGTGAGCTTGCATGTGAGAACCTTACTTCAAAACCACTATCATTCATTTTTCTTTAGAAAATATGAGCTGTTTTTTCAGTTTAAGATCCTAGGATTTCTAAAAAATCAGAACTAAACTTTTCATCTTCAAAGAGTGTCAAGCTATAGGTTTCTTAAGATCCTCAGCTTGTGTCCAAGCCCAAGAAGCATCAGGATGTGCTGGTTTCACTGACCAATGTTTTACAAACCATAAAGATTATTCCTTATTCTGTCACATTTTATGACAAAGCTGGAATACCTATAAACTTTAGGAGTTCTCCAGAGTCCTTCACTCTCTGATCATGTCATACTTGTGTTGAGTGTTAACTTGATCTGGCCTCTCATAAACCTTAAATAATTAAGAACCAATGATCTTCCTTTGACCTGTCTTTCATATAAGTCTGGAAGACAGCACACTCAACAGAGCTTTTGATATGGTGGCAATTTTTATGGAGAAGATTACCTTGTTGAAAAGGAGACATTTACCAACTCACACTGACTGCCAGGCTTCATATTAGGGAAAAGCCAAAGCATGTCGGTAGTGACTTGTTATATTTCTGCCCCACAAAATAACACCAAAATTAAAATTCTCATAATGATGGTATGAGTGAAAGTATATTTTACAGTGCAAATATATCATCCATGTTCTTTCAAATTTTAATCCAATTTCTATTTTCAAATATAAAATAATTCTTTGAATTGTGTAACTTCTCAATATTTCATTTGAGTTTACTTAAAATTTATATTTTGTTATTTTGTCCTTTTTTTAAAAAAAGCAAATTAAGTAGATTGAGAATTATGGCTTATACTGAATCAACTAATTGCAATTTGAACACAATTGTATCTACCATCTTAAAATATCTTCAATCACAGGTGTTCCCACTGTGCAGAAAGGCCTTATTGTGTTTTTTGAGGATGGATACTTTACTTCTAGATGACTGCCAATTAGTCTGTCATGCAGGAACTGCCTGCAACATTCACCAGAAAACAACAGTCAAAGTCCTTTTTTTCTTTTGGTTGTTTCTTTATTGTTCTGGAGTCCACTTCTGCCATCTTCCACCCATTTTCCTATAGATTACTTAGGAACACGAATTTTGAAATAAATGCATGCAAGTCTTTTTGGAACACATATGTTCCCTTCACTATCAAGCCTTTGCTTTCCTGTTAAGGAAATGCTTGCAATGGTCCCCCACGGTGAACTGATCTGGGTAGGCCAGTACTTGTGCTCAGGTCAACGTGAGACTGTAACATCATGAATTTTGATTCACTAGCTGTCTAGCAAGATGCTTTTCAGCAGTGTTGAATATAAAGAACCATTACAGGGAAGTAAATTTTCTAACCAGACTCCTTGCTATAGCAGGACTGAAAAACTCATTGAATGTTTACTATTTAAAAAGGGTTTTCTTTTGTGGGGTGGAGGAGAGGTGAGCAATAATTCTTTTTTCAGAACTCAGAGTATTGTTTTTTCCCAGTATAGAACCTAAAGGTATGACTGTGGCTGTGATCTCTGACTTTCCGATTTTCTTCTGCATGTAAATATTTATGCGCTCAAGTCTAAGAAAATGCATTATTGTCAATGACCTTTTACCTGGTCAATATTTATTTGTTTTTCTTCACTATAAGGAATTATTTCCAGTTAGTGTTTCCTAGTTTGCCCATCTACATAATCACTTTGTCTTAACTTTTGATCCAGGGGTATATTAGGTGGGCTTTCCCGTCTATTTGAATACTTCTAGCTGTTGATCAAATACATACTTTATTCCTTATTAATTATTTATTTCTCAGTTCTGAGAATCACAGAGATTTTCCTTAATTCAATTCAATATGTTTCCCTCCCCCCACTTTGTATTTCTGCAGGACATTTTACCATTATATTCTTACTGAGGTCTTTTATTTTTCCAGATCTTACCTACTATTACTAGTCTTTCTCTCACCTGAGTTTTTTCTGCACTGTGTGATGTACTTGCATTTATCTGCCAGACTCTAATAAAAGATATTATCTCAAGTTATCTACATTCTTGATCAATTTTGTCAGCTTCTCTTATGGGTCAGGGTTATGAGTTAAATGGTTTTATGTATGTGTATATATATGTATATATAAATGTGTGTGTATATGTATACATGTTAAATGAGGTACATTGGGTAAATCAACTATTTTGTTGAGGTTTAACAAGACATATAACAATACCTTTTTTTTTTTCAGAAATGCAGAAGACATGTAATCAGGTCCTTTTTTAAAAGGCATGATTGCTTTCTAAGGAATAAATGATACCTATCTGAAGCTCATATCTTGAACAAGAGGAATGTGTTTTTCTTTGGTTCTACTTTCTTCATTTGCTTCCCTTGTGACCATTGTATCTTGATTTATGTCCAAGGTTTCAAATTAAAGAGGTTTACCAAATATTTCATGAAGAACACAGATAAAAGTGCATATCTCCAAACATAGTGTTTTAAAACCCCTATAATATGTTAAACAAGACAAAAGTAAAAAAAACCTGCATTCCAAAAGCTGAGGTAACACATGGAGGTATTAAATATGCTATCTTCACTGATATTTGTGGGCTTGTCACATCGGCAGAAGATCGATCAATTTCTTAAATTAATTTGACTATAATGTGTAACTAAATAGAAAACTAAAATCTAAGCATGCAATGAATCCCATTACTCATGCATGAGATGCATGAAAAATATAAAAAGTATCTACCAAAAATTCAGCAAAAGCAAAGTTTTCATTACATTATTAATAAGGAAATACTTTTTTGCATCATTATTGAAGCTTATGCCGAACATGCATGTTAAAAATTCACCTCAGAACAGAATGGAAATTTTGCTCTTTGGTTAGTTGCCTAACTGCTGGAATTCATGTGTGCCCCACCATAGTTAACTGCTTTTTGAGTTTAAGACATCTCCATACAATCTGCTATTTTGATGCTGATGTAAATTCTCCAGCAACTACTGAGTGTTCTATCTATCTTGTATGGGCTGCCTCAGTATCAAAAGATTCTAATAATTTAGACTGAAACATAATTTGATATTGGTTTGAAATATCTTTCCTGCAAATTATTAGAGGGGCAAGTTGAACCCACGCTCTAGACACTATGACAAAAGAAGTTCAGAAAGAAAGAGTATCAAGTAACTACGAAAGGAAAAAATATTTATCTGGGTCAGTATACATTTGATTTCTAATCAACAATTACATGCATTTCTACATGTTTTTCCAAAACTAAAGCTTTTTACTTTAAAAAAGATATTGCACATTGCGAAGTGGACTGTTGCTAGGATCCCAGAATTAAGCAAATGCAACCAGCATTCATGAAAGTCATGTAAAAGAGGTTCTATTAGCACTTAGCACAAGATGAATGGATGATAATCAAATAGTCTCAGCCCACATAAAACAGAAGAAGAAAAAACCATGAAAAGTCACTTTTCACTTTAATGTTGTTGACAAATAATAAGCATTCCTTTGTAGTGTGAGTAATAGATTGGAAAAATAATTGCAGTTTTAACTCTGACATGTACAGTCTATAACAATTATGAAACTAAAAACTGATACTTAAAATTATTTTTATTTTTAGAAATATCATTATCTGAAAATTCTAGCTATAAAACTTCCTAAAGCTGCATGTATTTTGTGTTATGTATTTACAGTGCTTCTGTCATCATCAAGGGAAGGAGCTTTTACAGGAATGATTATTGAGTTCCCTCTTAGTAATGTGGTCCTGTTTCCTTTTAATTTTTGTTTAGTAACCCAGCAATTTTTAATGGCTTAATCCATAACAGAATGTCTGAGCAATTAGAAGTGCAATTGGTGTGTTCCTTTTCTTGTATTTTTGTCTCTATTCTAATTAATGATGCAATAAATCTAAAAATTATAGATTTGACTGCTTGCCTTCCTTTTCCCTCTTTGTAGATTCTGTGGTTGTTATTTAGTGCATAATTTTAAAGTAACTTTTGTTTGAAAGACTGAGAAACACATTTAGACCAAACTGCAATGAGCATGAAGTAAAGGATGATTAAATCTAATTATGCTGAAGTCTTCATGGAACAACTAAAAATTGAGACTGTATACTGCAGGCTTTGATTACTCACAGTGTATTTTCTTCTGGCTGTATGAGTGAACTAGTTTGTAGTCTTTTTCTGTTGCAGGCTGTTCAATGTTCTTAATTGAATTCAGTAGCGTCCCACCTGGCAGCGTTTCCTGCAGTGTTGTCCTTGATAGAGCATTAAACTGTTTTGGCATTTGCCACTGTTTTGCATGTTGGTAGTTAGAAGTCAAGGGTAATATTAAGCTGGACCATTCATTACAGATATTAAGGATAATAATTCAAATACTAGATAATTTTAATGTATGTTCTTCCAAGGTTTTAAACTGTTGGGCTTCCAGACCATTATCAATTCTCAATGTTTATCATCATGTTACATTTCAGAATACTTAACTGATAAACTGAGACCATGAAGGTGATAAGACCAGAATTACAGTGTGTGTACATAGCAGTCATAGTAGTATTCTTCTTTCACAAATTTGTCTGGTCACCTTCTAAATCCATGGAGTCGTTACTAGAATAGACTGCAGTAGGGTCTTCTACCCCTTCTTTATTCCTGTGCAATGACCAACTGTTTTGGAACTGCCCTTTCAATTTTAATTTCTTGCATTTCCCCATGTCCTTGTACTGGGATGACATAACAAACAGTAAATCCATTTTCAGTGTCTCTGTGCCACTTACTACTCTATAAAACTCTACCATATTCTTTCCTTATTCATCCTTTTTTTCTGTTCTGAAAATTCCTGTTTCAATATCCCTTACACAGAAACCTTTATTATCCTTATCCATCTTCTCTATTTTTTAAAATTTTAAAATTCTGTCATTTATTTTGAGACAGAGAACTCTGAACTACACACAGAATTCTAGAAGTTACTGTGAAGGTTGTATGCAATGTCACAAGGTTTTCATTATTCCTTTCCTAGTAATTTTAGGGTATTTATACAGTAACTAAACATTCTTTTCAGTCACAACTGAAATTTTTAGGTTAATTTCACTACAAGAGTGAAAAAACATCTAATTTTGTATTTAAAAAAATAGCAAAAATAAATGTTAAAAGGAAGCAAACTGCCAGTAATATTTCCTGAATAAGTTTAGAATTCATACTTGACTAATCTCCACAATTTTATTTTAAATATATTAACTAATTATTGTCAGCAACCTAGAAGAGTTCCTAGTGGGGACACACGATATGTAAATATTTTCTATAAAAATAATCAAAGACTATGAGATTTAAAAATGTAGTTTAGTTGGCATTTATAACACTTAAAATTAACATGTTCTATTAATTAATATTGATCAAGGGATTATTTTTTATAATTTTACAGGGTTGCCTGTTCCTGACCTTCATGAGAACTTTTAAGTCACCTATGTCATGTTCTGCAGACCTTATGTCTATCATGACTAAAGGACTGAGTTGTATTCAGGTGCAAAATGTTTTCATTTTAAATGATAGTTGAAAGGCTCAAAAGGATACTAAAAAAGAGGTATATATACATTTTGCTCTCATCAGACATATAATAAATAAGTGCATAAAATATACTTTTCCTCACAAATTTCTGAGCATTCAGGAATATATAGATTGTCGGTCATATGTACAAGTTCCTTAGCTGTAAGGCTTATTCACCTGTCAACCTCCTGGAGATAATTTCATTAGACATGAAGGTATACTAATGCAAACACAGGTAGATATATATGGCTAGATAGATATTTATGTATACATAAGAATATAAATGAATAACTGATTTTTAAAAAATCTGAAATACAGGTAAAAAGCTTAATTCTGTCTGTGGTGTATGATTTACCAGTTGTGATTCTGTGAACCTTTATGTAATCACATTCTCTGATAGGTAATGTCCTCGTGGCTTCATCATTTGATGTTTTTTAAGCAGAATCATTGTTCTCTGTGACATTTCTTTTTGTGAGTGTGTGTGGGCTGTGGATAAATATTACCAAACATGATAGGGGGGCAACAGTACAGTCAACAGTCAGCTGCTCTGTGAGTTCTTGTTTTGTCAATCCATCTCAGTCATGGTTTAAATTAAATTTAATGAGATTTAATTTGAATAGGAATAAATGAGATTTTATTTAAATGAAAAACAGATGAGATGGTTGTCACGACACTGAAGGATAGTAGAAGAACACAGCAGGACAGATTCTAGGCAGATCAAATGGGAAAATGTTTTCACCTTTTCTGCTTTTGGTGGTCTTGTTGATGGAGATTGCTCTCCATTATCCATCAGTAAGGAGATTGTAAAGTCAAATACTCTGGTCACATTTTTATTTACATGATCATAGAATAGGACCTGTTCTGTTTTTCTCTAACTGCAGTATGAAAGCAAAAATTCCTTAGTAACAGAAATAGATAGTATGATGATGATGGAATTTTATGTCAAAAAGAAATGTCTTCGTTGGTTTGATGTTTCTCCTCTCTTTCACTCATACCAGACATCCTGAAAATTCTAAGTAAATTCAGGTGTCATTCAGACCTGTGCTCCTTCATGCCCTTTGCTTTTTCCTGAAACTAACCTAAGCATGTACTACTCTTTGTAACTTTTTTTTTTTTTAATATAGAGCAAATGCACACTTTGTATTAAAAGATTTATGTCAGACTGCTAGTTTCTATAAGAGATACATCTTTCCTTTCCATCTGAAAACCTACTTTTCTTCTGTGGCAAAACCCAGCTTTTGTCTACTTCAAAGGCCAGTTGTTCCCCTTTCTGGTCTTCAAGTTTTGTACTATGCATTTATATAAAGTCTGGAGAAGAACATAATTTTGATGGTTTCAAGCAGTAGTTTGGCCACTTATGCTTTGCTGTCGTGGTTTTGCTTTCTTACACACAAATATACCAGTCTTCAAATATGAGGACATGCCTTATATTTTTCAACCTTACCCATAGGATCAAAGGAAGAAGGATTAGCTGAAGTCACCAAAATGTAAGGATTTAGACATGGTGCTACATTAAAGAGACATGAAGATACTCCCAATATCAATGATAACTAATGAATATATTTGTATCAGTGAAGTCAGAATTATAAATTATGTTTACACAGGTGAATTTAATTATCATAAGTGAGGCATCCTTGTTCTTAATATTTGTGTTTTTATAACCATTTTGTTACTGCATATATCAACATTCTTTTTTACTGCTGTTCTGTTCTTCCCTGAAATATCTCTGCTTTCTTCAGAATTCCTGAATATGTAGAATACCATTGAAAGAAGTTTTGTCCTAGAAACGTTCTGACCTTTCTGATTCCTGCCTATCTGAGTGCCTGAATGCACTATTCAGTTATTTATGAACAAACTTTAAATGACACCATTATAGTTTTTCTTTCTTGTCCCACCACATGTCACTTGTTGGATGTACTGCTTCTTTGGTGCTAAGATATCTTCGGAGTTGCACTTTTTTCTGTTACATAGGCTTACTAACACAATGACTTATATTTATTGCTCACTATTTAAACACTGTAACCAAGTTTTTAATGAAGTGGACACCTCAGTGTGCAAATGTGGTTAGAAGAGATATGAGATCTCTAAAAGAGAGGTCATATTTTTAATAGAGCTTTTGATATAGTTAGAAAAAGCAGCCAAACCTTTAGATAAATTACCTCTTCTCTAGGTCTGAGAAAGTAACAATAAGTTCAGGGTAAACCCAGAATGTGATAATTTCTATGGTGTAAAAGTAGATGAATTTGTATGTTCCTACTGATGTTTTCCCAAATCTGTCCCTGTCATGCATACTGCTTTTTATCTGTTTCCCTACCTGATTTCTGAAATAACCAGAGTAATGCTAGGAGAGTTATCTGTCTTTGAAGACAGAAATGTTATGTTCACAGAACCACTGACAATCTTGTATTTCACTCATATTTGCTTTAAAATTTGCCCTCATTTGGAGTGGTTTTCCACAAATTTCAATGCAGGACACTTTGTGGGGTTAAAAAGATTGTGCTTTACTCATTTTTCCCCTGACATACTTAACATAACTATTTTAATCTGGGTCAAAATTTGCCTGTGCATTAAGCCTGAAGTCCTTTCTTTAATAATATAAAGGAAAGGTGCACATATGTTATTACATTTTGCAATGGAAATATTTCCTTTCCTTACCCATTAGAGTGAATTTAATTTACAGTTGAGCTAGAACTTGATACATATACCTTCCGTACCTGCATACATTACCTCCCTTATATCATAAAACTGCATTGCATCATTTCAGCAAAAGGTACCCTAGAGGGTGATAATATAGTGAGTGCTTCTTAGTATCAGCTATTCATTTTCTTTCTGATGCAGATTACAACTTTTTGAGCACTGTTTTGAGGATGATGTAACTGTAGGAGTCTTATAAAAATACATGTACTCAGAAAGAGTATGTTTTACAGTTTAGTGTACTAAAAAGATAGCTAACCTGAACTACTGTAACTTAGGTCAGAAAGGACTGCAGCAAGCACTTTCTCACAGAATCTCTATGGTGGAGTGACACAATTGCACCTTCCTCCCCCAGAATACCAACATAAAACAATAGTACAGTGCAATACTCACAAGAGTTCCAGAGAACATCCCAAGGAGTTTATAGTCTGCATCAGACCATTAAGGCTGAGAGACAGAACCAGTTCAGAGGAATGTGAATCCTTTGTCAGATAGATTTCTGTAACAAAATTTATTAAAGATACATAAGAATATAGGTCTCTTCTGAATTAAGTGACCAAATGTTAGAACACTTCTTAATCAAGCCCATTGCCAATTTTTATATAGAGGTGAAGGGAGACTGCAAAAGCTAAAATTTGCCTACTTTTTTGTATTTAAAGGTAGTCAGCTCCTAGTTTCCTTTTTGCTTCTTGCCCTCTTCAATAGCAGAACCATAGCAGACAATTTCTTATGGTTTATCTTCTTGACCATGAACTTGCACACGAGTTATTACACTATAATGCAGAGATATAGTATCATCATGGGCAGACTCATTCTAAGTAGTCAAGATATTGTTTAATAAAGCTAAGTTATTTCAATGAATCTATAGTCTCATAAGCTTCAGGGGAAGCCTTACAAGTCTGCCTAAGATCTTAGATACTGCTGGCTAGCTGTAGAGATGATTTTTTTAAAGATTCAGATTTTTTGAAATTCAGTATATGAGGCTTGTCTATATTTACAGATATAGAAACCGAGATGGATAGATAAAGTTAGTTCTAAAACCTGCAGAGATTTTGCTTACACTGCTTTTTGCACCGCTGACATATCCAAACTGCAATTTTGGCAGGCAGGTAAGGCTGAGAATGCTTACTCTAAGGGATAGTTATAGCAGGAATAAAACCTTCTGAGACTGTACATTCTGGATTCATCCTAGATTGACTCATTTGACTATTTTCTTTGCAGAACATAAAATATGCATTCTCGTTCCACAGACATTTCTTCACTGTATTCCATTGTATTGTGGAGAATGGAAAAAGAAAGCTATAGAAAAGGGGAAGACAGAGGAATAGAGACAGAAAATCTTCTTTTAATTTGATTAAGGTATTTATAAATTATTTCCCTCTGCAGTATTCATCTAAGTGTGCTCAGAGTATTTATGATAATAGCCTCACTGTGAAACTGACTGTCTGTGGTTTTGATACTAAAAAAGAAACACATAAATCTGCTAGGATGTACTGACGTGTCTAAGATCCAGGTATCTTTTGCATTTTCCTAAGTGTCACATTTCTTCATTGTCACACATTAAACTTTGTGGAGTAATGCAGTTATGCTTTTTCCTGGTCTTCCCCCCCCTGCCCCCTTCCCTTTTCTTTAATTCTATTATTTTAACATTATTATGTAAATAGCAAATTATGTTAGTAATATATATAAACTTCATCATCTAAACAGGTAAAGCGCTGGAGTAAGTGTTCCTATTCAGTTTTTTCCATCATACATTTTAAGAAATTGGTTCTCTGTACTTTTAATGTAGTCTAATGAGATTGCCGACTGTTGAAATTTATAGTGATGATACCTAATGCTACTGCACAAGCGTTAGGCTGATAGTACTGTGAAATGACATGGTGATACCAGCCAGTCTCCAAATGAAGATGAACTCACCTGAACAAGCTGACTGTCCACTCATTTCTAAGCCATTCAGTACCCTTGTTATAGTCCCTTGTTTCTTTTTGAAGCCACTAGTGAGGTGAGAGTCAGCCTCTTTTCCAAGTAACAAGTGATAGGACAAGAGGAAATGGCCTCAGGTTGTGCCGGGGAGGTTCAGATTGGATATTAGGACAAATGTCTTTACTGAAAGGGTTGTCAAGCATTGGAACAGGCTGCCCAGGGCAGTGGTTGAGTCACCAACACTTGAGGTATTTAAAAGGTGGGTAGATGCTGGGCTTAGGGACACGGTTTAGTGGCAGACATGGCAGTGCTAGGTTAACGGTTGGACTTGATGATATTAAAGGTCTTTTCCAACCTAAATGATTCTAAGATTCTATGATTCTATGAATAAATGCTAAAATTGAATACATAAATATTATGCCTAACACTAAATCCTATCAGTCTTTGATTTCTGTCTGGCTGTTTAATTGACATTAATGTTTTAGTAGCTAAACAAAGTCTTTAATCCAGCAAATCCAAACTGTTGTTGCTCGGCCCTACATATTTGTATGCAGAGATGTGTGATTCATATCAAGCAATTAAGTGATCTAATGTTAGCTTCTTTACTGCCACTGAGGTTGGGCTCCTGATTTGATACCCTCAAAGCTGTCAAGTTGAGTTACTCTGATAGTTTAAGTTTAATATTCTGAAATTTTTTGCTTTTTATTACAACCATTGAAATGTCACTCAGTACTTTATAGTAAAGTACGTATACTCTATTTCATATACTCATAATATTCATGAATTTACAGTAGCTAGTCATGATTTCTCTGAAAGATCTCAAGATGACATAACTCTGCTTCTAATGAAAAAGCATTCTAATGATGGTAAGAATATGACAAATGTATAGTAAAATATGAGAGATACAGAAAATGTTTTTTATTTCCAAAATATTTTGTGTCAGTCAATGACATGTACCCGGTATGGCAGTACCTGTCTGTAACACGGAGCTCTGCAAGGCACCAGAGGCAGAGCCCTGTGACAAGAATTCTCTGTGGCCAGAGCTAGGAGGGTAGACATTATGTCATTCCTGATTTAGTCCATAGGAGGCCTTTCATCTTACTCTTCTTGATGTCATATTTTACAGGTTACCTTCTGTGCACAGTACTACAACAGCTCCATAGCCATTAAACTATCTCTTTATTTCCTGAGCTACTTGTTACTACTATCTGTATAAAATTGTGGTTGTACCATGAAAATATAAGAAAAAGCAAAACAGCAGAAAAATTGTTGTTATAGCTAAACCAAATCATATAAAGCAACAGGCAGATCAATCCAAGTTCAGAAATAGTAAACCTAACAACCCCCAGAGCTGAGGCCTTGCAAACTCAGTGTAAAGCCTCTACACTGCAGTTAGCAATGGCAATACCGTAATGTGGGGCTACATGGCTACATGAATTAACAAAATATTTCACTTACTCTCTACCCACCCTTCTGCCAGAGAAAATTCTGCACTGTCATCACTAAAATACCTGCATAGGATACTTATTTTACCAAGAGGAAACTGCTCTTCGTTACTGTTAGTGACTCTTGAACAGCACTGTGGGTTTTTTATAACTGAAGACAAACCTATCTTGGAAATCCTACTCATTGTCAGAGCTGCAAGCCAATGGAGAAGCTAAGTTCATATGGTTAACTTCCTGACTTCATAGATTTGGGTCTTTACATCTTAATGTAAATTGATTTAAAGCTGCTATGAGTCTTTTCTTACTGAATTCAATGAGGTCTGTACTGGTGTCAGTCAGGTCCAGGTTTGACGTAGCTCTGCTTAACATTAATTATGTAGAGATTTTCCATTTGAGTTTATTAGGAAAAACATCTCTATAGATGAGCAAAAAGTTTTCTTTTTAAATTAAGGAAAGTTTATTACTGGTATACACTAGGAAAGATGCAGAATGGATGCATGACTTGCAGTACAGTTTTATTAATGACTTTATTTTGTTTTCTTCATGCATTTGAGAACAAATTCTCAACAGTTTTTAGCAATCTATACTAATTTGTGAATATCTTTAGGAAAATTCTGAAAACAGTGGTTAGAAAAAAAGACACAATTGAACTGAATTTACCAGAAGTCCTTTTATTTTTCCTTAATTGGGGAAACATTGTAGAATACTGATGGTTAACCTGATATACAATCCATGGCACATGGTAATTGCAGAGCTAGAACCATTTTAGCCTGAGGCATCTATCTCACATGAAAAGGAAGTTATCACAAATGCACATATATTATAACAAAAAGTATTTTTCAAAATTTATTTACCAGTTCTTTTTCTGGCCAAAATTCTTGTCAGGAAATAGTTGTTGGCAAAGACCGTAAGGGAAAGGTGTTGTTTGGTTTTTTTCTTCCCAGTGATTTTTTTATAAGACCTTTGCTGACATCTTAATCTAAAAAAGATAATAAATCCATAGGTGGACCAAGTCTTGCAGTTTTTTCACCCCAATTAGCCCTAACAAGGTAAAATCCTTTGTAAATCTGAGTCCAGCTGCTCTCTCAGTTCCTTTAGTTTGTAGGTGATTGCCATATAATAGCATTTTCTGCATCTGACAGTTTAGCTGTGCCTCCTTCAAAGTGTAAATACCCTGGCTGTTCTAAAATGTTTTGCTAAACTCATGTAAGTAGGGGTTGGTATTGGAGAGGCCAGAAAAACATTGTATAATGAAAACTGTTACTACAAAGGCTTCTAAATAGAGGAAATCCCCAAATAAGCTATCAGAGCAGGATTTTTTGCCTCCATATTAAAATTTCCTTTCATGTGGTTAGTTTACATAAAGTGGCTACCTAGGGATATTCTTTACAATTAGTTGACATATTGTTTGTGTTCTTGTTGCTACCCTGTACATATAATGATCTGAAATCAGATGAAAGAAGTTTTATCCCCCCACCTCCAATACCTGAGAGACTGCAACCCCCCTCCAAGTTTGCCATTTAAATCCCAACTGTGCTGTTGCCTTTAACTGTGCAAGACAGCAAGACAGCACATTTTGTAGATTAAACCAATAAACTAGCAAACATAAAAGAAACAAATCTCATAATTGTGGATTTCAATTAAAGAAAGGAGGATCAAAGCAAACATTCTGCTTGAAATTGCACAGCTGCTATCTACACAAAATGAGAAAAAAAAAACAACCCTTCTCCAGCTAGACATAATTTTTGGGGTGGGGGAAGGAGGGGGGAGAGCTCAAGCCCTGCAGTAGGACAGATTGCTTATGCTTCTCACGTCCCAATCAGTAATACAGAAATATTGAGTAATAAATTCCCTGCCTCTCCTGATCTGAGAAGCTCCCACCATCTGTGAAAGACAATTTGTAACAGCTTTAGTATTAAGATTCAGTAAACAGACAATCACAAGCATTGTGCCAAACAGTGCCGACAGTTGGAGAAAAAACATAAAGCAAAAGCATGAGTAACACTATGACCCTTGTATTGCAGAATTACCCAGCGACCAAAACAGTTTCAGTTGCGGAGGGTTTTGTCTTTTTTGCCTCTTTCCCCAGTCGGCAAGGAGTGCTGGAGCCTGCACACAATGCAGCAACATCTGTAGGCTGTATATGTAGGCCTTATCCTAATGTGTTGAATTATTATTGATGGCTGAGGCAGTTCTGCTCTGCTGGTGAACCAATAATGTCAAGGCAGTACCTGCAAGATTAATTATGGGAGAGAATGGGCTCTGGTTTCCAGGGACTGCGACTTTAATAGAGACTGAGCATTAGTTTCAGGGGATTCAACAGACAGCTGAACAAATGCCTCAGACAATGTTATACATGCTAAATCCTGGCACTTACCTCTTAACAGGACTGAAAAACAAAGTTTAGAACAATTGTGTTTTAACTGGGGAAAGCAGAAGGCTCTGTAAACTAAATGAAAAGGAAACAAAACAATACTGAGGTTGCTAAAGCAAGTTAGGCTCTATACAAGTATGTGAGCGTGTTACTCTCTGCAATGTATTGAAGAGGAAGGTGACTAACTTATTTCTGTAGCATTAGCAGGAAGAGAAACTGCTTTTCAGTGACTGACAGTACCTAGGTTTTCAAAATACGTATGACATTCTACTCATGGAAATATAAGTTGTATCAAAAAGCAGAACATTTTATGTATTTCTCTTGCACCACTGCAGTGGAAATCTGTACTCCAAGAAGCATTTTAGCTGTACAGAACTGAGAATATGCAGTGGATGAAGCTGCAGCCATAGCAACAGCTACATAAATTTTCAGGCAATGACAAGGCACATGGTACAAAATCTAACCAGTATAACTCCTACACTGGCTTCCAAAAAAAAAAAAAAAATCCTGCTGCAAACAATGTGGAGAAGAGGGTACTGAATGCTGTTTATCACAAAGTAATCGTGCCTTCCACTTTATGAAGAGCCTGGGCTTCCTGCGTTTTGCTCGTGTGATCAGCGGTGCAGCTGAGAGATTAGCTGTAGCTCCCTGTCCTGCCCTTCAGCTTCAATCCCTCCTTCCCTCTTCCGTTATCTCCAAGGCCTTATATTTTTGAAAGAACCTTGGGAATTTTGAGGCCCAAGTTTCAATATATTGTCCAACTACCCATCTTTTGTGCCTTTTTCTAGTTGTAGAATACTTTTGACAAAATAATCCCAAAATGAATACAACCCAGAGGCTGGTGTGGCTCAATACTCCAAAGTATAGGCTTATGAAACTCATCTCAAAAGGAAAAGAAAAAGCTTCACACTTCACTGATTTTCCAGTTTCACAATTGCTAAGCACATCAATTCTTTTCTTCAGACTTGAAACAGCAGCAGGAGAACTATTAAGCAAATGCACTTAAGGCTGAAAGATCCACAGTAGGATATATTCAAGCTTCCATCTTTACTTTGTGTCCTTAGCTTCTGGGTGATTTCTTTCACAATGTCCTGTGAAACTTCACTGCCAATTTTTCATTGCCCACAAATACAGGATAGGAGACCCTGAGGAACTTTGCACATCTCAGACTATCTGGGAGCTTTGAAAGCCTAAACAGAAGTGAAAATGAAGCTGACAAAAGGGATAGAAATCCTGCTCTGAAATGAAAAAGTAAGGCTCCCAAACATGTCTTTACTCTGTGCTTGAAAGATGACTAAACTTTAAAATATGTTTTCAAAACCAAACTGTGTTAAATATGTAATTTCAGCTGAAGATGCTGTTTTTTTAATATTTTTTTTTTGTAGGTCTGTGTTTTACTCACTGAGTCCAGTAAGTCAATGACAAATGTTAGGGATGACCTTTGAAACAGACACAACTTCACAAAGCCTTGCCGTTCTGAATAGTGAATACCAGTGAAATTATATTGATCTAAAAAGAATATGACCAACTTGAATAGCAAACCTATTTTCTCCCTCATAAGTTCAATTCATTTCACCCAAAAGTGATTTAGTTCATATTGAATAAATAAAAGTACAAAATCTATATCCAGCACCTGAGTGTAAGAAGGCATCTCCTGCTACATTGTTCCTGAGTCTTGGGAAGGAATGAAGTCCTGAAGCTAAATCTTGTTCAGCTGAATGAAAAAAGACAGTTTTGAATTGTTCCGTTTGTCCGCATATCTTTTCCATGCTGATTTTGATTTAAGCTGCTCAGCAGTCACACAAATAATGGTTTCCTGTCATATGCCATAAAGAAGTTGCAAGACGTTAGAAGTGTGACTGACAGTAGAGTATGTTACTGTTTGTTACTATTGTGAGGATGATCTCTTGAAAGAGTGATTAGTTAGCTAAAATGTCACATTATTCCCACCCATATTTGAAGCAAGTGAGGTGTCATGGCTTCACCTTGTCTTTATCGAACAGTAGTTTGTGGAGGTGTAAAGAAACATGATGAAACTCTGTTATGTGACAGCATCATTCTTTTTGAAGTTCTATTTGATCTCGTAGACAAAGGTTGTCATGTTTCTGCCCAACCATCAGCTGGTATTTTTCTTACTGACAATCTGAATTTTTGAATGAATGGCATTCTGAACCCAAAAATCCAGGCCTGGATATTATTTTTTCTCCAAACTCTAGAAAAATCTAAAATAGGAAATAAAAAGTCTTAAATGATATAAAAATATCATCTTAATTTCATGTAGGTACTTCAGAAATATTTAAACCGGAATAAATTTATAGTCATTATAAAATCTAAGCTCCCATGAAGAGACTACAACTTGCCTCAAAGAATCCAGACTCAAAAAGAAGACAGGTAGGCCAAGTGCATTCAGCCCAGAGCAAATCATAGATCGGGTGGGCTATTTTAAAACAATCAGGCCTTTTAACAATCAGATTTAGCACAGTGAAGGTTTCCCCAAATGGTACAGTGTATCACTAAGTGCTGTTGGCGTGCAAAATCACAAGAACTTAAACAAGAAACAGATTTGTGTCAAAACTCCAGAGCAAAAATGCTAAACATTTATAATGTTACTTTTGAAGCCACAGGCTTTTCATTACCTTACTGTGACCAAGCTCTCAGAAAATTGCTTCTCTCCCTCACAGCGGAAAATAAGCAGTAGAAATGTATCAGACATATCTTTGATTAGTTGATAGGTGTTTGGAAACAGTAAGAAAAATGCAAAGTCTGGATGCTTTCTCCTGAGGTGTGGAAGGTATTATGCAGGTGTTATGACCTGATCAACTTTAATTTGCACTGCAGTGAGGTGCATCATGCTAAAATGAGTTTCACCCATCCAAATGCTACTGTATCCTGAAACTCAGTTCAGAAGGTAAGCAGTGTTTGAACATTAGCCAAGGTAATTTATATATAACGCAGCAGTAAACTGAGGAGTCAAGGAGTCAAGGAATAACACAACAGAATATTCATTCCTAAATGAGAACATTAATCAAACTAAGAATTAATTATTTAGTGTAGTGAACTTTATTACCAGCTCCTCAGAACTGAAACTAAAAACTCTGTAAAAAACACAACTGTGAAAAAGGAAAGAAAAAAAAACCTGAGAAAAAGTGATGATTCTTCCCTTGGGTTAAAATTGGACTTGTTTGGGTTATTGCCATACCCAAACTTACCACAAACCCAACTTTGTGTGTTATTTTCTTGTCAATGGTGACAGTTCATATCCTCTGTCAGGAACACCAGGTAACAAAGGAAGAAGAAAAGTTACAGCTTATTAAATATTTATGCTAGTGGTTGAAGAAAATTATGTTTTTGTCTTCCAAGAATTATTGCTATTATACTTATTATATTTCAAATAATGAAATGCATTACTTTGTTACAGAGTATGTAACCCACTGTCTTGGTTACTGTCTTACTATTAAAATAAGAAAAAAATAGGAAAGCTTTATAACACTACAGCTTCCTAGAGGAAAAAGGGGAAAATGACAGTGTGTTGAAGCTTTATTTGGTGTTCAAATTCTGAAGTTCTTTGAGGTGTTTGACAATCCTAATATAAGCTTCTATTGAATACTAACACTGGGTGTACAAGCATATTTGAAATTATCTATGTTCCTAACTCTTTTGCACTTTTGAAAAGCCAGCTTTGTTTCTTAAAATATGTTGAATGTAAAATACAATGCACAAATGCATTGGAAAAATTCCAAGTAAATTCTTCCTTTAAACATTTGTTAGGACTTCCTACTATTTCTGGCCAAAAAAACCCCAGTGGTGTTCAAAGCTAGGTTTGAAATGTCTTTTAGGTGTTTAGTGAATAACAGCTGTATCACTTTTACCTCTTCTGTTAATGCAGTTGCTTTGCCTCAGCACTGATACTGACACATTTCTTCTTGTGCTGTGTGGAAAAGCTATTGAAGTCAGAGTTTAAAAGTGGTTCCTATTTTTCTTGAATGTTAACTTAGTGAAGTACAGTACATTAGGTTATTTGAATCCATGATCAAAAGAAGCATATTTTCGTAAGACAAAGTCGATTTCTGGCAAAAGATGCGGTAGTAATATACAGCACAAAAAACATTAACAGGAAAAAATAGCTTTTAATCTCTACCCATTTTTCCTTCCCTCAGAGAATAATTAGAGTCCCACCAACACAACTGGCACACCAGCTATTTTACTGTGTCCTGGCTTCTGAGTGGGTATTCACTATTTTTCAATTGATGATAAGAACCATTTTCTTATCCTGTGTGTGTGAACTTATGGGGGAAAACTGCATTTGTGTGCAATTTAAAATACAAATATTTAGTGAGGATCTCAGTGAGTGATTTCATGGCTTTATAAATGTATTCAGAAAGCTCAGCTCATGAAAAACAAAGGGAATTTGAAAGTTTTTGAGTCTATACTTGCTGTAGTTAAGTGCTGTAACTCAGGGTAGGTTAATCTATATAAGTAGGAAGCTGTCCCTATAGAAAAGTGAAATACCTACCTTCAGTAACATGTAACTAGTGCTCCACAGCCTATGCTTGTGGTTGTGCTCTGTGGAGCCCAGTGCCAGCATTTTAGCCCAGATGGCTGTAGGGATGAAGAGTGGCTGCATTCCTCCCTGAAAAAGATGGTTGTAGCAGTAGGTGACTGTATGTATCTCACTTTGTGTGAGAAGGGAAGGTACTAGGATTGTTTTCCTTCACCATCTTTTTTTCCAGTAACGCTGTTTTTTTCTGAAAGTCATGCACACGGATGGGAGTCAGAGACAGAGGACAAATTAAGTGTGTGCAGGAAACTAGGCTGCAACTATCCACTATCAGTATTAGGAACAGGTTCAGTTTCAGTATTTCAAACCTGGAAGGGAAATGGTACCTGAAGGAATACTTCTGGCTCTTCCACAAGACTGATTTAATTTTGTCATTATCCTTGGGGTGATAAAATTCAATTTTGCTTACAGTTCTTAGAAACTTTGAGCTGTCTGTGGTACAACTTCACCAAAAAGGGAGGATACTTTTTTTTGATAGAAATGCCCTTCTGTGGCAAAGAAGTCCTAGATTCTTCCCCTAGCTCTAGATAAAGTTTCTCATGAAGTCTAAAGCAATTCAGCACAGCTACAGGTTTAGAAATGACCTGTATCTTGATCTGGATATGCCAAAATCCAGGCAAAGAGATCTACAATAAGGAGCAATAAGACATCAGGGAAATCCAGGAAAGAATGTAAATGTTTTGATAACATTCACAGTGAAAATCTATTTGGGATAAACAATCAGAAATGGTATTTTATATCCTTTTAAAGTGGAAAAAGCTTTGGGGAAATATGAGACCTAACAATGCATTTTCTGATTTTACAGAAGTTACTTTTTATTACAAATGTTTTATTTGAGTTAGTCTCAGAGAAGTACAGATGACAATGATACTGCCTTCTCCAGGAATTTCTTTCCTTGCAGTTTCCTATTTCTAGACCAAATGAGATTGAATTTTATGATTTGACAAAAGGTACTGTCTTCTAAATAAGCAATTAATGATCTGTTTTTTTATCAGAGCTCTTCTTTTAGCAATTCACATGCACTTCTTATAACAGGTCAGATGACTCTGGAACTGCTTTCTCAAGAAATTTCTCTTCCTGAAAATTTTCTTATTTCTGGACCAAATGAGGTAAAAAAACCCCAACTTTTGATTTTATTTCTCCAATAAATCAAAAAATTTGTAGTTAACATGTAATTGATCACACTAGGTTGTCTCATAACTGTGATGAATGTGTTCTTTGCATTCATTTCTGTCTTTAGAGCAGCCAGTAAGCACAGTGAACCTAAGATCTTTAAATAGTAGATGGATTCAGTGCATGGTAAAATAGGCAGTACAACAAATCCAAATCCCTAAAATCAACCATAATCCTTTTTTATTATTAAATATGGATCAAACTAATTTTCAATTAAAATAACAGCATTTACACCTGTTTGACAGCATCAAGCTCATATACAAATAAGAAAGTATGACTACTTCTTACAGTAGCAGAAGCAAACACATTATTTTTGTCTTAATATGATGTGCTTTGGTGTAATCATTAGGGAACAGATTCTTAGCTAATATAAAGTGCCATAATTACACTAGGAAGTTATGATGTGTTATACCATCAGAGAATCTGCTTTGAATGTCATACTCATTTGCACCTAATTTCAGCTATTACTTTTTTTTTATATCAGGATTTTTAGATCACTACAAGACAAAAAAAAATCTTTTTGAGCCTTACAAAGACAACTTTTGAAACCTACTATGATGTACAGAGTATATGCTACCAATCATGTCAACAGGGTTTATTTTCTTTGATTTCATACTATAGCTTTAGGCATCTGCTATAGCAGATAGAAGTAGCTTTTGATAGCTCACTAAAGTTATCATAGCACCAAAGGACTTGAAAAAAGGCCTAAAACATTTTGTAAAAAACATAAATGGGAAGGAAAATAATAGCAAAAGAGAAACACAAAGCTGGCTTTTGCCAAAACAAAACACAAACCTAGACATGCAACACTGCCTTCAGTAGCAAGGGAATCACTGATATATATTGTCCAGTGCTCTTATTTTTGCCATATGAAGTAGTGCATAGTGGCAGAGAATGCTAGAACTGATTTTTAATTGGAATTATAAGACTAGATTATCAGCATCTTCCTATCTTTCCAAAATAAGCTTGCTATTACTGCCTAGAAACCAGGTGCTGTCAAAACAGCTGTAAATTCTGCTGGTGTAATTAGAAATGATTTTGATTCACCTTAGGAAATGGGACTGTGATTGATTTCTTTTATGCAATATCTGAATTTGATACACTGTCCATAGTACCAAGCTCTGACTCCTCTCAATGTTTAAAGAACCTAGTTCCATAGTGCTTATTGCTCTAAAGAGAAGCAATCGAAAAGCACTCATTTATCATACTTACAGTGCAACATTGTCTGATCTACTGACACGTTAACCACAAAATCTGTGTTTTTTGAGAAATTCTATACTACATGCTTCAGACTGTAAGAGATGATGAGGACAAAAGGGCAACCCCCAGCTTTCCCCAGTAGGTGAAAATGTTGTGAAAACAGTGGATTAGATCTGGAGTTTCCACACTGCCCAGAGAAAGGGGAGGTGGGAATGGTAGGACGATCCTTCCAGTGATCCATATCCACACATCTACCCAAGGCTGAATTGAACTGACATCATCTGTCAACGACTTCATATACACCGTGCTTTTGCTTGCTCTGCATATTCCAGCAAGCAGCAGGGAAACACTTTTTTTGGTGTGCTTTGAAGTCAATGGTAAGAGTCACATTTCCTTTACTGGGAACATGCTGTGGTGAGAAATAGATAAGGTTTAAGAAACTTTCTCTCCAAATTCATGTTTGCATGAAGAGTTGTGATTTGGTAGGTCATAAAACTTCCTTTTGCCAACAGACTTGCATTTAGTAGATTATGCTAGCCTAAGCTGCAACACTGAACTCTGTATGTGTGAAAGATACTGCTTTGCAACTAGCACTGACAGATGTGAGGGGACATAAGGTTATGTGTTCCACAGTCTCTGCAAACTACACTTAAATACCAAGCAGCTGGAAGTAGTTTGGCTCAAATATCGCGCCATTGCTTTTTAGAAGGGGGCAAGGATGGCATTATTCCGAACAGCTTCTTGGTTCAGCTGTCACTACTGTCAGTATTACTTGAGCCACCACTGTGATAACTTGAAATCCCACCACCATTGTATGATTCACTATGCTGTTTGATCCTAGGAAACCCTGATGCTGTGCTGTGACTTCAAAGCTGCTGCTGAAGCTGCATGTGTGGAAGGTTATCATCTACTGTATCTAATATAAAAGTACTGAAAGTCATTAACCCTTCTGTGACAGACCAGGTTTCTATTTCTTGAAACTACATCCTGAATCAATGTATTTTCATACTCCTAAATAAGCCCAGTATACACTCTGGTCCTGATCTCACTGGGACTAGACTTTCGGTTTGGTATTCATTAGAGGAGGTTTCATTTTGGCCCAATACTTGCCTGTTTTCCAGTCTCCAAACTAGTACTTCCTGCCCATACATTACCTACAAGCTGCAAGACTAGTACTACCACTACCCAAACCCTAGATAACCCCTTGAAACACTTTCTCATTAGGACTTGAAGATTATATAAAGTATTTCTAAAAATTGTCCCTTTAAAAAACCCTACCAAAACACAAAGAAATATAAAATACCTGTATGAAAGTATGTACATATACATATGTGATTTCCCCCTCTTCCTCCTATGTAAAAGAGCCTCTGGGTTGGAACCAATGACATGAATTCTCATAGAGGTGCTGGAAAATTGCAACCCCAAGTATTGCTCTATAATATGAATGGCAAGTATGGCAAAATACTGGAATACCTCATCATGTAATAGGCACATTTCTGACTTGGAGTGGAATACTTGTATGTTGGATGCATAACTATCATGTATTTAGTCATATGACTCATATACAAACCTACTGGATTACCATTTTTATTTACAACCTCTCTTTACAGAGAAGTGGTACAGTAATCTTCAAAAAGTACACACCTCCGATTCATCAAACTAAAAAAATGTGTTAGGAGTTGTGCTGGTGCAATGTTTCAGGGCTCAGTGGTATGTCGGAGATATACCCTAAATGGTGTGGATGACACAGATGCCAGATCAGAAGATTGTGCTGGAGTTACAGGGCTGGGCTGTTATTCTGCTAAATGTTGAAAGAGTCGTTAGCCATCAGCCATGGTTTAGTTGAACAATTGCATGTGCCCTGTATATATCACTTGATTGAATCTCTAACTGAAGGTGAATAATGAAAATCAGACAAAGAAAAACAGGAAAATACTTCTGGGTTAAAAATGGACCTGCTACTGGATGTTACAGGAAAAGGCATAACAATAGTTTAATCAAATAACAGTTTAAAATCACATGACAGCTTTTATGTACTCCTGGCAGGATCATGTTACCATAGCTATTTCCATTTGTCTGTTTAGGAATGTAAAGTCATTCAATAATTTGGATTTTATGCCAGTTACAAGATATTGAAGAAGAAAAACAATTACTGCAGATTTTTACACTCTAAAAAACATGAGACAGGCATTTTTCTGTCCAGATGAATTTCTTGGCATTAACAAAATAACAAACACAGCATGAGTTAGCATGAAGTTATTAGTAGGTGGAGGCTGATCTGGATGCCCCAAAGTTCCAGAGCTGTGGGATATACAGTAATCATTTCTCATTTCAGTCTGTGTATCCAAAAATCATCACAATGTAACATAAAATTTTACTGATACCTTGAGTTACTAGTTTATATGACATGTACATGCAGGAGAAGAGTAGCTTAGAACTTCCTCAAAGTCATTTTTCTGTTAGCTAAACTTCAAGCCAGAAACCACACTTTGAGCATTTTTAGACATGTAAAAACAAATTTACAGAATCTTGCATTTACACGACTTTTGAGTTTCCAGTATCATTTCCTTTTTCTTCTTCATTTCAGTACATCTTAATCAATCTTCTATTTTTTCAATATTTTATTCTAAGCCCATGTTCTCATGCATCAGTTCTTCAATATTTACTTTTTGTTCCAAAGGTCTCATTTATCATTCTCTTTGAAGTACTTGTCTTATTTATGTCTTTTCTCTTCTTTTCAGATTCCTTGTTCCACCTGATTTTTTTTCCTTTCCACTTAATCTATTTTAACCCATTTCCCCATTTGGGTTTCTTCCTTCTGTACCATTATTTTTACTTTCTTTTCTTTACTCCTGAAAGTTTTCCTTCCTATTTCGTCTCTATTTGTTGTTTCTCCTCTCATTTTTCTTTTTCCCTTTCTACACTTTCCTTTTTTCTACTGTTTTTTACTCTCTTACTTTTATTTCTTCTAAACACACCCTCACCTGCTTCTTTTTTTAAACTGACTCACAACTTTCATTTTTCTTCTCTCAGTTGCTAACAGGATCTTTGCTAACAAGATCTGTGAAGAGCAGCACTTCACAAAGAGTATAGATAATACAGCAAATCCAATCTGGGGTTCCACGGGAGACTTCTGTCAAAAGCAACATTGTAATAGTAGAGCAGTTGGGGAAGCTGCTTTTCTTTCCTGTTTTTCATATGCAAAACAAAGGAACTCTTTGTGGGAAGACAGATAGGACAAGCTTTAAGGGAACAAAAACCCCCAAAAGAAGTACTTCATTGAGATGGAACAGAATAAATCTCATAAAATTCTGATCAAAGAAATTTCAAATATTTGAAATTGCATTTAAGAAGTCATTGCTATGTTTTAACCCACACAAGAAAAAACCTCACATTGACCAGTACTTATAAACCATAGCACACATACTAGAACAGAAGTATTTAATTATTGATTCTTGATTAATCAGTAAGATACATACTAAAGGGTTAAGCAATTGTACTTCATCCGAGGATTTCTGACAAAAATTATATTTATGAATGAACTTTAGAATTAAGACTAATCATATGTGCTGATATGCAGCCTAACATCCTTTTTCATTGGTATTGGAAGGTAACTTCCTTTTTAAATAAAAGATCCACCTAGGCAATTTAATTTTATTTGATCTCAGTTGCACTAGAAATTTTGATGTAGTTCTAAGTCAACATTTAAAAACCTTGGCAACATACAATGTCAGAGTATTTTAAAACATATAATGGGCTGCAAACACCTTAGAAGCCCCTACAAATGGTCAAACCAACAGACAAGGAGGAAGTGGATTTGATAATTTCTGGAGCTGAGTCTGTGCTTCTATATAACTTCAAAGTGTTCTTCTGCAGTTCAAAAAAAAAACAACCCCAAACTGTTACACTGTGGGATTTAGTATTAACATTAAATCAGGGGAAAAGTCCAATGTTATTTAGTAAAGTGGAGGAGACAATTCTAACATTCTTATGGATTAAGCAGTCTCTAAGGTATCTCAGGGAAACACATATTCCTGTCAATGTACATTAACTGTTTCCCTTATTCAAAGACCACTGAACTCAACAAGGCTTTTATGAGGAGCCTGAAAGATTTAAGTTTCCATTTCCCTTGACTTCCACTTAGAAAGGGTGTGAAAACAATCCTGTTCTTTCTCTGACTAGCTGGGTAGTCAGTTGCAATGAGGCTTCAAAATGTGCACAGGTGAGGGTACAAGTCTTCAATGAGCCATGGAGATCAGTTAGAGAATTTGTGCCTGAGGAGTCACAGTCCTCAAAGTTACTCACATAGATGCTTACAGAGAGATGCTCGCTCAGTACACTGTCCATTGCAATGACACAGACTCTTCCTATAGTGCTCTACTGGAGCTAAGCAGGTGAGTGTCAGTAGGGGACAGGTACTTTAGTAATCTTTCTCATTTTTCTGTGTTCTTATTCCAGACCAAAAAAAAAAAAAATGTTCAGGAATTTCAGAGATTTCTATTTTAATCAGTGTTTTTAGAAATTGCAAGCGAGGGAGCAAAGAATCTATCTTTCTTTTCCAAGAGTTAGTTACTGTTTTGCCCTGAAATTGGTGTAAATCCCTAGAAATGCTCTCTGTGCAGAACTCAGATGAAATATTTATTTCATCTGATGTAATCTAGACACCCTCTATTCTCTGAGTTTCCTTTACTCATAAGACTTCCAGAGCCTGTTATTAGGGACTATTCTAACACTGATGAGCTGTTCTCTTCTTTCCACAGTTGAACCCTGACTTTTCTCTCAAGCCAGGAAGATTAATTCAAAACACAGTGTACACTGCTTGAGGAGATGAAGGACTTACAGCATGATCCTTTCAGATAAAATTGGTGTAGTTCTCCATTAAAAGTTAATTAAAGACAAGCCTAGAATACAATTATGCTGGATTGCACTTCCAAAAATTCAGCTTTATATATGCTGTTGGATAGCTAGGAAGGTTATCATATGAAGTTTCTCAAGAGGTGAAAACTGTTTTCATATTCAGATAAGGAGGAAGTAATCTAATAAATCTATTACGTTTCAAAACACATCCAAGAAAACTGAGACTAAGAAATCCTGAATATAAACTAGATATATATATTTTTATTTGCTTATTCATAAGATGTTCACCAGGGTACTTCGCCTCAATCTTTTGAGGTCTGTTCTGTTACTTTCAACCTCTTCTACTGACTTTTAGATTTATTATTTAAAGACCCCTTTAAGAACAGGGTTGTGCACTGCAGGAGAAAGAAGCATAGAAAACCTGGGGACACCTTTGTCTGAGGACAGTAGTACAACAACTTCATGTTAATTGTCAGGAAACCATTCCCATCCAGTCTCATCATTTCCTATCACCAGTACTGAGAATTTTTTTCTCCCAGGTTGCTTTTTCTACAGCTTCTTTAAAGATTGCCTAAGACTGACCAGCCTGTTAATTTGCTATCTGCCTTTAATCTAGCAAGGGAAAAGATTCAATAGACTATAAATACTACTACTGGTAGAACCCAAGAAGCCAAGATCAGGATCAGTGCTGTTGCTGACTCAAATCTACTCAAAAGAGATTGCTTGTGTCATGGGGAGGGTAAGCTCTGCAGCCTTTACTCATACAAGAGAAACCAACCAACAGACCAGCCAACCAATAGTGCAACACACAATATTTTGATGATAATAATAGCCTAGCTCAAGACAAAAAGATAAACTAATTTATCCTTTTTTTCCACTAGCTAAAACTTAGACAATACCTTCAAAAAATGAATTCAGGACACTTATATTGTGCTTAGACATATTTATCACAAGCAATTTTATATCAGCTATAGGTAGCCTTCATGATCTAGTGCTATATAAGCTGGGTGCATTAGGATATTAATATATTTGTAAACTGGAAGATGTTTAGAACCTTTCAGAAGACTGCAGTTCCTCTCTTACTACCTAGATTTCTGGATATTCAAAAGAGAGTGTACATTGCATATATAAAGACTTTAAAGAAATACTAGTCATATGTGACCAGTATGACAAAAGTTTTTTTTGTAGGAAAAAGGTTTTTTTTCCCCTCATCTTTTGTCTGGGGTTCAAATAAATATGGTATGAAGAAAGCCTATTTATATCTGGTGTAAACAGATGCTGAAAGAATATACATTTTTAAAATTGAAAGTGTTAAATGAACACAAGCTGTCAAAAACTTGCACAACTGCTTACTTTTCCTTTCACTGCAGAACCACCCCTACCAATACCTCTGCTGACTGATATAGTTAGAAATTTTGAGCACCTTGTAGCTTATTTTCATCAGGTAGTAACTGTTTTAAAGGCAGGCAATTTTAACATAATGCAACCGAAGCTTTGGATCCCCTTGTCATTCAGATAACAGGTATGTGAAAAGTCTGTACCAGCTCAAGGGGAGACTGGACACATTCACTGAAGAGTAGACTCTCATAAATACATACAAACTACTGCCAGCTCAGGAAATCTCTGAGCCAAAACCAAGTGGGGACTGAGAGAGCACTCAATAGAAGTATCATTTATGCTTGCCCATACTTCCCTCCCTAGGTTTTAATTTTGCCTCAATTCAGAATGGAATAAAGGGCTTGCTGGACCTTTACCCAGATCCAGTACTGCTTTTCTTACGTTTTTATGTCTTACCAGAGAATAGTGTTATTACATAGCCCTCTGTTAAAAAGAAATAAATATATTGATTTTTCAGAGCAAATTCCAGGTTGGCAGTGTGTTTCAGTTTTAAATCTGTGGGTCATTATTTTAAACATGCACACACACACACACACACATAAAACCAGCAAGTACAGAAATAAGCACAAAAGTATTCCAAGTCATGATGTCTTCACAACAGGATAGATAACATTCTGTCAGAGAATAAAGATTTATTGGCTTCAGGACAGACAGTTAGACTAGGTACATCAATTGTCCATCCCCCATGCCATTCAATGATATGAGGCTCATTTTAAACACTTATAAAAATTAAAGGTCAATTTTTGAGTTAATATCTTTAGTTAATAATTTCAGTTTCAACTTTATTAAATTCAGTAATTCTGCAGAATGTAGAAAGAGTAAACAGTATACTTGTAATTACAAGGCCTCTCTATGGATCCACTAGAAATGTGGATCCTTTTATTTTCAGTTCTCTGTCTTATTAATAGAACTGGTTTTGCCCTTAAAAAAATTCAAAACCAAACAAAAGCAGCAGTAACCCCCCTGTCTAGACAATGTAGACCCTTAACTGACATAATACAGCAGATTGTCATAATTATTCCCCAGACACTTTTTGTTAAGAATGGTTTCTTCCTCAGTTTCAGAAGTTATAAATCAATAGACACTGCTTTTTGGGTTTACCAGGAATCTTTGATACTGATGTAGGTCCATTATCTCACAGTTTTCAGTGTTTTTATCTTCTCGGTCCTCTGTTTAGGGGGCAATACCTCTCTCTGTTCCTGTTTTAGTGAGTCTTAGATGTGATCTCTGATCTCAGGCCCAAACCTGGCATAAAACCTAAACTTGTACAGTGTTTTGATTGCATGTATGCAAAATGGTTTGAGTGGTCTTAAATGCTGCAAAGACAGACTAAACCTACCTAGCCCCTTGGCACCAGCTCAAGACCATGTGTGGCTAGGTATAATGTGGGCAGGATGGACACGCTAGGCTTAGGGTTACCAATCATGTTTTGCTGTGGTGTCACGGGGCTGACACAACCAGGGAAGTCAGACTTGAGATCCTTCCCAGAAGATCCTAGTGCTGCACATAAGAGAGAACAACAACATGGTCTGGCTGAGTTCTGATCTATTGAAAAAAGTATGGATGTGCTGCTCTAGGACCAGGGTCATGTGGACAGATACAGGTCACAAAGCAGTCACTGTTTTGGCCTACCGTAGGGACAACTAGCTATCTGCCAAGCAGTGTAGATGAAAAAAATAATTCAGAACACACACAGGAAGCTGAGCCAATTAGAATTGTAACTATTTTTTCTATGGGCACTTGCACACAAAAGAAAACAAAAGTGATCTGATAACATTCTGCATTTTGAAGTCTTAAAATGGCTTCATAGTTAAACGGCCATGAATAAACTCCTCCACAGCATCTACTGTGTAGGATTTTGGAGTATGATAAGCCTTAAATAAAATAAAGCTCCAGCCTGTGCTTTCTTACTACTTAAATCTCTTAATCTTTCATATAAATATCTTCCCCACTAAAACCACAGAAGTTCAGCATCAGCAATTGCCAGGGGAGACTGTAGTGTAGTACCCAGCAAGCCAAACAGGTCATTCACTGGAGAGCAAGCCAGTGTGCTGGGCTATGACACTTGAACAGTGTTAACATTAACAGAGCATTGCCAGAAGTGTGTCTGTATATTTTTGTTGGATGATACTACAAGTAGCAGTATGTAAAAAGCTGACAAAGGGAGAAAAGATGAAAGCCAAAAGCTAGGATAGAACTAATGATAATAAAACTCTTAGCAAGTCAAATTACTGAGAGTCTCATATCAAAAGCTACTTTGACAATAATGGGATTCCAAAGTCCATAAAATAAGTCATGATTCGAAGATAAAAACATCAACAATTTGCATAAAAGCTTTACTTTAAAGATTTAGCACTGTGTACCAAATGAAGAAAAAAACCATTGCAGTAACAGTAACACTTTAATATAGGTATCCATTATTTAACGCTTGTATAATGTAAGCCAAATGAACTCATTATTATCAGTGCTATTATACTGAATGCTAAATGAACTCATCATAGAAACACACTTGCTTTAAAAACTATTACTGCACCATCAGTGACAAGGGAAAAAAAAATGTTGCATACAAACTTCCTGAGATGACTAATTTGATTTCAGTGTTAACTTCTAATGCATTATTAATCAACGGTTCATTATACTTTTAGATAGCACTTAGTTTATTTGTGGTTTATTTGTATACAATTCATTTCTGTAATCTTTTACTATACTGCACTTTATTCTTATGTAAACAATGCTGGTTTGGGCTGACACAGATTTACAGTAAATGGGAGTATGATAAGTTTGTGTGTAATTCAAATTTGTTCTGTTTCACAAAACCAGGAGAGGTGCAAAAAGGGTGATGCAATCCAAAGTAAACAATAAGCTAATACTATGAGAAAAGACTGTGAAAATTACACATTTTGAAACAGACTGCATGAATTTATTGTTAAAAGATTTAAAAGTACTATAGAAGATATAATATAGATTACAATTTATAAATGTGTGTGTAGTATTGTAATGCAAATTAAAATTAGGTACTCATGCTAAAAAAAGTGATCTCAAAGAATATGATAATTCATATGTACTATTCCTATTTATATGTGACTATTTATGTGCAGATGTTTTAATGTACCAAAATAATGTATATAAAACATACTATGTTACTCAGAGCCTGCAAGTGTTGTGATTTGTTTTGTTTTCTATCAACATAAAATACAATATTTGCATGATGGAAAAGTAACATTGCTTCAGTCTGGACTGGAGAAACCATGACTTACATTATAATCAGTATTTCAGAATAATTTCAGAACACTGACATCATTTTCTGGTAGCAGTTTAGGAGCAACAGAGTAATGGAGGGTTAGGATTTCTGGAAGGTAGAAGTCCTGTTCTCTTCAGGACTGTTTTAACACATTCAGAAATTACTGAAAAGCTCCTTTTCCCCAGTGTTTCACTAAAAAATGGACCGTATTTTTTCTTTTATTTTTTTTAATGTTTTGATTTACATTCACATTATAAATTAAACTATTAGTAAGAAAAATCACATAGATTTAAACTGAATTGAAAATTAAAAGGAAAATATTTTCAAACATATTTCAAAATAGTTAAGCCATACTTCTAGAAAGAGTTTTATAACAAAGACTTTGGAAGCAAAGTTGAACACCAGCTCTCCTGCCACAAATTTTCAGTGAGATGTCAGGTAATATACAGTCTTTCTCTGACGATATCCTATTTACAGAGGAAGATCACTAATAATTTTTGCTTCCTAGTAATACTGAGGAAAGAGTGAGTAATATATAGGAAATCTTTAAAGACATTGAAGCTGGCTCCTTTAGGAAAAACAAAGAAACAGTCCTGAGAAAATATTTTTCATCTGTTCTTAAATGGTATAGTGTCCTTAACTTATATGTTGATTCACATAATAACCGTTCCTTTCATCTTTTTACGGAAGGCTTGAGATAGTCTCAAAAGGAAATGAGCTGGAAAACAATTCCTTTGTGATACTACCTGTACAGATTTTGAAGAAATCTCTCTAGGAGAATTTCAAATAACAGTGTCATCTGTCTTTTTGTGTCTTTGTCCTCTGTTATGAGAGGATTCTTCAAATCTTATATTCTTTCTGTTTCTATAGGGTAATTAAATAATATATATACAAATCCTCCTGCATAATTTTATTCTTTGTGGTGACACATGCATTATTCTCATACGGTACATACATTGACAGAAGTTCCAAAAGCTTAAACCAAAGAACTTTTAGTTTAATGGAAAATATTGAAAAAGTTCTGCTCAGGTCAACTTGAAACACATAAACACATTTTTCATATTCAAATATTTTTTTTTAGTGTTTTATATTTTAATAATACTGTTAACTGTTTAATATTTTATTATTTCTTTTGGTGATACAAACAAACAAAATACTCAGAAGCACGCTGATCAGCTTGAGGTTAAATGCTGTATTTAGTTCTCTGCTTACTTTGTTCACTTAACTTTTCTGAGAGGAAATCCTCAACAAAATGTCTTTCTGAAATGAAAAGTTTTTAAAAACTCTAAAGGAAATATTTTGATAGCTTTGAAATGTGAAAACCTTCAGCCTGTCTAAAGTACAGAATTTTAGTTTAGTGAATTCAAATTCATCAAAAAATAAGAAAAATAATACTGTCCAGCTGTAAAGTCTAACAATTGAATTGTCTAAAATAGTGTTTGTCGTATTTACAGATTTATAGTAAGTAAAATAGCTGTATATTTATTTTCTGAAGAAACATAGAGGCTTTCTTTTCTCTTCCCACTCCAGGATCATGATGGCAAAACCCAATATGGCACAACAATTTTAAAGCTTTTAGACAATAAACACTTATTGCAAAGATACTATAAACCAAACCGATCATTGTGTTGGTCACAAAATTTGCAAGTTGGATAGTCTTAGCCTAAACACCAAATGCATTTTTGAGCTTTATTCTACCTGAAATGTCTTCATTCTGTAAACCACAATTAGCTGCATCTAAATGTGGCACACGAGATTGTTTAGCTTCCAAATTTGACCTATTCCCATAATTTATTTGGAGAATCCAAAAATTTCATTTTGAGCTAATTTATTTTTTTAAATTAATTCTACCTAAGTTTAATTACTGTAATATAAATGTAAATTCTCTGAATAAGAACATTTCAGGGGAAAAGAAACATGATCAACATGTCATAAAATCATGGTAGATTTTTCTTCATCTTGTATTTGTTGATGATCCTGGATTGAGCTAGTGAATCAAAAACATTAAAGATCTGCACCATTTACTTTCAAAGGGCACAAATTTTTTTTTTGAAAGTTCCTTTGCTTCTTTTGTGCTATCCATTTGTTAATGACCACTGTCTGCTCAATATGAGAAAACCAAGGTTTGAGGCAACAGGGAAATTATGTTAGAATAAACAAGGTGGATACATGTCCCCCCTAAAAGTGAATATTCTTTCCTTTGCAGCTGAAGTCCTTTTTATTTCAGTATTTTTGCCAACACATGATTTTCAGAACACAAGGTTTCTTATATGATTCAGCAACATCAAGGAGTTATCTACTTCTAGAGCTGTCTCACGCTTCATATGTATGCTCTTTGAAGTCCAAAACTGTATTGGCTTAAGTCTGGAATAACTCTGATGCTCCTTGTCAAAAGTCATTCTTAACTTATGTAAACAGAATGCTCAGCTAAATCTCTTCTGCATTGCTTCAAGTTCCTGACCATAAACAAAACTCCATGTTTAATTGGTTACGCTTAGATAATTCTATAAGCAACAGTAATGACAAATTGAATTAGGTTGTTTGGCGCTCTGTGACAAGCTCATTGATCAAGTCTTCAAAACCTGATTATAGAACATGCATTGCTTGAACTCTGCCCACTGAGGATGGTCCCACAGAGAGGATACACTAAACATCATCAAGGACGGCATCAGAGCTGCAACTGGTAATGAAGCACATTTCATAAAACATTCATTTCTCACAGTTTGGTGTAAGAGCCGATTTTATGACCAAGGAAGTCTGGCATGTATTGAAGGTTAACAAATGTGTGTTGGTTGTGGTGGTGTGTTGGTGTACAGTGGTGCACATTTATACCAAGAGTCTGGGGTAGTCATGAGGGATTTGCACCATTAGAAAAAAAAGTGAAATGTTATATTTTGTGAGTTTTGGTTCCTTATCTCTTAACCAGAAAAATATGATCTTCCTTTACAATCATAGTATAAAGCCACAGTTACAACACGCTAGTCTTTTTTGTTAAACCTTGCCTTGATTGTCTGCACTAGAAGGAAGACCCTACCAAACCTGCAGCATTCTCATGTCACCTTTCAAGGAGCTGTTACAGTAGTTAGCCAATATGTCAAGTACAGATTACATCAACATTTCAGATGGATGATATTTCAAGGCTTTAGGTTGCTGTTGCCTGGAGTGGCTGAGACATTATTGTAGCACATTTTTGAAGTATTGCTCTACCAATTAAAAATGTCTTTTAATGACAGATTATATAATGATAGACATATGTGTGTAGGAAAGTTAAGGCATACAATAGATCGAAACAAAGGTGTCCTGCATCTTGATAATTTGTTAAATTATATCTATTTTGCAGCCAAGATACATAGTTACAGGCACTAATTGAAAGTCTGCTTGTTTTCCATTAAGCTGACTCACTTATTCTTCTCTCCTAGTGGGGAAACAAACAAAAACCAAGTGATGGCCTTAGTTAAATAAAAAGCTCATAATTAGTGAAGTCATAGTTATGTCTCACAATGCCTTGATACAGAGCATAGATAGCTGTGCAGGAAATGCAACTGGAAACAGGCCAGGTTCAGTCCCTATCCTGTTACTATCCTTCTGGCTTCAACAGCTCATAATTCTGGCCTTAACAACAATCACCAGGTTTATTTGATGCATAACAGACAGAAAGGAAGATTTCCTTGGCAGTGGGGAATGTCCATCACTTGACCTTAGACTGAATTTCACCTTTCTTCAGTCATCTAAAGGTTGGGCACAGTCACTTAACTAGAGACAGAGATAAGCCCTTCCAGAGGGTGTTTCATCATATTCAGCTTGCATGCCTTTATTAGGTGAAGATGAATTGCTATTTAAAGGGATCTGTACTTCACTGACAACAGAGGTATCCCAGACAACCAGCTGGCTTAATTTTTTGATTGTTGACATTGAGTGAGAAAAAACTTCTCTTTGATTTTGGAACCTAAAATATATTCTTTGCCTGCATTTTTCTCTTGATTAGATTAGTTTTCCTGAATATGAGTTTTTATATAGGCAGCCAAACATATCTTACCACTCATATCCATAGAGCATCCTGGCTAAAGTCATTATAGTAACCCCCATTCCCTACATTTTATTAGCACAGTCATTACTCAGGTGTTGATCTCTTTTGTCATCTCATGTTTTGTTTAGCAAACTTTTTGCAAAATTTCTGGGAAAAAACTCAGCATGATAGTATTCGAAGCCATATTCTTATTTTGGATTAAATTCAAACCCCACAATCACAAATCAACAGCTGTTCAAAACAACCTCACATTTCTGATGTGAAAACAACCACCAGATGGCGACCTTACAATTGCATAAATAAAACACAAAACATTTAATTTGGTTGGGTTTTCCCTGGTTTATATTTAGTGGGTGGTTTGTTGTTTGTTCGTTGGTTTTTTTGGTTGTTTTTTTTAAATTTTTTCAAAACAAACCCCTTCAATAGCATAAACTGTCTCCAGATAGCTTAACTGTCTGGAGGTTTTATTACAGCAGTGAATTCTTTAAATTCTTCACTTCTCCTTTCTTCACTGTAATACACTGCAGTTCTATTCTTCTTATTAAATCTCTGATTACTGACACATAAAACACTAGCACAGTGGTGACTCCCACAAAGTATGCAGTGCTACATTTAGCAATGAAATTATGGTCAGTATGTCATTGCTTCACATTTTGTATAGCAGCAAAGCCTTTTTAAAGACTTTTCAGTTTGCATTGCCAGGCTCACAAATTGATCTGTCTGTCAAACTGATGCAGGTGCCAGACTGATGCAAGTGCCAGACACATACTAAGAGCCTTATCCAAAGTCTGAAGCCTCAGCTGGGAGGCTTTCCACCACTTCCAGTAAGCTTTGGGCCAATCCCCTTTTTTCTCTTTCATTCTCTGCCTAAGACATATCTAGGAAAGATTTGATGTAGAAAGCAATCTCCTGTTAAAATTATGTCCATAAAATACATTATTCTTCATGGATTTAAAATAGCAAAGTCAGGTATTTAAAAATATTTTTTGGAAATACGTGCTAGCAACCTGACGATCTTGCAATGGTTAGTTATACTAATTTAAAAGAATAAAATGAGTAGGCATATACAAAATTAGTTACAGAATAACTTTGATACTCAAAAAGATAGTAGAACAAAGTACTAAAGAATCAATTTATAAAAGATTAGAGAAAACAAGATGATGAGAATAGCCAACATGGATTTGTCAAAAACAAATCAAGTCAAGCCAGCCAAATTTCCTTTCCTGTCAGAGTGACTGGCCTAGTAGATAAAGCAGAAGACAGGAGATGTAGTGCATTTGGATGCTGGAATGAAAAGTTCCACTTACTATATTTGCAAGCAAATGTTGTAATAAAATCACTGCATGGGTACAAACACAGTTAAAAATCATAGTCAGAGATCAATTAGCACTGGGTCATTGTTTGACTAGAAAGTCTGTCCTGAATCCTGTTCTGGTCAGCACTTTCATCGTTAGTTTGAATCATGAAATAAAACACAAGTTCACATGAGCTGCAGACATCCAAGTTCAGACCATCAACACACCACTGAAAAGAGGACTGGATTTCAAAGTAAGCGTGATAGAATGGAGAAATTATATAAAATCAAGGAAAAGGAATTCAGTTAGGCAAGAAAAAAGTACTGCTTCAGAAAAGTGAAAGCAGATGCACAGGTACAAGATGGGAAATAAGTAACTGGAAAAAGAAAATAATTCTGGAAAGATAAACTCCTTGTGTAACATATTTAGAGAGACTCACTCACTGTGTGCAATGGATCTGATGCATACAAATAACTCCTCAGTTTTATTTGACATTGATAAGGTATTCAACTGGTATTTCAACCAGTTTTGGGAATAACGCTTTTGGGTACAGACTAACTGGGGTCAGTCCTGAGGAAGATAATTAGGAGGGCAAGGTGTTTATAAAATATGACTGACACAAAGGTTGAAAGAATTGATTTTTTCAGGTTAGAGAAGACTTAAGAGTTCTTCAGTGTGAAAGAAAAAGTTTTTATAAAGACAACAGTACTCTCTATGCCACTGGACAGGTCAAGAAATAATGATCTTAGTTTACAGAAAGGAAGATTTTAAACAGATATTAAGAAAGGCTTTCTTACTATAAGGATAGTTAAATATGCAAACTAGTTAGTAAGCAAGGTTGTGAAATCTCTCTTCTTTACAAAACCAAATTAAACAAACCTATCAGGGAGAGGCTATTCAATCCAACCTTAAAGAAAAAAAAAAAAAAGGTGTTTTTTCACACAAACTTTTTAAAAAAACTTAAGTTAAATAGCCACTACTATGAATACTTTCACCAGAGGTCAAATCCGCAAAGAAGCTCATCCATCACTCTCTTTCAAAATGGTTACCATTTCTTATTATTCTTAATGAGCTTCAGTTAAGGTGCTATGCTCTCTTTCAAAATTATTATTGTTTCCAGAGAGAAAAGCCAGCAGACATCTTTCTTGGGAACAAATTGAAAACAATGGGGGGCAGATAATCATCTCAGAATAATCACCTAAAAGTTGGCAAGCTTTGAAAGAAGACTGCTGTATGGAATTTTTTTTTTTGCAGCAGAATAGTATTCATCAACCCATGTGGAAGAACCAGCTTCAGGAATGGAACTATGAGAGGAAAAATCCTTTAATCCTATATGACATGAAGTACAGGCTGTACCAAAGGATCCTACAAGTTTCAACCGAGTGACATAGAAAATCCTTATACCTATTTCATTCTAAGGATGATTGGAAAAAAATGTTAAGACCAAGTAACTTGTGATCAATTTTGAAAATTCATCCATGGAAGCTTATTTTGAAATTTTCAGAAAAAAACTGAAGAATATATCTTTGTTACAAAATAAGGTCATTTGGTGTTTGTTTTGCATATGAGACAGATCGTTCTTAAAACTGGAACGGCAAGCAATACTTCCATGGCTTATATTAAGACTGTAGTATATAAACCAGAGAAAAAAATATTTTCTGATTGTGTCTTCCAGTGAAGCTAAGAAAGAAAAAACATCCACAAACCCAGAATAATGAAAAATGTCAAGAATATGTAAAAATAGGAATGGTTTAGATGATAACAATTTAAGATTTTCAGTGTGCCACACTGTAGGAGAGAGACTCCCACAGTCTCGGCATTTTTAATTCAGAGCATTTTCTTCAAGCTCATTTTGTGATCATGAAGAGTGGAAATACTGAAGCATTTACGTCATTATGAGGAATGTTTTATCAAACTGGCGAACCTGGCATAGAATGAAGATTACAGAGTCACCAGTGCAGTGGAACATCTTTCAAATATTCTTACTGTCCTTCAGTAGTATGGATGCATCTTGGCCATGCCCAAGTGAAACCACTTAAGAGTATGAAGGGCTTTTATTTCCTTTCTGGACTATTATACAGTGTATTTTTCATATGATTTTTGTTTTAGTCTTATCACTAAAGACCAAATAAACACAAATTTTACAATCCCATAAAACTGTTGAGTATAGAAATCATAGAAGTAACCCATCTTTTTAACTTCTTGCACTCCCAGGGAGGGGTGCAGAGAAGGGAGTAACAATGAAAGAATCCAAATGCTAAAAGCTGAGAGCTGTGTATTGTTTTGGAAATTATTTATACTGTGGGAATATCCGGTTGCACACATTTTCATTTTGAAATGTTCACTACTTACTACTTTTCCACAATTTTATACTTAATTGGTAATTTTCCATTATGACTAATAAGATAAGTACAAACCTCAAAAAAAATTGTACAATTTTGTAAGGAGACACTACCTGCTTTTTCCAATTGCTTTACCACCTGCAGCACTGTCATGGAAAGAGACTGACAGCTGCCAGCCTCTCCCAAATCAATGACCTTGGAATCTCTGGAGGAATTTATGAGTTTGAAGGTAAAATTTCAATCTGTTAGAGAGAAAATATCTGCTCTCTTAACAGTTGAATAGATTTCCCTCTATGCATTGATTAACACTAAATCTTTTTAGATCTTTCAGCTTCACTGTTCCACTGGCATTGGAGTTGTTGGCCCAGATATATATAGTTCAAACAGAATTCAATTGAGAACTTCACTATAAATAATATTCTCACCATACAGAAAACTGACTATCATACAGCTAATATTTTAACCAAGCCAGAAGACCTCTAACTATGCAGGAAGTCCCATTCTGTGCCACAGTGTTAACACTGGGGATGATACTACATCTCAGCATCCAGCTGGAGGGCATGAAATCTTGAACTCTAGGCAGAATTTAACTATCTAGTTTGGCCATTGCCACCACATACATTTGAAAAAAATGAGAAGTGAAAAAGAGAAACTGAGCAATTTCAAGGCAGTTTTAAAACTGTTTACAATTTTTCTCTCTTGCAACTATAAAATCATTAATTCCAGTGGATCTGTCAATTGCCCAGTTATGATTGGCATTTTGTGAGGAAACAGAAACAGCTCATGTACTGTAACAACAAAATAATAATAATACAAAAAAAAAAAGACTAAGTAGCTTTCTTTGATAAACTCTTAGGCCACACTACCCTTTTATTTTGGTCACCTAGAGCCATTTCAGAGCTCTGTGAAGCACTTCTTTCTAAAAATGCTGATTTTTTCTGCAAGTTGAGGATGTGAAGCTGGAATGTATCTTAAGAGAAGGGGCACTTGGATTGACTTGCTCAGGACACATGTATTATCCAGCACAGGTAGAAGGTCCAAAACTTTATAAGAGTGACCACATAAAAAATTCAAAGAAACAAGAATAGATTTTACATATTGTAGGGCTTCTCTGTAGTTTCCTCCAAGTTTACTTCAGTTTTTTTGCAGTTTTTCAAATTATGTTTACTGCCTTTAAAATTTTTAACTGTATTTTGAATACTGATGATTTCATTTTGGGTTGTTTGGACAGCTTGAGAATCCTCTGAGATATAACCCTCACTGAATTATATTTGCCAATGTAAAATCAATCATATTTTTTCTTTTTTTTTGGCTTTGGGTGCAGAATGCAGGAAGGAATGAATTGTTATACTTCTGCTTACTGCTATTCCAGAGGCTTTAAAAGTTGTGTCTTTATTATACTGGTCTTTTTGTTCAGAAAAAGAAGGCACTATAGGTGACTTGCATTCATCTAAGAAAGTTTGTCTGTCTTTTGCTTTTTAAAACACAAGCGTGTGACACAAGAAACTCTATACAGTGTCCATGTATCCAGCACTTGGGCCTAACTGATAAAAAGCGATGTTCTTTGCACCCTGGTCAGACATGCCTTGCTGCTTGGCACTGACCATGGAGGCTCCACTGGACGGCCCAGTTACCAAATAGTTACTTCAGACGCAGAGACATTATTGTGGGTGAACTTTAATGAGGCTCAGCATTTGGAGGGTTCAGCAGGGTTATCAGTGATAGGAGGATACAGGACAGTACCCACTTCAGATCTGTATAATAGAGCTATCAATGTAGTGGGATAACTTACAAGGTGGAAAAATTTTACAATATTCCAGCTGCATGGAGCCAGTCCTGCAAGGGGAGAGTTACATTCATCCGTGTCACTTTGAATCATTGCATAGTCAAAGTGGTTTTCAAAAATACAGAGTAACTTCTGAGGGTGTAGCTGCAGAGTATCCCCACCTGTGTCCCAGACACATAGCAGCCTTTGCCCCAGACAGTCCCATGGTTTTTGGTCAATATATATAATCAAAATTTGTGGAGTTTTGTCTCTGTATAATTGCACACAGAAACCATATGCTGCAGGGCACTCAAGGCCCCTTTTGACTTAATAATCACCAGCAGTCGGCCAAAGGGGAATGTCCTGTTCTCATACTCAGACCCTTCATTCCATTCTTCATTAGAAGAGCTCCAAATATGTCCATCTGTATTTGGCTTGTGTGGCAAGGTTTTGGTAGTAGGGTGCCTGCAGGAGTGACCTCTGTGAGAAGGCACTAGGATCTGCCCCCATGTTGGACATAGCCAGTTCCAGTTAGCTCCAATGGACCCACCACTGGCCAAAGCCGAGCACATAAGGGTAAAAAATGCTGTGCAGAAGTTGTGAGAGACAAGTGAGAAACATGCAAGAGAAATAACCCTGTAGACACCAAGGTCAGTGAAGAAGGAGGGGGAAGAGATGCTTCAGGCAGGAGCAGAGGTTCCCCTACAGTCAGTGGATAAGACCATGGTGAAACAGGTTGTCTCCCTGCAGCCCATGGAGACCACATATGTGGAAGATCCCACACTGGAGACTGTGAATATTCCCTGAAGGAAGCTGCACCCATGCCAAGCCCACACTGGAGCTGTCTTCTGGCACGAACTGAAGCCTGTGGAGTGGAGTCCATGTAAGTTATGTTTTCTGGTAGGAACTGTAGATGGACTGTAGCCTGTCCAACTGACTCATGCTGGAGCAGTTTGTGAAGGAACTGGAGCATAGGAAAGGTGTGAGAAGGAAGGCACGGCAGACACAAACTGTTACGAATTGACCATAACCCCCCATTCTCCACCCACCCCACACTGCTTGGGAATGCAAGAGTGAACTTGAACCTGGGAAGAGGGATGGGTTGTAGGAAAGGTGTAGGGGTTTTTTGTTTGTTTGTTTTCTTTCTTACCATCCTATTGTGTTTTTAATTGGTAATAAAGTAGTTTTCCCCAAGTCAGGTCTCTAACTGGTAAGTGATCTCTCTGTCTATATCTGCCATGTGTTTCTCTATTTTATTTTCTCCCCCGTCTGGTTGAGGAGAGGGAGTGAAAGTGTAGCTTAGTTGGTGTCTGGCAGCCAGCCAAGGTTAACTCACACCACCCCAATAACTGTTGAGGAGTACAGTCTCCCACACCCAGGGCTGCAGCCCTACTGACCAGCACTGCTGTGCCCCCACCCACACCATGCACTCTGGACTTTCCCCTCCAGCACCTTTACATCTTTATATACTTTTGCATTTGTGGTTCACATCTATCCTTTTGGTGTCTCTAAGGTTTTCCACAATGTCTGGATGCAGATGACAGCAATCGTACAGTTTACAAATGCATTCTACTCCTACCTATCCCCTGCTTTTCGGTGTCACTGTGGGTCAAACATGTTGGTAATTCCTACTTTTGTTTGCAACTCACGGTTGAGTTCACCTGTATTAATCTCTGTGCTGTTGACCCCCAAATCTGTGTGCGTGGGTAGATAGACACTATTTCTAGCTTTTACCTATGATATCTCTTGCAGAAGGGCAGTTCTTACTGAGTTGCCTCCAACTATGCCAAATATTTCTTGATTTTTTGTGAGTTTTAGAATGCCTAGGAAATTTTGGCAGCCTAGAAGAGGCATAATTTTGTATCAAAACGGAGAATGGGTGTGGTATGTCACATAACCATTGCATCAGTCTTAGACACAATAAGAATGAACAGAGAAGTGATTTAGAAAGTAACAAATAGTAATTTGAAGATGCTGCATAACAAGCTTCCAAGCAATTGTTCTAATTGTTTGATTAATTAAAAGGTATGATTATATAAAATCTTTACATAATTGTAGCCAGTTTTGAGGGGTTCTTGACACATAAAATATCTGGTGAAGTTAAAGTGCAGGTAGAGCATAGTAAATCTGTCTGATGGATCCAGAGAGGTTGTTGTCAGCCGGAAGTCATCAATGAAAGGGGAAAAAAAGGCTTCCAGGAACGTTTGGAGGTGCTCAGCAGACCCTCAGTACTCTCTCAGTTTTCCACCAGTGACCTGGAGGTGAGTATAAAGTCACTGATGGAAAAAATTACGGATAAGAAAAGATCGCTGTAGCACAAAATCCAGATTAAGAAAGATTTCATAGACTGGGTTTATTTAGGCTACAAAACAGAGATTATCCTAGATTTAACCTGGAAAACAAAATATTTTTGAAATCGTGGCTAAACTGAAAAAGAAAAATCTCTGTAGGTCAAAGTAGGAAACAAATTGTTTAGGTTTGGGTTAATATTGTGAAATGGTACTACTTTTAATCTTGCAAACTTTGAATTTATTTTTGAGATAAGTTTTATTTTAAGTGCTGCCATAGTAGCCTGTTCTTATTGGTAGAATCATTCATGGTTAAACTATGTTAAACAAGAGGTTTTTTAACATTTTTTTTTTGTTACAGAAAAATATTGTGTATGAAAATTTAATGCCTTCTCTAAGGCCAACCTTATTAAACCTTATTAAATAAAATTTATTGTGCACAAATTATATTTAAAAAAATATAAAATCAGCTAACCATAGCTCACTACAGCTTTGTACATGATCTGTGGCGGAATATCTTACACTTATTTAATATTCATTCTACCCCATGGTTGTTCCATTTTCACCTGCTGAAAACAAACTACCCACTCCTAGAAAGAAACGAATCTCTCAGATCTACAAGAATAGCAATATATTTTACCTGTAAGTTTTTCCACCAATAGCTGTGTCTTGAAATAATTGCAAATTGCTGCTCCCAGAAAAAAGAAAAGTATCCCTATAAGATGTAGCATTCTGTAGAATGGCATCTAAATTTGTTCTACATTCTGTTCTGAAATGTCATTAATCACAATTTCCAATAGTAAAACAAGTTAGTGTGTTACTGATAGCCCCCCACTCAATCTGTTACTCATGAAATTAGAACTCTTGTAGCAGAAGCATTACCCATGAAATATTGAGTTTTCAGTATCGCATATAAATCAAGAAATCTCCAAGTTCTTTGATACTCATTTAACACCTAATCCATTATGAAAGTGAGAGCTGATAAGCTCCCAGCTTCTCATGGGCACAGTGAAGTACACCAGATGGACTTATTTTCATCAAGAAAAGAAGTGAGCTTACCCCAAGAATAGTTTTTATTAACTAATTCCAAGTTAATTTCATGAGCTTGTTCCAAGTTTCAGTATTATAAACCTGGTATTTGGAAGTAACTTCTTTACAATTAAAGTAAACTTTATTTTTTCTTCTCATAGTTAACATATTATTCTCATCCAAACTTGTAAAACAGTTAGCTTCTATTTCAGTACATAGGATGCTTCATAATCAAGGTGTTCTGTTATTAATGTAACAGTATTTCGGGGTGGTTTTTTTTCATCATTTCCTTTATAACTGATCTTTGTTGACAATAGTCAAGCTACCTGAATAAACAACAAAATTATATCATTCAATATCATGAAAGTGAGATATTTTTTTTCTGTGTACAGACAAGTGAAAGACCTTCTACCATTTCAGCTGACTTTATGAATTAATAAACAAAGTATCAAGGGGCTGACTCCTGAAAAAATAATTGTTTTCAATTCGAAGTGCATAAATAGGTTGAAAAGGTAGAATAGCTTATAGCAAGTACATTCCTGGTTAAATCAGTGAAAATAACTGAGGCAGTGCTTGAAAGCCATACAATAAGAAGGTGGAAAATTCAAGGTATCCATGACAGTACTAAATCTAACAGATGAGATTAGTAGAATTCGGTAGCGAATTCAGCAGAATTTCTTGAGTAGCTCTGTTTAAACCACTGCTCTCTCAGTGGTTTCCTGTGTAACAATTTTATTGTACAGTATTTTTCAATGTAGTGACTCACATCTGATAAAGAAATAAACTTGCATAGTTACAGAATTATTCAAAGGAAGAAATTTTTAATATATTATATATAAAAACACACCCTGTAAGAGTGACAGGTAGGTTATTGACATGGAGGATTGGTCTGCAGATTTGAATTATTCTATGCCAGGTCACGAGAGGAGGAAGTTGTACCAAGCCAGACATCAGAAATAATTATTTTTATTTAAATCCCTGGAATTTTCAGGGTACAGCTGAGAAAGCTTTCTTGAACTGAAGCAGTCAAATGAGTCTGTGTTTTACAAGTATTAAACCTTCAATGAAAAGCGGGATTTTTTACAAGCAGAGCAGATTGGGAATCCAAAAGTACTAAAATTTCTATGCTTGGGTTTTTACTGTTACTGCAGCATTATGAAGATGGTTAACACAATGAGACCAAAACTAGATGCTTTGGTATCTTCCCTGTTTTCATGAGGATCCAAAGAACGATTTAGTAGATCCTTCTTCCAGCTTTTTTTGTCAGTATTCAGTCATGATGTTGATAAAAACTACTGAGACTTAATTATTTCTGTTAAGCTTACTTTATTTCTTCATGTATTTGCAAAGATGAAGACCTCTAAAGAATAGGAGTGAATATTTTTGGTCTACATGCTCATTTCTACTGCTCGAATTTTTGAGAAATGTTTGCAAAGGAAAAGTACAGAAATTCTTTCTGTGCAAAGTCATTAAGGTTTCCAATAACCTGCTCTCTGAGCACTCTGGACAGTACACTGTGTCACCAGCTGATCAGTGCTTATTCCTTTCAAGTATGTATCTACATGTACTCTAACATTACAACTGCAGTTTCCTACTACAGAAATACAAAACACTGCAGCTTACAGATAATGGTCTGCCTCGGTTGCCTGGTAAAAAGAAAGCAAGCAGTTAATCTGAAAAAGAATTCTGTTAAAATGCTGCACAAAACCATCCAACTTATGTGTTCTCAATTATCCCCTTGAGAAGGATATCCACTGACTACAGAAAGAGCTTACTGAAATTAGTCTCCATAGTATAATGTTAATTTTAAGACTACCCAGCTTCTTCTGAAGGTGATGGAGTTCTTGAGAATTTTGTATATTTGTATATTCTTACACTATATTTGTCTTTTTATATGCCTATAAATCGTTGATGCAGCAGCATCTAAGAGGGCAGACGCTCTTACTTTCAGTTTTGTGTTGAACAAAATGTCAGTGGGTGACAACCCAAGTTTTACTGGTGCCATGCTCTAACTGAGCACTACTGTATATTGCTGAAATTCCAAAAGCCATTGTAGTGGGCACTTTATCATTCAGACTCCTTTCCTCCAACTTATGAGGAGCAGTAGTGGCATGTCTAAACCTATTTTTCACTGTAAGCCCCTAAACTACTGATCACTAAAATCTGACCCAAACATTTAATATCCAATAAGAATTAATGAACCACGTCAGTCATACATTTCCTATCGATCTTGCTCTTTGGGATAGGCATTTTAGCAGTTGCAAAGTTCACATGAAACCTTTGCTGTTTTAATCTCACAGATATAATTTATGGGATTGGCTTTTCTGTTTTATTAGTGCTAGGTAGAAGCTCTCATTCTTTCCAAATCTGTGGAGTATATTTGGCTATTCAGTTCTTATGTACATCTTTCCAGATCAGTGCATCTTCAGTGTAGACTTAGCATCAGCTGTCCCATCCAAACAGCAATGTTTTTCTGATGAAAATACGTAGGTGAGACTTTTCTAAAGGGAAAGTTAGGTGTCTATCTGGATATGTATATACATCTGTGTACACATATGTATTCTGCTCAAAAAGGGCATTGGATGGAACTTTGCTAAAATAACTTGTTTAGAAATAACATGGCTCTGAAGATCTCTTCTATTCTGGATGAAGTGAAAAGATATGCAAGGGATATAGATTAATAAATATTTAATCTAAGAATGCCTGTACAATTGTCAGAGTTTATGGTCGTAGGCCAGATAAACTGGGGGAAAAAAGCCAGAAAACAAGGAAAGCTCAGCCTGGATGGAACTATTCGACATTGCCTAAAGCAATTTACTATTACTTGATACAAGCTACCATAGTCTTATTTAAAATAATAGGAGACCAGTTTAGCTAACTTTATTGGCATGACATATAGAACATTTCTCTGAACTCTAGCTTGTAGCAATTGGAAAAAGAGATATTATAATAATGTGAAAATGATTTTTCAGTTAAATTGAACTTCAGCATGTGCAATGTATACATCACATAATCACTGTGTACATAAACTTGCAAATGAGCAAATGCAAACAAAGCAGTTGAAACCCCAATAAAAAGCATTCACATAAAGACTAATGATTAAAAAAACAATCTATCTGCACCTTAGAACTTTAATACTTAATCATTACTCGGTTTCACTCTGTCTGCCATAGGTATATTGTGCACCTAGAGTACTTATAAAGTACCCTAGAAATCATTTAATAAGGTTTTAAGATTAATTAAGCTTTAAAAATTGCATTAAATTGTGTTTTCACACAATAATTGTAGGTCATCAAAATATTCCCTTGTGTGCTGGTTTTGGCTGGGATAAAGTTAATTTTCTTCATAGTAGCTAGTGTAGGGCTATGTTTTGAATTTCTGCTGAAAACACTTGATAACACAGGAATGTTTTCATTATTGCTGAGCAGCGCTCACACAGAGCCAAGGCCTTTGCTGCTCCTCACTCCACCCCACCAGTGAGGGGCTGGGGGGGCACAAGGAGCTGGGAGGGGGCATAGCTGGGACAGCTGGCCCCAACTGACCAGAGGAATATTCCATGTTTTATGATGTCATGCTCAGCATATAAAGCTGGTGGAAGAAGAAGGAAGGGGAGATGTTCAGAGTGATGGCGTTTGTCTGCCCAAGTAACCATTACCCATGATGGAGCCCTGCTCTCCTGGAGGTGGCTGAACACCTTCAGGCTGATGGGAAGTGGTGAATGAATTCTTGTTTTGCTTTGCTTGCATGTGTGGCTTTTGCTTTCCCTATTAAACTGTCTATCTCAGCCCATAAGCTGTCTCAATTTTACTCTTCTGATTCTCTCTCTCATCCTGACCAGGGGGGAGTCAGTGGGGGCTGTGTGGTGCTTAGTTGCTGGCCAGGGTTAAACCATGACACCTTGGGACCATACCTAAGAAAAGGGTTCCAATCTTTTCCCTCCTTTTGCAACCTAGAAGTGTCCCACTGTTAGTTCTTCTGCATACTTTTAAGACTAGATATTCATTAGCAAGCATATGATGCAATAACAGTGGAGTTGTTGGAACAGTTGGAAGACTGAGTACACAATATAAGTGGTATTAAAAGTTTACTTTAGACTATCTATAGTATCATTGCATGGATAAATAAACATTACCAAAAGCATTATGTGTGCTTCTGAAATACATCTGGTTGAGTTTCAGGAATCAAACTGGACTGAAGAAGCCTAAGTTTTTCAGCATGAAACTGCTGTGCAATGAGAACTGAAGCAGGGAAATATCACAAAACTTCCTACAAGGAGGTGGTGAAAGTGCACCTCGAGAGTCAATGAACTCTGAGATTCTCTTTTAGCCTCAGGTGATAAGACCAGTCTTTGGTGCATGAACTGTAGAATGGATAGGATCTTGATCAACAGCCAAACTATCATGATCTCGGTTTGTCACTGTGATCACTCAAAGACCGCTTTGCAGACAGAAAATTATGCTGTCATAAACCTTCCTGGGCTACTACTTGACCAGATTTGTGTCTACAACAAAATGAAGCTGTGAAAGCACCAGAGAAAACATGGCATTTTTAGGTAATCATTTTAACAACTCTTTTGAAATAAGGAACAATTGTTTATGCAACAACTTCTATGAAACTACTTCAGGATGCAGCCAGTTGTTTTGCACAGAGGAGCAGAGGAGGTACTTTAGGCCTATATAGGCCTAAAGAATGGAAAATGTTCTTATTCTACATAACAAGAAAAAATGGCATTAACACATTATTGGGCTGTCAGGGTACATCCAGATCTCTCAAATGTACAGGACAACGTATTCTGTGATTTAAACTTTATTTCATGAGCGCATTAAGAAATATAATAAGCAAACACAACAAAGAAGGACTCGATGCCTTTTTTGCCCAAACTAGTCCACCACATTAATTCACTTATTCACCATTCAGTCATAAGATTTTATAACTTATAGCCTGTAACTTTTAATATTGTGCACCTATGAACGAAAGAAAAGATTTGGTTACACAGCTGATGGTGAGAGTGCTCATCCTTCCTTCTCCATCACAGAACAGGTGTCCCATGTGTCACACCAGGAGGCATGAAAGCCTCAGCAGTTCAGTTGCTGTTGGATCTACTTCAAAAACTTTTTTTGGATAAGCTAATGTTTCATACCCTCCAGCTTGGAGGTTTGGTCTGTACCACTTCTGTGTTAGTGGATTCTGAGAAAACTGCCAGATTATAGATTATGGCTGCCAGAGACAGCAATTTGCAGGTGACCATGGCTGCATAAGGGTCCTTCAGCTCTTCCTGGCCACCCGTCCTGCCTACACTGCTCTTACTTTGGCCTCATGGCACTGCTGCCAGCACACATCAGGCCTTAGCGTGAGCTAGGTTAGCCAAAATATATGCGGGAGTTAAGTGAACAGTCACATGGGTGGAGTAAAATATTTAAAGATTACTTCAGCAGATGTAAAACTATTCTTTTAACCATTTAACTATAAATGAAATGGTTCAAGGTGAGAAGAATATAAGCTACCAAGATATCAGTTCTCCTTACACCTACCAGTAGGAGATACATTTCCTCTTTCAGTAGCCTGGTAGCAAGTAAGGAGACTAAGTATTTTTATGTCCATTGTTCTACATAATTCTCTGTCCATTTTGTAGCAGAATTGCACTTATGGCACCTGTATTAGAAATCAAAGATGCCAGTGAACAGCTAGGATACTGCCTAACTGGATAATGCAGCAGTCAGACAGCTGTGATCTGAACAACTAGCCTGGCATAAACCAGAGAGGTTCTTTACAATAGACCTTTCTATCCTTTCACAATTTAAATAACTATGTCAGCCTTCAGTTACCCTGATAGCAAAAAACCCCTATATTAGTTGGAGGCAATCTAAAGACCAAGGCCAAAAGATTATTGGGAGGAAAATTTGGTTTATGAAAAAAGATTTAAATTTTTGTACACAATTCCTTTGCTTGATTTTTTTCTTTCCTCCAGATGATTTCACTAATCTAATTTATAATGTGTCATCTCAAACAGTGGTATCAACACAACTGACAGGTTAGTCAAGTGCTGTGGGAGGGGAGAGGCAAGACGATAGGTAACAGAGAGACTGGAAACATCTTAAATTAGCTTTGCAGTATAGGATTGTACCCATGGTGTAAATCAATCGCACCGAGAAAAATTAAACTGAAGACTTATCTCAGGAGTGGATTGAATAAATTCCTAAAAGAAAAATGTACATTACGATATACTGATCCAACAAAATAGTTGTGAAGGTCCTAATTAAGTGATTCTAAAATAATCTACAGAGGACGTTAAGAGTCCTACGAAGGCTCCCTATAGCCCTGGTGCAGAAGACGGAAGATAAACATACTGAGAACACTTATCTACAAATGAATGTAACACAGTTCAGTTGTGTTATGAGGGAACTGGTGTTGCAGTAGGAAGGAACATGTAGCTGAAGCCTTAGAGACAAGGCTGTAGCTTGAGGAGACATAATTGAATGCACGAAGGTGGAAGGAAACCATAGTGTGGGACCTGGGCATGGAACCTTAGTGTAGATGATAAAAATATGCTGTGAGAAGGTGAGGAACTTGTGAAGGAGTTTCAGTGGAGAGTAATGTTTTCAGTAAGGTTGTGGCTTAGTTTGGGTTTAATGTCGTAGTAGGTGGGAAAGTGACATCAACATGTTTATATGCACATACATATAGATGGAGGAGATACTTCTGCTTCTCTTATTGCTAGTGTCATCAGTGGTGCTTAAATGAATTCATCTGGGGCTCACATGGTGTTCCCAGGCAATAACTTTGGATTAAGGAGGATATAATTGCTCATCACCTGTCTTTTCTTTACAACAGACATTCTTCTTAGAACTTTCAATAATATCTTTCTAGATATTGTTATATTTTATGAAAATATTAAAAACTTTCATAAATTAGAATCTAACCCTGTATTTAATATGCATCATTCAATTTTCTGTTATGAATTGAGGCTGTTCTTTGCCCCTGTTTTACTGCCTTAAGATTCCTCTTCTTCTGCAACACGTATCTAGGCTATAGCAGAGAAAATGAAACTTCCAAAAGAAAGTTATATTTTGCCTATTCTGAGGCCTGTTTTCAGAATGCTATTAGGAATGTTGTGCTCATGGGAAAATACACTTCTATTATTGTGTAACTGACCCCTTTAAAAATTCATAGGCTATCCTATGAGTTTTTACATATGCAGTAGAAGTTTGAGACCATATTACTTCAGATAGAAAAAAATAAGTTGATAGTAGGTTTTTTTATCTCTCAGTTCCCAAGGGTTTTTTTAAACTGTGTCAGCCAAATCTTAAAGCATTTTGCTTTAGAAAATTAGAGCAGCCCTGCATTTAATTTTAAATACCTTTATTCCAAAGCAGTCCCAAGAAAGGTAGGGCTGCAAAGAATGAATAGAACAAAATATTCTTTTCCTTTTTCTTAGAACAATATTACATTTGCAATAAAATAATAAAAACTGAAAAGAAATGCAAACTATATAAAATCCATTTTTATACTATGCCCCTGGGCTGCCACTGTCTTTCAAATTGCAGAGGACCAGTCCAACAGAAAATCGAGGTTACTGAACTGGAATATATGATGTCAAACATCTGTAGATGAATTTGTGAATGAGAAGTTTGTCATGAGGGAAAAATTAAATTTTTATAACTTACAATTAATTTGCTTCTTGTACAAGAATGTAAATGTTTAAATATATCTCAAACATAGAGTAAGAATTCAGTATGAAGCTCATTTTAAGGTAAATTTGTGAGTGTAGGTTTTTTTAGCTTTTCTTCTTGTGTACACTGTGTTAATCCAAAGGCTATACAATAGAATTATTGCAGCACATGAAAAATAATTTTCTAATGTTTTTCATTACAGAACCATTTCCAAATAACTGCCAGCAAAGTTCTTTTCTGCCCCTGTGTATTCATCTCCATCAAGCTAATCACAAACACATATCACAGTGTCTTTTGCCAATTTCCAAATCTGAGAATCAGAACTTTCTCCTACATGTTTTGTTTACATCAGTAGTTTTAATTAGCATAAAAAGTATTTTAACAAAAATGTTTATATTGTAATGTGAAGCCCTTTCATATTTAGCAGTTTTCTAGTTTTCTTTGGTTTTCTGCAAAAATATTTTAATTATTTGTATATGCACACATTGGAATGAATAAAGTTTTTTTGTCAATCAACAACATAATCTGAATTATTTTTCTCAACTTTGACTAACCTGAAAGGGAGCTTCTGTTTGTTTTCTTTTCTTCATAGGTCCCACAGGAATAAGATTATTCATATCATTTAACTCTGGATATCTGACTTGGGTGTGAACAGTCTCTTTTCCTTTCTAACTCATGGAATCTATACAAGGCTATATGAAACACTATAGGATATTCTACAAAAAAGTTTAATGATAAGGCAGTATGACTAACTTAGGAAAGACGTGATGGGTTACCAAACTACTAGTCAGATGAAAAATTCCAGTTGTACAGCTGTCAGTCCAAACCCCCTCTCCATGAAGGTAAATGGACTCCTTAAGCCATACTGCAATAAGGAAGGTTGAAAAGGAAGTATCAGGGGACATTTCTTAACCTTGTTACACCTACAGCAACAGAAAATTGTATGGTGAATAAATGAAAGCAAAGTGGACAAACCCAACAATTATAAAATACTGGCAATACTGGAGAATTTATGCAAATCAAAGGGAGGGACAAATGGCATCCAAATTAAATGAGCCCCATTTCATCAGCTGAAGTAAGCAAATATTGGCTGTCAACACAGTGAATAGTATCACAGGCTTCTCTCTTCCCCCTCACTTGCTGTGCAACTTGAGGTCATTGACTCACTTTGCACGGTGGAAGCTCAGGAGAGGATGAAGATTACTGAAAATATTGAATAATACTGAAAAGTGTAGCGTTTCCCCGTATTCAGCATAGAATGAAAAAGTGATCTATTAAAAAGCCAAAACTTCTCTGGGCAGATTTGAGGAATGGTGTCTATTTTGTTACCATTAATGATCTTTTCTACACACACAAAAAAAAAAAAAAAAGGAAAAAAGAAAAAACTATCTAATGTCAATGGTGCAGGAGAAATACATGAAAATAATAACTCACTGAAAAACTCCACTTTAATGGGCATAGATTTGTTGTAGACAGAAGTACTTTAATTAGAGGAGGATTTTTACTAAATTTCTCACATGTAGGATTTATCGCATACTCGGTGTGTATTTTTCACATCTTATGTAATTAAGTCCTTTATGTAATGATTAAAATAAAGAATTGGTTAAAGACATAGTTTAAATATAATTAAAGGATATTATTTTGAAATTTTCATTTTAAAATAGTGCGTTTGTGAGGTTTGCTCATTTGTGTAGAGGGTTGTAATTTGGTTTTGCTAAGGTTGTTTCAGAAGTGAATGAAATAGGGAAATATGAGGCTTTTCCAGTGACATCAGTCATTAGGGCTGCCAGAGGTTTTTCTCTGCAGGTTATTCCAACCTACAAAACAGCATTTATTTTCACTTTTCTTTCATACATGCCTTTTTTAAACGTACTCTCTCCACTAGCCTTAGATGTGCATCCAAACCTTGTCATTTAAAGTCAGACAGCGTTATCCTCCATTCTACCTGTGACAGATGTTACATGATGTAACAGATGTAACAGAACTAAGAACACCAAGAAGTGCTCTAATATCAGAGCATGCTCAGTAGAAATAAAGTCTTATGTGAATTTACATGCAAAACTCTAGTAAGTTTCTACAAGGCATATACAAGTAGGGGTCTTCAAAGACTTCCATCTTAGTGATATATCCATAACTCTGCCAATTGCGAGTGTGTGTTTTGATACATTTCAAATTACTATTCTAACCTGTGGGGCTGCTACAGCCTCTTGTTTAAATTACTCTAACATCCACTTGTAATGGGAGATTGAAAAAAGAAAATTTTTCATTAATTTATTTTCAGAAGTGGTTGGAGCAGTTCTGCTGAAACTTTAAGAAAAATATCTGAACATTCAAGCAGCTTTCTGAGAAAGTCTTACAGTGAGAAGTATGAGGCAGCTGAACTGTTATTACGTAGCCCTGCTTCTGATGTCATATTGAAAGTAATTTCCCATACTTGCATAGATAAAAACATTAATTTCCCAGGGGTCTGTAGAAAAATATTCCATCAGTGTAAGAAAATGACAGGGATACAGGACTGGCAGCGTTAGGAATTACATGTTCAACACTGTTATTCCCACAGAACAAGTTCAAATAGTATTGAAGACGGACTTTACAAAAAGAAAAAAATCCTTAAAACAGCTTTCTAAAAAAAGATGCTGTTTGACATTACCATTCCACATAATTTCCTAGGTGAAAACCCTTTTACTTTTGCAAGGAGAATTTGTGTTAATAACTGTTCTAATCCAGTCCCAGTGCATTTGCAGAGTTGGAACAAAAAGTTAGAAAGCTATCCTCTATCCCCTGTGCAGTACATGACTTCAGGAACTAGAATCTGCCAGATAGGCACTTAACAAATTACTGTTCCAGAAAGCTACTTTTACCTCATTCTTTTGAGAAGCTTAGATTATTTGAACTAGGCAATAAGCCAGCTTTCATGGTAGCATGAGATGAACAAAACAGCACAATGTCATTATATCAATTAAGGGTATGTGATACTGTACTTGTGAGAGGGAAATGTATAGAGCCAATGGGTTCTAGCAGAAATCATGCTCCTCAGAGCAATTGACCTTTATGAATATGGATGGCGGTTGTTAGAGAAAAGGACTCCACATATGATTCTAGTTAAGGCCAGATGGATTTTTTTAGGCACTATGGTTGAGTGAGAAGGAAAATCAGCAGATTTGCAGAAGAGGATGCAGCGTGTCACCTGTTAAAATTCCCTCATCCCCAGAATTTTTTCTTACATGTTTGCAAAGTTGCTACATTTGCTTCTTTACAATTATTTTTCATTCTTCAGGGCCTGAATTTCTTAAAACCAGCTTGCTTAGGATCAGCTCCTAGGTCCTGAAACCTGTAAAAAATATTTCCACTGTGAAAACTCAGTTGGACCTTTGCAAAGAATAGTTAGATTTAGTTAATGATTTTAACTGAAGAGCAAAACACTCATGGGAATAAACATAATTTATGCAAGTGCTTAGCTTCACAGTTAGTAAATTGACCTTTTTCTCTCCCTCTTCCTTCCTGTTTTCTCCTATCCATATCTCCCTGCATTGTGATTTATAATAAAAGAAATAGGGTTTATGCAGTATTTATATAGTACCATTTACAATAAGTCCTAAATCTGTAGTATGATTTTTTACTGCATTCCAACCTAATAATAATAATGATTCACATTCAGTGAACACTTTAATGTATAAATGCTCCACAGTTCAAAAAATGAACCAAACCAAACCAAAACCTAAGCAAGATTCTGCTTATCTGTCATTGTTGCTTTCTGTGTTGTAATACCTGAAGACTCGACTACGGCTGGAGAAAAGCCTTTTAGCTTTCTGATTTTTCAGGATGAGCACTGGCTTGTGCCATCAGACACAATTTCTTCTCAGACACTTCTTGTATCTTGTTAGGAAATAGTCTGCAGTTCCTGAGTCCACTAAGCATTTCTGAGAGTTCTTATTTCTCAAGCTGCTATATTTGGATTTGCAATCTCCAAGCATAATAAGCACTGTAATTTTTCACCCTGATTCATATTCTACCTGAAATATTTGTCAGGTTTAATCAAAAAATTAGTAAAGTTTTATTCAGTTTGACTTCAGGCTTCTAACTGCAAGACTGACAGAAACGTTTACAAATTAAACAAGTGTAGTGCTGCAGTCTGCTCCATGCTTAACAACAGGAATTTTATTCATTTGTTAGCCTCTGTTATGTATGAGTCCCCAGTCTAGCTATCAGAGTCATGAGTTCAGAGTCTGTAACAATATATTCTTTTGTATACTCCAATTATGGTTCCATTCTTTCTATTTCTGTTATATATGTTTCAAGGATCAAGACTTGTTTTTACAGCATAGCCCCTCAGTTCTAAACATTTACATATGGGTATACTACATATATGAAGCTGCTAGCTTAAGTGCTTTCTGAATTGGGGCTTGGAAAATACATTTGAGGACTTTACTGGAGACAAGTTCCTTTATACTTGAAAATAATTACTTCAGCTCCCATGTAACCAGTCAAGGCATCTGTGATCTGTGGGAATAGAGATGAGGGATTCTTGGGTCCTTAACAACTATTATCACTCTGGTTTTAGTTAATTTGCTTCACCCCTTCTGTATTTGATCTGTGTTCAAAACTCAGTCGAACCTTCTAGTTTCTATTACTTACATTTATATTCCCATATATTCAAGAGATTTGGCCAGGTATTAGCTTTCTTTCAAAAAAGGAAAAAAGAAAAAAGAAAGACTTATTACCACAGATGAATGACTTAGTGTCTGAACACACTTTTGAGACCAAGATCTCTTTCCTACCTTCAAGAACTTCAAGTTTTTGACTATCTCTATTCCATAATTTTCCAACTGGATGACTGAATTAAGAGTTAGGAGTGTAAATAGTGTGAATAATTGTTCAGGGTGGATTCAATTTTTGTAGATTTATAATAAATTTTTCCTGGCAAGCAAGGCTGAAATCAATCTTTTGTGACCTCTGAAGGCTTAGAACATGGGATTTCCTTTGGCTGAACTCCCAAATGCTCACTTACTTACCCAAACTGCCTGAACTATTCTAACACTTCTAGCCTACAAATAACATTTGAAATGTGACAAAATCTCCAGGACTTCTCTTCTCAGGTTTCATAAAAATGGCCTTGAAAACAAACAATCAAAATGTTTCCTAAAACATCTCAGCTCGTGCAAAAGGGTTACTTTTAAAGTAAGTAGTCAGCTAAGAGGAATGAGGTGAATCTTGCCCTTGATGGACAAACTCCCAAACCTCTACATAAAATTTCTTTGTCATGAGTACAGTAAATTGGTTAATTATTGTTAAAAGTCAGAAGAAAGGGCTAATGTATTTATTTATTGTAATAATTATGGGCAAATTCTCCAAAAACAAGAAGCTCTACCAGATTCCATTCCAGGAGAAATATTTTGAGAAAGAGGACAAAAAAGTTCATTTAAGGCAGCAACATTCCCTGCATGACTCTTCCCTGAAGTCTGTGCTTAGAGTTAAGGGCAGGCAGGAATAACCATAAGGAAATCCTGGCCATAGCTTTCCACACAGGAAAAGCAGAGTAATTGTTCCAGAACTACTTTGGTATCACATGTGTCTCAGCCAAAAAGATTCTTAGCAACAGAATATCCCAATGTCATGATCAGGTCTTACGGTTTGGTGGAGGCCACACTCTGCTGCTTTCAAAAAAAGCCAAATGTTTTATCCATTTCTGGGGGGAGACAGGGAGGGAGGAAGTAATGTTCTATGTCCTGTAATGTGAATGATGAACACAAACACCAAAAAACCCCATCAAGTATTTACATTGAGCAGCTACAAGCAAGGTAAACTATTTGGATAGGCACCTTCTCTGCCTCTAACTGCATCCAGCAAGGACTTGTGACCATAAACCTATTGTGAAGTAATGGAAGAGGAATTCAACCAATTTTAGTTGCTCTCATTAATGAATACCTGCTGCTTTTGAACTTGCTGGAAGCATATACCGATCCAAGAAGTTAAGGGTTAAATGTACCACTTTGTCATAGATTAGAACTTACTAACTGAAATCATATCTTGGTAGTTTTAAAGCTGCTGTGGCAGGCATGATAGCTAGCATCCAGTATTCAAATCATCTGAGAATTTTCACTAAACAAAGTTCATGCTCAGTCACTTTCTGTTTCATCTCATGTTTTGTGGTGTTGGCTTGACAGTGAAATTCTGCCTCTACCATGTCTGCCTACTAGTCTCTTCTTAAAAAAAAAAAAAAAGAAGAAGAAGAAAAAAAAAGAAAAAAACCCCTCTATATTAAAAGAGGAGATAAATCTATCTGGTGTTTTAATTTCATTTTCACTGAACACAATACTGAAGCTGATGATCATTGGTAACAATCCTGTCCATTATCTGGCACAGTGCAGAGAAAGGACATCAGGGTGCATCTGGATGGGATCTGCTTCACATGCTGTGCCTCTTCTCTTTATTGCTGGTTGTTCAGGTATGAAGCAAAAACACTTCCAAAGAACACATTCACACATTGATGGAACATAAACTTTATCACACTGTTTAGCAGTATGAACATTCAGGCTGCAAGTCAACCTGAGGGCACCTTGGCCAGCCTTTAATGTTGGTTGTTTTTTTTTTACTTTTTGCAAGAGCTTGTCCTGCTGCTGAACATCACATAGCACTGAAGGATGAGCCAGCAGCTATGCCTGATATACTCTTACATCCACATAGAATGAAAATTTCACATGGTTTATTTCATTTTACACATGGTCAGAAAGTGCAGACTAGAATTGAAGAAAATGAAATTAGGGACATGACAATATATTTCCTGTTGGCTAATAATGTCTACTTTCTAGGAATTAAAAGTTCAAGCCAGTGTTGCATCCTATTCACTAAACAGAGCTGTAATGACCAAACACAATGCAGTCAGTGGCAGTGGAAGTATCTCCACACCATCTCCATTCAATTAATGTGCTAGATGGGAGATACCAGAAGCAAAGGTGAATATCACTTTTCACATATCCAGTTCTGGCTTTTTTTTTTTTTTTAATCTTTTTTTTTGAGTCTGCCAAAAAAGGAAAAAAAACAACCACCCAAAACCATACAAGGCCGATACACCACTCATGCCTCAATTATCCCAAAATCCAAGCGTACTTTGTAGTATTGGCATTGACTGAGGCATCTAAGGCCTTTGAGGACAGGTGTCCTGTTGTAAGATACATTTCGGTTATGGATCCTAGAGAATATGGGACATTTGACAAAGAGATGATGCTAGTTTTATGAACGAGGTAGCTATCCATAAGACCCCAGAAAAATTTTAAAAGAAATTTCTTAAGAGCTTAACTAGGTACTCTTTCATTTAGCATAACCTTATAATTTAAACTGAATGCTCAAATTACTTCACATAGGCTGTTGCCAGCTGAAAAAGTAGTGAAATATATATGCTCCTCACAGATTTGGGACATGCTCCAAGCCTCATCAATGCTTCACTTGCTACTAGATTCTAGCACAGAAAATATCTGATGAGAGCTGTCACTCTAATGAAGATGTATGAGTTATATTGCAGATTACATCCAACATTTACAATTGCAAGTGATGCCTCACTGTCATTTTTCCAGAGGTAACCAGGAACAGGCATTATTTGAAAAACAGAGCTCTTTAGATCCCCACTGGTAACATCAAAATATTTGTACAAATATAATCCCATAACCTTTTGAGCAGCTGCCAGAGGTTAGATGATTAGAAACTGCCCAGAAATAACAGGGTATTTTTAAGAACTACTAGTAGATCAGGTCAAACCTTAGTGTAGGAAGGTGATGAAAGAAAGAGACATGGAGAAATAGTAGCAAAAAAATATTTATTAAACTAGAAGTATATAAGGAATTCAAATCTGGATCTGCAGTAGAGACCAGTTATTATAACAGATTTATTTGACTGTTATCACAATTTTGTTGTGCAGTTAAATGCCATTGACATCTATGTCAAAATCTTTCCATATTCAGAACTGAGAAGGAAAGAGGAGCATAAGTCAGATCTGTGAGTTAGAAGTTTGAATCATGATGCTAGGAAAGCTAAAAGAAATCTAAGCAGTCTAGAACAGTGCAACCAGAATAAAGCACTGATCTCAAAGAAAATCTTCATGACATCACAGTTTGAAAGCAGAAAGGAAAACATAAATAGGTTTGGTGAAAGGTGGGAGGTTGTTCTCAAAGACAGTGGTAGTAAAAATTCTAAATTAACTTCAGCAGAAGAATTTTATCCTTTCCGATACTTTGGTCCTAGTATATCAAAGATCACTGCTTGATAAATCAGTGCCATACTCTGAATCACTGCCTAACTATAGGAGAATAGTATAAAAGCCCTGGTTTCCATTTTTCCTTTACTCCATTTGCTGGAATATTAGATTGCATTATGTCACCCTACAATAGCTGGATTTGTGTTGTGCTCAGAAATTACAACCTGAGGCTGAATAAGAAACTAATATTTTGTTGACAAATTAATCTAAGTAAATATCTTTTATTAAGATGAACTTCAGGAATGTCTTCTTGGTAAATGAAGTTCCTCAACTTCCTTTCTTTTTTAGAAACTGGTTGTATTGAGGTTATGTGACAGTGTTTTGGTAGAGGGGGTGGGGAGGCTTCAGGGGTGGCTACTGTGAGAAGAGAGCCTATCTTGGGCAAACAGAGTGTTGTGTTCTACCTGGCTCCAAATTGGACCCACCACTGGCTAAAGCTCAGTCCATCAATGAAGATGATCGTACATCTTTGGAAACATATTTGAGAAAAGGTAAAAAACACTTTGTAACAGCTGAGAGAGAATGGAGTGAGAAGAAATTGAGAGAAACAACCCTGCAGACACCAAGGCCAGTAAGGAAGGAGGGGGGAGGAGGTGTTTCAGGCACTGAAGCAGAGATTCCGCAGCAGCCTGTGGAGGTGACCATGGTGAAACAGGTTGTCTGCCTGCAGCCCATGGAGGACCATGCCAGAGCAGATATCCACACTGCAGCCCATGGAGGACCCCATGCCACAGCAGGTGGCTGTGCGCTGAAGGAAGGCCCAGGCCATGGTAAGCCTATTCTGGAGCAGGCTCCTGGCAGAAATGGCAGCCCACAGGGCCCCACACTGGAGTAGTCTGTTCCTGAAGGACTATGCCCTGTGGAAAGACCTGTGATGGAGCCGTTCTTGAAGAACTGTAGCCTGTGGGAAGGAGTCATGTTGGAGCAGTTCATGAAGGACTGTATCCCATAGGAAGGGCCCTAGGATGGAGCAGGGGACAAGTGTGAGGAGGAAGGAGCAGCAGAGATGTGGTGTTATGAACTGACTGGAAACCCCATCCACCTGCACTACTCGAGGTGGAGAGGAGGTAGAAGAGTTGGGAATGGAGAGGTGAAATTGAGCTTGGGAAGAAGTCAGGGGTGGGAGGAAGGTGGTTTTATTTTTATCTTGATTATAATTATCCTACTTTATTTTTAATTGCCAAAGTATTAAATTTCTAGACCCCAAGTTGAGTCTGTTTTGCTTGTGACAGTAAATGGTGGGTGATCTCCCTTCCTTTATCTCTGTGCATGAGCTTTCCCATTTTATTTTCTCTCTGAGAGGGAGCGATAGAGATACTGGGTCTAGCAAACCTAGATTAAGTCACCACACCAGTGTTTGTTTTCAGTACCTTAGAGGGAAAAAATATTTTAAAAATTGAAGATGTCTTGCTCAACTGATATAAAATCAACACCAGAGTAAATCCTTGTGTACAGGTGTGAAGAGGATTAGAGTGCAAAATCCTTTGCGGTGAAAAAGTACCATATACTACTTGTAACTCTTGCAACACTGCTGCTAATAGAATAATAAATGGATTTAATATCTTCATACTGCAGATTTTATTTTATTTTATTCTATTTATGTACATGTTCATTCTCCTCTGTGATAATAGGAAAGATTAGAAGGTTAGATGCTCATAACACATTAGCTGAAAACCTATGAAGTAGCTGAAAACCTATGAAGGGCACAGAATCAGATTATTGAGTACAACTGTTAACCTAGCACTGCCAAGTCTAACACTAAACCATGTCCCTCAGTACCACATTTCTCTGTCTTTTAAATACCTGCAGGGATGATGATTCAATCATTTCCCTGGGCAGCCTGTTCCAGTGCTTGACAACCCTTTCAGTGAAAAAAATTGTCCTAATACCAGATCTAAAACTCCCCTGGTACAACTTGAGGCTGTTTCCTCTTGTCCTATCACTTATTGCTTGGGAAAAGAGGCCAACACCCATTTCACACCAACCTCCTTTCAGGTAGTTGCAGAGTGTGGTAAGGTCTCCCCTCAGCCTCCTTTTCTCCAGACTAAACAACCCCAGGTACCTCATCTGCCTGTCATAACACTTGTGCTCCAGACCCTTCCCCAGCCCTGTTGCCCTTCCTTGGACACGTTCCAGCACCTCAATGTCCCTCCTGAAGTGAGGGGCCCAGCACTGAACACAGGATTCGAGGTGCGGCCTCACCAGTGCCCAGTACAGGGGGACAATCACTGCCCTTGTCCTGCTGGCCACACTGTGTGGGATACAAGCCAGGATGCTGGTGGCCGCCTTGGCCCCCTGGGCACACTGCTGGCTCATGTTCAACCAGCCATCAGCCACCACCTCCAGGTCCTTTTCCCCCAGGCAGCTTCCCAGCCGCTCTGCCCCCAGCCTGTAGCGCTGCGTGGGGCTGGTGTGACCCAAGTGCAGGACCCGGCACTGAGCCTTGTTGAACCTCATACAGCTGGCATCAGCCCATCAGTCCAGCCTGCCCAGATCCCTCTGCAGAGCCTGCCTGCCCTCAAGCAGATCAACGCTTCCCCCCAGCTTGGTGCCACCTACAAACTTACTGAGGGTGCACTCAATCCCCTTGTCCAGATTATTGGTAAGGATATTAAACAGAACTGGCTCCAGTACTGAGCCCTGGGGAACACCACTTGTGACTGGTCACCAGCTGGATGTAACTCCATTCACCACCACTCGTTGGGCTCAGCTTTTCAGCCAGCTTTTCACCCAGTGTAGAGTACACCTGTCCCAGCCATGGTCAGTCAGTTTCTCCAGGAGATGGTAGCTTAATAAACTGTTATGATGATATGAAGGGCTAAGTCCTTAAATTATATTCAGTGTTCCACAGTATAACATGGATTTTGCTCAAAGGAACTCAAAAAAGAATGTAACACAGATGTATTTCTATGGTAAGTATCAGTTCAGTCTGACAAAGCACTGAACAAAGACAACCTGACACAAGAAAACAATGAAGCTCTGGAATTAATCTCAGTAAAGGATAAGTATTAGATGATGTTACCCAGTTATGGCTGATGAGAGATCATGTGTAAACCAGATTTCAGTGACAGAACAGTCAGACTAAATAAAAGAAAGGCACTTTTCATACTTCAAGATAGAACTGTGTCAAAGATGCCCTAAAGGGATTGTCTTCTGTACAGATGTCAATCCTCAGTACAAAAAAAAAAAAAAAAAAAAAATCATGGCAAAATATAAGCTGGGGTTGGGTTGTTAACATGTGCATTTATCAAGAGCAAGGGATTTTTTTGGACACAAGGAATCACAACCAGAACCAGAAAACAGTACAACACCCCCACGTCCCCACCCCCCTTTGTTAATAATGGTTTCTGGAAGTTGGAATTTCTGGAGGACGTTCAGGCAAGACCTTTAAAGGCAAAAGCAACTTTAAAATTGTGTCACAGATAACACTTTTAACAGACAATTAACATTTTGTCCACTTTATTCTGCATACTGTTGAGGAATTAAATAAGTCATAGCCAAGTGGGAATCTGAATACCTGAATCTTCCCCTGCCCACCCACAGAGACATAGAAAGAGCTATCTGGTAGCTTTAACTGCTGATGGATTGATAACAATGGTAAAATAGACAACTGAGCTGTTTATCTGTCAGTGTTTCACCATAACTAATGGAATGGAATGGAAGCAGATGAAACCCTGATGCCAGCAGGAGCAAAGGAGAGGTAAGTCTGTCCTTATAACATCATGTTACATTGTGGGGAGAGGGGTGTCATTGTCATGGCTTCTGTCCCTGCATTGCAAGACTATGAATAAGGAGAACAAAAGACTGCTTGGTACCCCATGTGCTTGACACCTAAATGTTCTGTTCTTAATATGTAGAGTTGACTTTAAGTTCCTAAAAAGTTAGAGTTGAAGGTCAAATGAAGCTGCCTCAGCCCGCTCAGTAAATCTGTACCTACTGACACTCGTTTTCCATGAGAGTTTGACTTCTGCTGCCTGGAGAAAGAAAAAGTGGGTGGAAACTGTTAGGCAGGAGACTGTAACAACAAAGCAGAGGATTACAGTCCACTGTATGTAGGAATAGGCCTGGGTTCAATGTTAAAGTGGCATAAAAAGCAATGAAAAAAGGCAACAAGCAAAGATGAGTTGAAACACAGGTCAGATGACAACAGACACAGGACAGGTGAAACTAAAATCAGCTGAAGTAGTAACCCTATGCTGGCACACTCAAACATATTGAGTACATGCCAGAATAAGGATGCCATTTAAAAAGACTTAATTATTAATGGTTTTATTCTAGAAATATCCAAAGAAAAAGTCAGGACAAATTAGAAGTGACACTGAAGTTATAATATTGGAATGTTTGAAGAGCCATGAAGCACAATAAGACACATTTGCTCGATAAAAAAGCCATTTTCAATATCAGGAACCATAGATAACAACCTCTGTCTGTAGCAAGTCACAAATGCTGCAAAAAAGGTACAATCTGTTAGAAAACATTTAACAAGCACACAACCTGACATAAGACAGAACACCACAGAAAAGAAGAACTTGCAGAAGATTCTAGGAAATTAATCTTTCTTCACTCTTCTGAAAGATCAAGTTTTGTTTTAGAAGTTTGTGGTCTTCTTGTACTGATTGTCCCCACAGAGTACATGAAACTTTCTAGGAGGTAAACTCTTGAACACACTGTTCAAAGGAGGTTATGCAAAAGTAAGGATTAGTGGAAAATTGATTTATTTCATCTTAACTGTAGGAAGCACTGCTTTGTACTTTTGAAAAGAAGTGTCCTGGATTCTTAGTATTTAATTAATTGTCATATTGTTGGAGCTCTGATGGTGTAAGGATTTTGATAATAAAAGTTTTTCGAATTGCATTAATACTTTCAGTTATTCAAGTCTCTGTTGGTGAAAAACAGTCAAACACAAGTTAGAAGCCATTATTCAGCTAGCTATCATTTAGACTTTATTATTGTTTACATGTATCATGTATTTAATATTTGTCTATTTACTTAACAGATCTATGTAAAAAAGATCTGCATCTTTCAGACCATCTCAGAAAGGTAGCTAATACCCACAGAACAAAAGGGTGGTAAAAAGAGGAGTGGAAGAAGAAAAGGCAACGGCTATTGCAGAAACGACAAAGGAAGGTAATGTATGTTCTTGTATGTTATCACTTTGCCCAAATACTAAGGTATGCTGGAACTGTTAACAACCAACCACATCAGAAACTTATGGCTATCCTCATCATTCTACAGGCTGGGAAAAGGAAGCTGATGTTAATATGTTAAACCTTAAGATGCCTCTGTTCTTGCAGAATTGAGGTTAGGTCTAGCTTTCTTGGCTCTTCATTGTACCCGATATTTTTAGATGACACAGTTGTATATAGAGTCAAATTCACACAAGTTGTAAATGGTCAGTTTCCTCAGTACAGAATAGAAATTTCAGTTCTTAGCTTCTGTTTTGCATAAACTTGTTTTCTGTCCTTAATTAAAAGACATAGAAACCACTGTCAATATGAATGACTGATTATGTTATATCAGCATCAGACATTAATACAGCATACATGAACATTTAAATAGGATGACAGAGCCTCTAACAGACATATGTTTAGATGGGACAAATAACACTTCCTAAAATGCTTATTCTTGTCTTCCAAGGCATGTCAGTCAGTCTTTGATCAGCTGTAAAAGAAATACATTGACCTAGAAAGCATGCAACCATAGAGCAAGGAGCAATCTTTCTGGTAAAACAAGACATGCTGTGATCTCATAAAAACATGCCAGAACTATTTAATCCATGTGACAAATCCAACTGCTTGCTTATGGTAGATGTACCAGTGCTTCATATATAGGAAGTTCATAAGAGTTCACAAGGTGAAAAAAGGTGAAAAGACCTCACAATTAAGAAAGTTTGTCATATGTTTTCTTTCCTTTTTTTTTTTTTTTTTAATCATAAAAAAAAAAAAGGTGCACTGTAACAGGGCTGTTTTGATTCTCAGAAGAGCTCCTACTAGTCAGTAAATGTTTGTTTAAATGTTCCAATCTATCTATTGGAATTACAATATTGGAAATACAGTCATATTGAAGTATTAAAATTCAGTTAAGTCCCTTCACTGACTTATCACTGGGTAAACCCACCAATGACTGCCAATACTGTCATTTGGTCAGTTCTATTCAATACCAAAACTTCCTTGGCAGTGCAGGAAATCACATGAGCAACTTTCTACCATGCATAGGGTATGTTTCTATGTTCTTCAAAGTTCTTTGATTCTGTCAGCTTATATATATATATATATATATATATATATATATATGTATATTAGCTTTCTCACAAATCTATCAGATTTCCTATAAATAAAGATTATTTCACGTATCTGAGATATGCAGTGATTTCAATGATGGAATATAATTGCTAAATGGGAACAAACAGCAATTGCACTACAGCTAATCAGGAGTTAGCACTACACTTTACCTTACAATATTAAAACCCGATTACTTATAAGCAGCTTAATATCCCATCTTAGAAAGTTATTTGTTCAGTCTCACTATAATGTATTTTTATTGTGCATGTGATGGAATACATATGGAAATTTTGAGCAATTGTTCCTGAGTTCATAATAGTGACCACTATCTCTCATGAAATGAGACTAAACTCTAGATGATAGATATGCAGATATTGCTAGAATATGACAACATATGAGCCCATAATCCTAAAGAAGGCAATGGGTTCTTCATGTAAGATATGATATACCCTTTATGATTTTCAGTTACATTATTCACAAACACCATTTTGTCATTTTGCATTTTAGACATCATTTACTGTGCTTTACAGAAATACTTGCTGCACCTTTCTATTGCAAGTTCCTTGGGTCAAGAAAACATACTATTTTTTTTAATGGTTTTATATACTGTGGTATTTTTTAGCAATGATAGCAAACAGGTCTCCAGGTCTCAGTTTTTAGCCTTATGTAACTTAAATAAAAAAACAAAAACCACAGCAGTCTCTCTCTGCTCCAAAGCAGACTGACATTCTCTTCATAATCTTTGAGATAATGACAAAAATCAAAGAATACTACCTTTCTTCCTTAGTCTAGCTCGTCCTTGGAAATCCCCTCCATTATTACTCTCCAGGCTTAACCTTGATTAGCTTGTCATATCTGATAGAATCAGAACACAAATGAGTGTTATTGCCTTTCAAGGCACTCTGCACCACATTTCTATACTACTTAAAAAGGGTTTTTTTCAACTCTTTGCAGACTAGATATTGTTAAAATGAAAGAAGTGGTCAGAGATCAAGGGTAGATAAGCCTCAGCACTGACTAAATCTGATGCTTGGTACTTAAGATCAGCACAGTGAAAGCCACCTGTGGCAGAGTAAAAGAAAAGTGGAACTGAAGTATTATTTTGAACTGCAACATGAGAACAAAGGCAGTTCACATTTATTTATTTATTTTTATGGCTGCACAGAATGTGTTATCAGAAAATAAAAAGGATTTGTATTAATATTTTTGAGCCAGAACAAATGAATAATGTAGCTATTGTTGCAGTTGTTTGGCAATAACAAAAAGAGTCCTCTTTGCTAACGTGACATATGATGATGTCCTTCAGATAAACTCTCACACTCAAAGTTAGTAGAGTGTAATAGCTGAAACATTTCCAAAATTTTGAAAAAAACTTCCTTACTGAAATGGGAACAATTTGATAGATGATCGCTGCTCCTATCAAAACAGCATACATCCACGCTAACAAAAAAAAAAAAAAAAGGACATGATTTGTAAAATTTCTATCATTATGGGTTGATTAGCTTTAGTATCTCCTGCCTATTCAAATGCATAGTTCAGAGGGAGCATTGCTGTACCTAATTTGATTTCCCCCAGAGCAGTACATGATGTGTTATTTGATGCCCTTCAAAGGACACTATTAGCCAAGCTATAAAGTGTCTGATTTTATTAGCTTTGCTGGGTTTTATCAGTTTGTAAATGTGTTATTTTCTCCATTTATTGTGCCTATGGGATCCAGAGATAGAGTGAGCTTCAACTTAATATGTTGTTGGAAGGTAGCAGTGGTCTTACTTTAGCACTCTGCACTGTGGTGCGGTGACATTGAAGGTAGAGTCATGAAAGCGCTAATGTCAGGGCCATTTATCAAGGCAGTTCCTCACTGCTATAAAACTCTGCTGTGACATTGAATTCAACAGTAGGTTTTTGTCTTAAATAGAGCAGAGTGTTGCTGTGCTGTATAACTACCAATCCCCAGCAACAGAATAAGATGTAGTTAATAATAAGAAAGTAGGTCACACAGATGTTTGACAAAGGAGAGGAGGTAAGTTCTTAACATGGAATTCTTGGAGGTAGGAGCTTTTAGAAAGGTTTAGTTGTCATTACCTTTATTTAAGTTTTTGGGGGTAATTTACTGGAGTGGAATCCAGTTTTCCTTAGATCCCTTATAAAAAGCGCAAACATTTTCTGGGGTGATCAGCAGGGAACATATTTTTTGCAATAGATTTCTAACGACAATAAACAGTGTGCTGGTATAAATGTCCCACCTAGTACAATTTAATGGCATGCCTAGCATTTTCTCAAGGCCCTTTTAAGGTAGTTACCAGATTCAAACATATGTTTGTGCCACAAATTTCATATTGTATAGTCCTGTTTTCACATTGGGCTATTTTCTCATTGTTTTCTGATTGTTATATAAGTCATATTTACATCAATACATGTAAAATAATTCTCATTTATTCAAGATTTTATCTGAAAATTAAGACAGATAGTACATGAGCATTATCTCTACAAAAATGAAAAGCCCAGCACTCTGAAGTACATTCACAAGTTTTGATTAGACATTGTTTTCTTCATAACAATATAAAACCCCCTCACAAATGAAACTAGAAAAAACAAACAAGGAAAAGAAGATACCTTTAAGTTATTACATAAAGCACATAGAGTAGATGGAGGGCTTTTTAATGTGTTATTATTGTTATTGGTTTCTCATTCTAGAAGTGGCTTTTTTTTTTTTTAATAGCAGTGTCAAAGTCCTAGACACAAGAGAATATCTATTTACTATCTCTCTATCCCTAAAAAAGTTTAATCAGGCTTGTCGCTATACTAACATAATCTTGGAGTTTGCAAGATTCCTTCACCAACCCAAAGGAGATGGATAATATTAAAAGGCAAGGACATTCATTGTCAGAAAGAAGTGAGGTACAGACATAGATTCTCTATTCATTCTCAGATATCCGAGTTCAGGGGTGAATGCACTTATGAGCTCTCTCAGCCTCTACTGGATCATTTTAGAAATAACAGATCTATAACTGTCTAGGTGGTATCCTCTGTGTTACCTGTTTTTACACCAAAATGTCCCATAATAACCTCCAGTTTTTAAGCTTTGATATAGTCTTCAAGTCTTGCAGATTTGGCATCTACTCTGAAATCTGTTTTGGTGTTTATGACCAAGTCAAAAAAAGAAAAGGACAAAAATGTTCTTGAACATTGGTTTTCATTTAGTTAGCTATAGAATATTACAAGCCAACAGTATTAGGTTGAAGGTGACAAGATGTGTCTATATACTGTCTTGTGTAGGCAGCCCTGGAGTACACAGGGCTAAACAATATAGGCTACTTCTTGTAAGTATAGTATTCAGGTATCTAACTTTTCCAGCGAGGCAATTCAGCTCAGGTCACAAGCTGACTGTTACTCATTACAAAATTCCTTTGCTTAAAAGTTTTAGCTTGGTCTTTTGCCCTCTGTCTTCTGTGCAGCTTGCAAAGGAGTAGCATGTATACTGTATGAGAAAATGAGGTTAATTTTTAAATGGTGTTTACTTTCATAAAGTTTCATAGGAACTGAGCAATGAGGGATGCAGATACAGACAAAAAAGATTCACAGAGAACATCAAACTACTGGAGATGGTGAAAAGTAAACCTTGGGGCAGAGTTCTGGAAAGACAGACTGGTTCCTAGGAGTGGGGCAGGATCTGTTTCTGAGCCAACTTTTTCCAATAGCAGCACTAATCACCTCCATTCCTAATCCAAGAGTTCTGATGTTTCTCTCCTCCTTTACTCCGTCCAACGGGAATAACACAGGAAACTAAGTCCTGAGGACCCTTTGCCATGTGCAACACTTTTTGGCTTTATTCTTACCCTGCTCAGGATAGGGACACTACCCCCAGTCTTAGGAAAGTAAAATGTACTTTTGCTCTCATCTCTGGCAAGCCTTGAGCTGTCTTTCTCATATCCCAGTTTTGTTACAGTCAAACAAATCCAAGTTTGTTCAACACACTTAGTACCATCTACTTTCCTGTTCTTTTTATAAATGCCTATTCTTTTCGTAGAGAGTCTACAGCTACACAGAAATTTGGTATCTCCCCTGCTGATGAGGACAAACAAGAAACCTGATTATTTTCATTTTTCACTAGAAAAAGATTTCAGAGGAAATTGCGTGAAAACATTTAAGTAGGATTAAATGATATATCGTATTATTTTTTTTCTGTATTAGAAAAATCTCACCTACTGTACTATAATAATGTGCTATAATATGCTGCCACTTGGAAATGACGAGACATAGAAGAGATGGTAAAAAAATTGGAAACCATATTTCTAACAATTGAAGAAAATGAAAGTATTTCAGGAACATTTCTTGAACAACATTATGCAAACTTTATAGTACTTTTTAAAGTAATCAAATTTATCTATTATCTTTACTGATTCACATACCACTTAAAAGTATCTTGGAAGTATGTGCCAAGTACTAGGAATTGTTAGTGCATTATTCGATGCATACAGACTGAGGAATATGCCTAGTCACTGGAAAATACATTCTTACAACTGTTCCTTTTGGATTCTCTCACCTAATTCTGGAATCAAAGTAAATCCATGTGTCAGTGACATTTATATAATAATTAAAAATCAAATGTGAAGAAAAACATTACTTTTTGCTGGCCAGGGGAAATTTCAAGGACCCAGGACTGTATGGTTTAACTGAATTGATTGCATGAGTTCAGAATCCAGCTTGTCCATAAAAAAAATATCTATAATATCTTCTGATGTTTGGCATTTCCCCTCAGTTTAATGGATCATATATTTCAACCAACTTTTTATGACTGAGGAGGGATGAATGTGTATCTTCAGATTATGCTTACACATCAAACACAAAAGGTTTGGAGAAAATATCACATCCTTCAACAGCAAGAAAGTATCAAAGACCGTAAAACTCAAAATGAGTGTTTCAGGAAATACAAAAATGCTAGAAGCATCTTGTGAAATGTGTTAAGATGAAAATGTGTAGCTTCTGTTCTCCTATTACCTAGTAAGACAGCACACTTTTCTCCACTCCTAAAAACTGGATTAAATGGAAGAATAGATATTTTTTAATATTCTGTTGAGAGGCAATGGATTTAGTACAAGTATGGGAATATAACATATTTTTAAAAATATTTTGGTTTTGGGATTTTAATTCTTTTTGGTTTTTTGGTCCACACAATAATGGATGTTCCAGCAAAATTGTTTCTTCAGAAACCTGATGTAAGACACTGAAAAAAAAAATGTGGAAAAAAAGAACGAACAAAGAAGTAGCATTAAGGGGAAATGATGACACGATGATGGCTCAAATGAACAGGAAAATGTCTCGTTCAAAGGTAGGATAATATTTATGATAGATAAATAAATAAAAAGCCCCAAGCCAACATTGATTAACCATACCAGTTTTTAGCATTTTAAAAGTGTATTTTACTATTCTGTAACAAGCAAATGATTTACACTTTCTTTAAATGGCCAAGGCATTGTTCAGTCCAGCAACCATCTGTTGTAGAACTTGGACACAGTGGGCTCAAATCTGATCACCGAGGTACTATCCTGTGTGACACCTATCGAGGCCTGTGCAGTGACAGGGGTATTGCAGAAAATACAATTTATTTCAAAACTAGAAAGAAACAAAATAGCATATATTTATGTTTCGGGTTGCATATCACAGTTTTCTACTTTCCCCATGAACCAGATTAATAGTTTTGGTCTTGAAATCAGCATGACATAGCAGCAACTTTATTTAATATTATGGTTTATTTTGCTTCTCGCTGAGCTGTCATTTTAAAACAATGAAAGACTATCCAGCCTAGCAAAATCCAGAAGAATAGAATTTTCATGTTGGAAGCTGATTATCCAGAGGAATATTTTTTTTTTCTGTTGGAAATTGAGTGATATTTCCTTAAGAGTCTTAAAATTCAGATAATTTTAAGAAGCTTAGAATATCAGTTTCCAGACTCTAGGGTTGAATTTACTCAGATTTGTAGTTGTATGCTATAAGAGCTTTTACTATAAGTTATTTTATAATTTCCCATGCTATAATGAAGAAGAACTTTGGGTTGTATGAATTTTTCATCATCCTTTATGTTATATATGTCTTATTAAAAAAAAAATAAATGGAATAAACCCCTCCTTTTACTGTTGTATCCTTTCACAGCAGTGATACCTCTTTTGAAAATAATCTTTTCTAATCTGTTTCTTTCAGGAAAAGACATCAGGGAATTCTGGAAATCACAGACTTGGTGAGGTTGGAAAGTACCTTTTGAAATGATTCACTCCAACCTCCCTGATCAACAGGGTCAGCTAGAGCAGGTTGTCCAGGACTGTGTCCAGATAGAGAACTTACCTTTCTGATCCAAATGGATTGGTCATAGATGGAGACCCCACAACCTCTTTGGGCAACCTGTTCAAGTGTTTGATTGTAGTTTGAGTGTTTTCTTTTAGTTTGATTAGACCCATAGTAAATATGTGCTTTCTGGTATTCAGATGGAATTTCCTGTATTTTAATTTGGGCCCATTGCCTCTTGCTCTGCCAGTGGGCACTACTGAGAAGAGTCTGGCTCCTGTGTCTTCATTCCCTTCCATCAAGTATTTGTACATATTGATAAGAGTGCTCCCCCCGCACCTCCCCTGGAGCCTTCTCTTCTGCCTGCTGAACAGTGGCAGCTCTCTCAGCTTCTCCTTAGGTAAAAGATGCTCCAGCCCCTTAATTATCTTTGTGGCCCTTTGCTGAACACTGTAGAGTAGCTCCAGATCTCTCTTGCACTGGTGAGCCCAGGACCAGACATAGTGCTCCAGATGCAGTCTCACCAATACAGAGAGGAACAATCACCTCCCTTGACCTGCTGGCAACACAGGTCAATGTATACATGCTTTATTTATATATAGTACAGAAACCGGTTGACAAAACAGATTGCAAGGCAATTCCTTGTTTCATACACAACAGCCCATTACAATGCCTCTTTTCCAGGAACAACTCCCAAGATTGCATTCCCCTTTAAGGGAAGAAGGTAAACTTTTCAAGTTGTTAATGCAGCTTCTCTTCAAATGAAGTCCACAGGAAAAATCTAGAATATTAAATAATCTGGCTTTCCTCTCAACAAAAAATATACTTCCAATTTGTTTCTTTTCCAAATAAGAACAATGAAGTAGAAATTATTTCCTTTTCTATAAAATAGTGTTGGTGGGGTTTTTTTTTAATATTTTGGGAAAAAAAACCCAAGCAAACAAACAAAACAGTCAGCAAGATGTAGTCTGAATTTATAAAAAAGTAATGTAATTTTGAATTCCTAACTTGGCATGATAGTTACCCAAGAACCTAAACTTGTTCATGTACCATGAAAAATAACTTGGAAAGCTATATATATTAGAAATCAGTAGTTACACCATGCACAATGTTATATGTGCATAGCATTAATATTACCTTGGTAGTTGAAGAAGGCTCATTTTTCAAGGAAATGAGCATTATTTAAAGGTGATTACCATAACTGCTTCAGAGTACTGTAAGATTTACAACCGTAAGCAAACTACTGCAAAAGTGAACAACAGTCACACACAGAACTATCAGCAGTTCCTCTGAAAAAATACCTTTCATTGGGAAATCCTGGTCCTGAGAATCTGTTAATCTCAATAAATTTTATATAATTTTGTATTTAATTTATGAGATCAAAACATTTAACACTAAATTCTTGGAACTAAACATTATGTTTTCCATTCAGATGCACCTTTGTTTCTCATTTAAATTTCTGTTAAATAAAATTGAGACAAATGCAGAATGCTTCATTTTCATTAGATAAAATTAGATCTTTATCCACCCACAAATATTCTTTCTTTTGAAAAGGAAAACAATGTCATTTTGATAGATGCTACTTTTCCAAAGAGATTTTACTTTTTGTTATTATTATTTTACCATTCTCAAAGCAAAATTAAGGTCACCTTGAAAGGAAGGTATGCTTACACTTCTTTCATGGAAAGATGTAACATGTCGTATGTTGGACACAGGAGTCAAAGCTGTCTCAATTATAGACAGCAGGGGACACAGCTACTGTATTCCAAAATATTAGTGGTAAGTGTTTTGTCACCTGTAAGATCAGATATAATGTGGAACACTATGTGACCCCATAGCTAATTCTCTTCACACAAGCTAGAGGATGGAGCAACATAACGTACAGGGTGAGCTGATGTCAGGTTTGGATTAAAAATGTGCATATAACTTTTATTTTATTGGGGAAAAAAAAAGACAGCCCTGTGGACAGCAGAATTTTTTTTTTAAAGGATTTTCAAGTAGAAATATCTTGTTGTAAGTGTAATATTTCCCACTTCACCCCACACTAAAGCTAAGCTCAGAACTACTTCAGAGGAATTGATACATGAATCATTCTTTCTTCCAGAAGTTTACCTTAGTTTAGTTGCTATATTCTCAGTAGGCCTTTGAATAGATTTAGAGCTGTTCTACATGGTACAATGCAGGGCCATTAAAGAATACTAGATTTAATTTTATACCGTTTTGATGAAAGTCTCAATTAAGTTAGCAATGTTGTTGTGCCACTTCACTGTGATTACAGTATCACTATTCTTATTAAGGACAAGCTCAAGTATTCCTAAACTACACATTTTATTGTTTCCAAACAGACTGAAAAGGAAAGAAAATATGCAAGAAGGAGACTGAAAATCATCTAACAGCTGCAAAGATTTTAGAAATAAATCCAATTTCTCCTTCATAAAGAAGTAAACAATGCTGCATATTTTTTCATCTCAGTAGGTAAAACTTAAAATATACTGACAAAAACGAAGAAGAAAGAGTTAATGCTTATTATGTGTCATTTTTACTGTGATAATCTTGTTTTGCCACTTAAAGAATTATCTGCAGCACAAAATAATTCCACCACAGTGTTATCACACTTTGAGGATATTATGAAACCAACATTATCAGTCGTTTATGCAGGAGATTATTGTGAAATCCCACTGCAATGTTTTAAACATAATTAAAACTGTGGACTATCAGGAACTCCAGTAGTGTTTCTACATAGGATTGGACACCCAAACCACACTGTAAAGATTACTTTTTCCACACCATTCCACCTCCGTGAGCTGCTTTTACAGAGTCTACAAGTTAACAAGTGTTGATATTCAATGTTAATGTTTGCTGTTAATTAGTTTTTGTTTCAGTCAGTAAATCATACAGCTAGGTTGCCAAGGGTCAGTCTTCACAAAAGCAAGGTCTGACAGCAGTTTTGTGGACCATGGTCTCTGACTGGGGACAGAATTTTAAAGACTCATGGGCCTTGAGCTCTGGGGTAGAGGCTGAGATTTCTGCATCCATGTGAAATACTTCTCTTTGTCTTTACGCTGCAGGATCCCTAAATAACCCAAGGATTTTGGTGACTGCCATCTACAGATTTGCCTTTGGTAATGCATTATTATTAGTTAAAATGTGATTGTAAATTTGTATACCTAATCTTTGGCAAAAATTATTCAGGACATTTGGTTTAATCCCACCTAAGTGACCAATTTGTCTTTTTTTTTTTTCTGATGTCTGGGTCAATGCACTGTGATTATGTTTTGTGTGCTATGTTTTACTCCTTGTTTCTCTAAGCAGGAGAACAGTAATATAGTAATAGTTTGCTGAGGTTTCTTTTACTGCAGTCTATTGTGCTCTACTCTTCATCATCTAAATGTGAATGTGTTCAAGGGTATTGAAGACTAAAGAAATACAAGCTATCATACTTAAAGAACATGTGTAATTTGTGGGGACTAAATTGTGACTTTTAATTATGACAATAATGTTTATTAACTAAGCTATTAATTTTGTATAGCCCTTCTATTATTTGTTATTCTGAGTATAAAATTCGTTTGCCAGTACAAGTGATAAACAATCATAGAGCAGGAACATAGTCTAATTTAATTTATTTTTGGTATTAAAAATAAGCTTTATTATGTTTGGGTTTTAATACTTTTCCTTTTGCTATGTCTGTAGTTAAATCCCTTTGCTTGAGGCTATATTAGAGAAAATAATCCAGCAGACACACTACCAACCTACCCGATTAAAGTGCCATGAAACTGAAATTGTTTAAGACTGTCCTTGCCCTAAGAAAAATATGGGAAAGTTACTTATTTTTATTACCACATCCTTCATCTGGCCATATTTGTATCTCCTCAAGATCTGTCTGCCTTTATGTGCAGCTATCAAACCATGGTTGTTCTGCATTTCTTTCTAAATCCAATGCAAGAAAATCCATTTTAGAAGAGGAAAAAAGGTTCAAGCTGTCAAATTTCAAAATAAATTTTGTTGGTGCTTCTCAGTAACCATTTAGGAGTTAATCATAGAAGTGGTCAGCTTGAGGTAGTTTTCCCTTGAGATAAATAATACTTGGCAGGTTTATTTCAGTTTTGTGCCTACAGGCTTACCATACTGCCACTGGCCGTTTGCCTTGATGTCTGTCATCTGGTTTTGATCTCTTCCCCATTAGTGTACAAAGTAGATCAAAACTAGGCAATAAGCCATTTGGACTCTGTAAGGTCAAACGTTTTCGCTGCAAAGGATATGAAGGCAACTGCTTGCCAATAATTTTGACAAAATGTGAAAGATTTTAAAACAAGTACATCTTCAACTGGATTTTAGCCATGAAAGCCCACAACTTCCACTATAGTGTTGTAAAATTTGGAAACAGATACCTAACAGAAGGCTAATTTGAGATTATGAAGAGACAACTGTTTGGCTCATTATAAAGTCAGATGTGTTCTATGGCATTTGAGTGGACAGCAGAGACCCTGACATTAACACATGGCTCATTAGAAGTGAATTTGAGTTTGGCCTTTCTCTTTGCCTAAACAAAACAGCTAATATACACAAGAATCGCCCTGAAAATACCTGTGCCACCTCTTAAATGCATGAAGTCAATTCAAAATTAAAGCACTATCTATTTAACTTTCCAATTAAAAATGTGGTACTAGCTAAAAAAATACAGGAAGAATGGCATTACATGAGGTAAAATCAAATACGTGTTAAAGTCCCCTGTCTCTGATGGTAAGCGTGCTGATTAGCTTTTTCCTTGTCTGTGATAGTCACAATGCAGAACAGGTAGCAAAGTGCTATCATTGTAGTGTCATGTTCAGTGCCTCACAGGTAGTTAAGGGTGACTTACCATTTATTGTACAAAGTCTGTTTTTATAAATTTGCTATTCTAATTTGCATTTTTTCTGAAGCTTGACATCCTGATCTATGATGAAATAACAGCCACACTCACTGATTTCAGTAGGGTCAGAATTTCAACCAGCATCTTTGCAGTAATAGAAGTCTCTTTCAGCTAGTCAAATGTCCTTCTGTGATGCTTTGAAAATCCTGTACTGATGGAAGAACAGTGTAAAATATGTAAGTGATGTTTCAATTGATTTGACCAATGGAGTGTTCATTTCTAAAAGGACGGGAAATTCAGCCATTGGACCTTATATACAGGCATAGATTTACTACTTTCAGTATCAATTACCTGTTGCCTATCAGAAGATAGCATGAATGATCAACACAGAGTGCATAGCTAAACCTTTTAAGTACTATTATATTCTGATTAGTTGTCAGCAATATTTTTTTTGGCAATCTGATGTAATGGTACCTTTTGTAGAATTGTGGGAGGTTGTTGAGGAGGAAACTACCTGTTGCCTACCTAAAATATTCCAGTGCATCCATGTCAATGACACTTTTTGGACAATTTATCATAAATCTACATAACTGCATCACTAGGAATTCTAAGGGATTTTTACCTGTAGTGAAGTTTTATCAGCATTTTCAATCTCTCTTGTTCACTATTCTTGCTCACCTTGGCATTCATAGAATCAGAGCATGGTCAGGGCTGGAAGGGACTTCTGGAAATCATCTAGCCCAACCCCTTGCTAAAGCAGGCTCACCTACAGCAGGTTGCACAGAATTATATCCAGGCACATTTTGAATGTCCCTAGAGAAGGAGATCCCACAGTCTCTCTGGGCAGCCTGTTCCAGGGCTCCATCACCCTCAGAGTAAAGAACTTTTTTCTCATATTCAAATGGAAGTTTCTGTGTGGCAGTTTGTGCCCGTTGCCCCTTGTTCTGTCACTGGTCACCACTGAAAAGAGCCTGGCCCCGTCCTCTTGGCACTCGCCCTTAAGGTATTTGTGGACATTGACAAGATCCCCTCTCAGTCTTCTCCAGGCTGTACAGGTCCAGCTGTCCCAACCTTTCCTCATAAGGGAGAGGCTTCAGTCCCCTCATCATCTTCATAGCCCATCACTGTACCCTCCACAGTGGTTCCTTGTCCTTCTTGAACTGGGGAGCCCAGCACTGGGCCCAGCACTCCAGATGCACCTCCCCAGGGCAGAGCAGAGGGGCAGGATCACCTCCCTCGACCTGCTGGCCACGCTGCCCCTAATGCCCCCCAGGGTCCCACTGGCCTTCTTGGCCACCAGGCCACACTGCTGGGCCGTGGGCAACTTGCTGCCCACCAGAACTCCCAGGTCCTTCTCCACAGAGCTGCCTCCCAGCAGGTCACCCCCAGCCCATACTGGTGCCTGGGGTTATTCCTCCCCAAGTGCAGGACCCTACACTTACCTTTATTGAACTTCATGAGCTTCCTCTACACCCAACTCTTTTCTTTAGAATAAGTCTAATGTGTGAAGTGCAAAATTTCAGCTGGAAATGTTAAAATCTCCTTCCTTTTTATTGTCTGTGTTTATTAAAAAGCTTTAAACAGAATCAATGAAAAGTAAGTTTTGGAAATATTTTACTTTTTTTTTTTTTTTAATGGATGAAGTTTAGAAATGATTGCACAGCTCCTAGATAATTTATTTGCCTACTCTTTGGTCTTTAATTAACATTTCATACTTTTGCAGTATTTACATTTAATAGTTCCCCACAGTTTTTCACTTTATTTAGTTTTCATTTTCTTTTCAAGACACAAAAGCAAAGCAGACACTTCCATGGCTGAGAAAAAACCAGCAATAATTAAGTGCACCTAAGGAGAGGAAAACATTTTATCAACGCAAACAAACTTTGAATTTATAGTATGATATTATGTAATGTACCTGTATGACATTAAGGATAGTTTGACATTAAGCCGTTATATTTCTGCACTGCTGTCTGTTCAGGAATTTGCATGCACAATCCATTTTCTGCAAGCTGAAAAATAAATCTTTTTTGGCAACTTAAATGCAGTTTAACAAGCGCACATAGTGATTGGAATGAAATAAAGTAACTAATGATATTTATTAAATGTGGTAAACTTGTCTGTCAAAGGTGGTGCCCAGCATAGTGTGCAACATTTTTGTCTAGAATTTTGTTGACTTTCTATTTTTTCTTAAAAAGAGAAAGAAGTAAAAAAAGAACATAGCTGTGAGCAGAATTTTGAAATATAACTTTCCATTAGGCTTTAAAAAATCCCAGCAACCTGTAGATTTTACCCATCTCTAAATTTATTGCTATGGTTTATTAAATTTTAGAACATATTTAAGAAATGCAAAAATGCATGGCACCATGGTACCATGGTACATGGTAAAAAATGTGATTAAATTTATATAATCTATTGTTTTGCTAGCATAAATACATTTTGTTTTTATGTTTTTAAGCTTTTAAGATGCTTTTAAGCAATAAGACATGACAAGCAAGTAGTGTTTATTAGTCATCATAATGATTTGGGAGTATAGTCAGATGTACGGTGAAGTGAAGTGTCTCCAGCCACCCAAGATGTGCAAATACGCACAAAAACACATACCACATCCCAATTTGAAGCCCCCCCAAAAAGTTCAGCATTTAAAAATTCTATACTCTTAAATGGTAATAAGGCCTGGTCTTATAAGATAATAAGGCTACACAAATTGCTATAGCTTAAGAGAAGTCAGTGGAACTACACCACTTCAGTGCATTTCATAGTGTGATTCACAGTACACAACATAAAGCTCTAGTAATACCAAACATTCAGTGTGAATCGGTTGGCGTGAGCATGCAGAGGATGCTGAACATCCATGGAGGAGTGTTGGTTTTCCCTCCTTTCTCAGCAATTCTTTTTATTCCTCCTAGCAACATCATATTAGTTAATTTTGCAAAAGGGGACAAACCCCTCTTTTTTTTCACTCGGGGATAGAGACAAAAAAACGTGGGCCTTTTCAAATTGCTGTAACATTTTTCTTATATAAAATATTTTAGGGTAAGTCTACCACAAAAATATGGAGGATAAGATCCCTAGGTACCCTGGCTAACTAACTACAAGCACAAAAAGGGAAGATATCAGCTGATACCTTTCAGTTGATGTCTAAAATTTGTTGGATTGAGGTACCTCAGAAAAATAGGTACTGTGGAGAACATCACTCCAACAGTATACCCAGAAAAATGCATTTTATGTATTTTGTTGTCACATTTCCATGTAATGTAGCAATCTAATGTGAAAATAGGAACATAATAACATATAGGCCATCAGGAAATATGTACCGATGTTTGGCTAGGGACACAACTGCTCCAGTTGCTTACAGTTTTCAGCCTGAGGACATTGTTTACGTTAGCAGCCATTTCATTACAGTTCATAAACAGATCACATCAAAACTAGTCATAAGAAATCACTGCATTTCTATGCCAGCCTAGCTGAGACCGACAATACCTCCTGTGATTTGAAAATGAGCTATTCCAAAAATGCTTTAAGGATCAGAATTGCATTTAAGCCATCTATAAGGTCAATTACACAGCCTTAGGAAGAGTAATGTTGTTTATGAAGTCAGGAAATAGCTAGGAAAAGGCAGTTGTATCAAAATAGATAGAAAAGGTGTCTATTTCATGTTTGTGGGTTTTATAAAAAAGTGTTCACTATTGCATTTTTGTTGTGGTTTAATCCCAGCTCATCTACATACCATGCAGACACTCACACACTGCCATTCCCCACCCCCCGGTGGGATGGGGAGGAAAATCAGAAAAAAGGTAAAACCCATGGGTTGAGATAAGAATAGTTTAATACTTGAAATAAAGTAAAATCTTCCACTTCTACTACTACTACTACTACTACTACTACTACTACTACTACTACTTGTAATGAAAAGGGAGATAAAAAAAAGAGAAAAAGAAATAAAACTCATGGGGGAAAAATAGAGGTGATGCACAGTACAATTGCTCGCTGCCCACTGAGTGATGCTCAGCCACTCTGCAAGCAGCGGTTGCCCTCCCCCAGCCATCTACCCACAGTTTATATATCGAACATGTAGTGCCATGGTATGGAATATCGCTTTGGCCATTTGGGTCACCTGTCTTGGCTGTGTCCCCTCCCAATTTCTTGTGCTGCTCCAGCCCTCTCGTTGGAAGGGCCTGAGAAGCTGAAAAGTCCTTGGCTTAATATGTAAAAACAACTAAAAATATCAGTGTGCTGTCAACATTGTTCTCACCAAATCCAAAACACAGCACTGTACCAGACACTATGAAGAAAATTAAATCTGTCCCAGCTGAAACCAGGAAAATCTTGCATAGTTTGATTCAGAAAACAGTTATGGCATCAAACTCCTTAATGTATTCAAAACCACTTGGTTTATAGATCCCTCTCGGTTTTTGTCAGAGCATTATGAAGTTCTTCCTGTAGCTCCTCTGGCTACACGTACAGCCAGAATTCAAGGTACCTAAGAAGTTCAGAGTGAAAAAGTGCTGCTTATTTGGACAGCAGTTTACAGGGCATCTTTTAAGGGTCAGGATTTTCGTCTCTGTTACTTCTGTGGGAGGATCAAGTCCCTTTTAGCTAAGCTGTAAATAAACAGCCTTTAACATACGCTTAAAATTACAAAACTTTTGCAGGACCAGTAAAGCTTCTCCTTGTTTATTTCATTAGAAACAGGTGATTGTGAGTAGATATTAACAAAAATGGCAAAATAAAATTTCTCTTCCCATCTAATTTAAAGTTTCTCTGTTTTCCATGTTATGTCCTGACTGTGACAGAAGCATTATTTTCAAGCTTATTTTCAAAGCCTGCTATGAGATTTAACCATAGAACTTATAAACAAATTAATGAAAAATGTGCATCTAAAATACCTAGATTGCTTGAAAGCATCTCACTGAGAAAGGATTTTTTGAGCTGATTTAAGCACTTGCTATATTATTTTAAAATTAATTTCATCAAGATTTTGGCCTTCTGGGCTAATTTATATATGTTTGGCTCTATATTAAAGAAACATATATTGACATGTAGGAATTAGTGCACTTCATGGCAGCATTGACCTATAGATCATCCTAAGGGTTTATAAAATACAGTAATATTAAGCATCCATCTGCACACTTTGTAATTTATGGCTGCAAATAATTCAGAAGTAAAGGTCTTTATCCCTAAAATAAGAGGACTGCAGTATTTCCACCATACAAAAGTAACCAAATACGGATTCTTTAAATCTATCAGCACTAGCTTCTGTAAATTCGGTACTCACCACAGGGAAGAGTAAAGTGTCATGATCACCACTGTACATAAACTCTTCAGTGATGTATAGCAGACCTGGCAGGTTACTAAGCTTGAAAGAATTCACTGTGTGTACTGCTCATGACACCATTATTAGCAACTGTAGGGAATAGCGAGGGAAGTTTTGATTGCCTTGGTACTTCTACTATCAGCACATACCTGGCAGGTCATTCTGGTAAGGAACATGAATTTGAGATCAGTAAAGTTTCCACCTGAATGGCCTGTATTAGTAGTGTTCAGCAAATACATTGAATAGGAAAATGCTGTAATTTTTGAAAGCTTTGCTTATCCTTAGTACAACTTCACTAGATCAGTGTTCGGCTCACTGAATAACAGCACCTATAGATAGATTTTTAAAGCATTATAGAAAAATTCAAGTCCAAATCCAGATATTTACTTTAAAACTTCTGCTTTATATCCTGGCAGCTTAAGGGATCAGAGCATATATGTTGTTATTAGTCTGACTTTTTCAGCAATTAAGGTTTCTGGCCAGAACACATAACTGGCAGGGTGGAGTGATTAAGACTCTTACAGCACTGAATTATAACTTTTGCAGATTTTTAGTTGACAAAACATTCTGAAATTATATTAAGATTCTTCATTATTTACCACATATATTTCCTTCTGCTACTGATCATTGTTTCCATGAGCCATTCCACTGTATTAGCAGGGAAGCCAGCACCTCAAAGGTGACCTTATGGCCCAGGATGGCCATCTAGCTCGTCACAGTGTCAGGCTATGAATGGAATCTATTGCTATAATGAGTGCACGAGGGATGCTACTGCTTGGCAGTAAATGGATACAGCTTCTGAAACGGTGTCCAGGCTATAGTCAGAAGGGAGGGCTCCTATTAAAATTAATAGTCTGCTTGCTCTTTTTTTATCAATGTATTATTGAAATGGTGTTCTTTCAAGGTTGCACAGCTGGTTTAATGCTGATTATATTTTAAGCCAAAGTGGATAATTAAATAGGATAGAAATGAGTGTCGGGTTATTCATGACAGAAAAGATGCCAAGAACAGTACAACAAAGGCATCTTGCTGATAAAACAAAAAAAGCAAAGATAAATTTACTGCAAAAGTATGTTTACGGGCTGCTCTCTTTGCTCTTTTGTAGAAGAAATTAGGTCTATTAGAACATTTTCAATTTTCAGCACATTACAACAGGTCTCCGATTGTTACTTCTGTTGCAGAAACTCTTACATGAAGGCAGCAAAGGAAGAGAAAAATGGCATGAGTTCCCTAAATGTTATGGATTTAAAGCTACTACTAATAAAGACAACATACATTCTCAAACATCTCCAGATCATACAATAAATAGGCACAAGAATTCTGAAAAACATGATGTTATTACAATATCTATATATTATACTCTAATGTTTCATGTTATAATGTATAGTATTTAATTTCATTCATTGGCTCATTTCAGGGAGTGGGGTATTCTGCATGTGCTGAATGCTATCTAAGTCTCATTAGCATATAATTGCCTTTCTTTTTCTTGTTGATGGTGTATCTGCAGTAATATTTGAACACACTAGTCCTATGAGTTTGATCAGGAAATCTTATTCACTCAGTTTCTCTCACAACCTTTTGGAAGTAGTAAGAAACTAGTTTTATGATTTCACTGGAATCCTACTCAGATCAAAAAGTATTACTTCCTTTTTTTTCCAGTGAAATATATTTTGGTTCTTCTGTTATCACATTAAAGGAAAGTCCATAACAAATTGCCTTCTTCCAAAGGTTTTAATGGTTTTGTTATTAAAAAATGAGGCAATAACTTTAACAGCTGTTTAGATGGTCTGTTACCATTTCAGAAGGGGTAATGGGGGCCCACTATATATACATAAAGTGTGATGGCATGTGGCTCTGCAAAATAATTACAAACAAGCTCTTTCAGAATTAATGGTTTAAATACATGATCTGATACAAATTATTATTTCTGTGAGTGAGTGACTGCACAAACGAATTTGGACCAGTATACTGTAATTATCTGTGGCCACTGTGTTTTGTGGAAGCAAAAATATGGAATCAATGGTGCACTTTGGTAGGCATCTTATGTTGTCTCATTTTAGCAAATGAAGTGTGAGCAATGTAGGATCAACGTACAGAAAATATTGTTTCACAGCAGAGAGCAGACATGGACAGAATTATGTTTTTTAAAAAGTGATTTTTATAGCTTATGTAATAGTCTAAAAGCAAAATTGGTTCTACAATATTTTGCTGAGCATCCTACTGGTTTTTCAGTCTGTCATAATATATAAAATTTCATTGCTCTGATACCACTGCATCAGCTTTTCCAAGGTACTGCATAGCAGACACAATTAAGAATAAACTAATGTCCTCAGACTACTTCACCAGTCTCAGAGATCTCTTTTGAGAAAAATGTATTTTTTCCTCTAAGCCAGGATTTTATACAGATTGTTAAGCACATTCCCCTAGTCCTCCTCATTTAAGTTTTCACATTCATTACTAACTTTCAAGTGGCTGAAAATTATTTTGCCTGAACTTTATCCATTTAATTTCTGAAGTTGTTTTCCTCAAACCTTACCTCTGGGGAGGGAAACAAAACCCAGAACAACTTATCAGGATTTTTTATTGGGATAATAACAGGGTAGAAAAACTGGTATGGAGTACAATTGACATTTCTTAGATCCAGAGCTAAAATATAGTTGACTTTCATTCTTCTTCCTGGAGTTTATCATTCCTGGGAAGGGTTCAAAGCTGCATCAAGGGAGATTCACACTTGACATTAAGAAACATTTCTTTACTGAAAGGGTGGTCAAACACTGGAACGGGTTTCCTGGAGAGGTGGCTGGATGTCCCAAGCCTGTCAGTGTTTGAGAGGCAGATGGGTGTTGCACTTAAAAATATGCTTTAACTTTTGGTGAGCCTTGAAGTGGTCAGGCAGTTGGACTAGATGATAATTTTAGGTCCCTTCCAACTGAAAATATTCTACATTTCTCTTCTCTTCTCTTCTCTTCTCTTCTCTTCTCTTCTCTTCTCTTCTCTTCTCTTCTCTTCTCTTCTCTTCTCTTCTCTTCTCTTCTCTTCTCTTCTCTTCTTTTCTCTTCTCTTCTCTTCTCTTCTCTTCTCTTCTCTTCTCTTCTCTTCTCTTCTCTTCTCTTCTCTTCTCCTTTACTCTGTTCTACTCTACTCTGTTCTATTCTGTTTTAGTCTATGTGTAGAAGTATTTATTTAGTAGTATAATATGTAACTGGGATTTTAGGAGACCGGCACTTCCTAGATTAACCATTTTATTTTAAAAAAAAGCCTAATGCTTTTGGGGCCTATTTTCAGTCAAACACTAAGCAGTATTTTCCTCAACAAATTGGGTGTTACAATGAAAGATATAAATAAAAATTATAGTTTTAAACATTCTTGAACAAGTTGTGAATATGGCCTTTAGGGATCTTGTATAATAGCTTTTCTTTACATAGTGTTTCCTATAAGAATTTTAAGTGGAAGAAGATCTAAAGCCTTACTATATTAAGCATATATGACACTTATGACTTCCTCTTACCTTGAAAGACAGTTACTCTGTCAGATGAAGAAAAAAAATTAAATTGAATGTATAGCGTATTTTCTCCTACTTGATTTCATATTTAGGACTTATTAAACATGCTTTCATGATTAATGCCAGTCTTTGTTTATACTACAGTTTTGATTGACCCATGTCTCCACGACAGTGATTTTATAGAGCTCAAATAATGACATAATAAAGTATATTTGTAGTACAGCTGAGATGTAGAAGACACCAGACCTGCAACCAGCAATTTTTGAAATTTATGGGTAACAGCAAAACCTGAGGATTTGCAAGCCCTTTGCAAAGGAAGTTTAGAAATAAAACATATTAAATACTACAGCAAAATATAATTAAAAGAAGAAATAGAATGCCTGAATACAAAAAGGAAAATAATAGGTAACCAACACAGCTGAAGGGAAGATTCTGAGAGGCCTGGGATTATAATAGTTCATGAACTGGGGAAAAAAAAAACCCCAACATTTGAAAGAACACTCAGAAAAGTCAAAACTTACTGGAGGACATGTTCAGAGGATTGTAATATGTAAGACACAGGATATTTAGGGCCTGTGGGCTAAATGGAAAAGTTACAAAGATGATAACAGTGATAATGAGAAAAGAACATGATATCAGAGTAAAGAATGAAGGAATTAAATAATTTCCTTTCAGAAAACAAACAAACAAACAAAAAGGACTGCAGGGGACTTAATATGAATTTTCAAATATATATGGCTTGATTTAGCTGCCTGTTGATGATTTATCCTTTTTCTGTTCTGTTTCAATTAATGTTTTAATAAAATGTATAGCATATGATGAAACACAAGTCAATATTTATTGCTTCCAAATTTGTTCATATGGAAAAAGAATAGAATAATCATGTATTTTTTTTCACTATATCTACTGAGGACAGACATAATCTGCTTAATTTGCAGATTAAAAGATTTAGCTTGGATATTAAAAAAAGAATACTTTCTTACTATTTAAGAGGTTAAGCATTAGAATTAGTGTTTTAAAAATACAAAATCTACATTTGCTTTGAAAGACTTCATAAGACTATGACAAAACAGAATGTTTATTTTTCAAGGAAAGATTTGAGTCAAGTCGTATTTCGGTTTGGTACCTGAACTGTGACCACCATGCATAGCTTGAGCTATTAATCTGCTAGGGTCAACCAGCTATATCACATACCAACAAATGTTTGCTCCTGGTCTGTGCAGCAGATTTTCTCTGAAGTACTCAGAGGTTACAAAAGAAAGAGAAACTGCCCTCAGGTTTCTGACAGATTCTGTCCATCCCCTACTACCTTCAGGAGAAATGATGACTTTGGGCAGGAGACAGACTTAAGAGTGGCTGGAGTTCAGCACTAGCTGGTATAATGAAAATGTATGGAACTAGGGCACACTGCCTGATGCGGCTTGGGGTGAAAATGGGGCAACCTTTACTGAAATTACTGAGATGTTTTCAGCAGATGTATTCCTTTGTTTCTCTCCTGTATGAAATTATGAAAATACTGAAAAACATATGGGAAGTGTTTATTCTGAAGCACTAAAAACAGCATGCACTGATAATACCTGTGATGTGTGATGCTGTTTTAGAAATGTCCAAATAATACTAGTGGTGACTGAATTAGTTTTTAATTAAGGTGGTTGTATAATTCATTGTAGATCTGTGATAAACAGCTGTGGGCTTTACTGTGTAAATCATGTTCACTACATTGCCTTATACAATGTTTTCCTTTTTCTCTCCCTGCTCCTGAGATGTCCTTTTGCCACAAGAATGTGAAGAACGATGTGAAGTCTCTGCCTCCAATACACACGTTACTGGAAAAGAAACAGGGATAAGAAAGCTGGAACAGTGTTTCAGGAGTCAGCTGTGACTGAAAGAACAGGAAAGCTGGCAGATAAAAATCACATCTGAGTTATAGCTGTGTGGCTGAATATGATACGCAGCCCCATACAGCAGTACTCCTTCGGACTTGGAAGCAGTGTGCTGAATCACTACAGTGGTTCTCCAGTAGCTAACATATGTGGCTTCTCAGCAGAAATAATTATTGAGGTATAACCCCACGGTTCTACAGTTTCCAGTTCCAGAAGTAGTCTGTTTGGAAGTAGCTCAGGTATCTTCCATATAGCTATACCCAGAGACCTTCACCACTGTCAAACTCATATGGACGTACTTGAACTATGTTTTTCTATGGATACTGTTAAAATCCGATTCAGATTTTTCCATCACATAATGTAAAGCTCATACTGCAGCCAATGGGGACTTCCAAGAATAGAATTCCATTACAGCTTGTGACATTTTCTGCACAAAACCTATACATTTATTTCCTCCAACACAGGCTGTGAAATAACACAACTCCTGAAATAAGCATTAAGAAGCTGGTAGCTTTTAGTTATTAAGCTTTGAATAATATGTTTCAGCATCCCAAAATTTGATCATTATTTATTAATTTTGTTTTGTTATTCTGGTAGATTACTAAAATGTTCTTAGTTTTAAATCTTATTGAGTATAAAGCTCAGTTAGTGTGTGATTCTGGTACTCTATGAAATTCTGAAGAGCAGCGTTAAACCCCTGTGCACCCAAGAAAGAATCAGATCAGCATCATTAGTATTCACCTCATGTTTTGATAACTTGCCAAGTGTTTTAGCAATAGATTGCACAAATACTTTAAAGTGCTGGAAATCTACAGTAATATATACACGTATGCAATACAGAATTCAAAATAACTGATTGGATACCTCCTTAGATTAGATTTAAGGGTCTCTCCACTGATGCAGAAAGAAGGCATGGCTGATGTAGTATAACAACATTAAGGAGCAGTCTTATTGTTATGGAGAAACCTGAAGTTTCTGAATTCTTTATTATATTGCAGGGAGATGAGTTTTACCATAAGAGAGCTGGCAACTGTGGAAAAGAATCTACGTGTGCAGCATTTCAAGTCTACATGAAAGTAAATTTCTGAGTCTTCTTTGTTTAGCTGCAGCTCCCACTGTAAGGCTTTGTTTCAAAAAACACTTCCGCACATACTTAACACAGCTGAAGATGCAGAAGTGGAACTGAGTTACCCCTGCCTTTGAGGTTCCTTTCCATTACGTATGTCATGCAAACAGTGGAAGGGAACAATAGCAGATGTCATGTAGTGAGAGCAGGGTTGCCTGTGTTTATGACAGTGATTTTCACTTTGTAGGCTTGTGAGGTGCTTCTTTTGTTCATACACTAAATTCTGTCACTGAGGGAAGCAAGCATAAATTCTTTTACTCTCAGTGGGAGTTTAATACATTTAACCTGAGAGTATATAATAATACTCCATACCCTATAGTATATAAACAACACTTTCAGCCACTACGGAAATGCAGCCACCTGTGGGATTCAGTATAAAAGCTGTTCAACAGTTTTGGATAGTATTCCTCTCTTATTATGGAAAATGAAGAGATTGCTGAAATTTACTAGAAACCTCAGAATAAACTTTAGGCTAACAAAATATTATAAATCTGCTTTGCTGCCTGATTTTCAGTATATGGAGAATATGGGTTACCTAGTGACAGCTGAGTTTCTAAAATCAGGTCCTTTTTATGTTTTGCTCAAAGAACAAATATCTATTTTTAAACACAAAAAAAGTTAAGATTTATTATATACTGAATTATTATTCATTAATATTCAAATTAGTATAACAGACATTGTATTATACTAAAAATACTACTATCTATTAATAACAAATGCATTGCTGTGAATGCATGTCCGTTTGATCTCGAAACAATAGAACTGCAGAAGAAAAATGGAGAACTTTATAAAAACAAACAAAAACCCGATTAAAACCTAAAACTTAATTTATAAAAGTTGTTTTAGCAACAGTACCTTCTCCATTGGAAAAAGAAAGTTTGTTCAACCATGACATAGAAAAAGGGGTCCAAAAACCTTTATTCCAAATATTAACAAAGGAAAGACAGCAGCATTTTTTTGTTCAGCAGATTTTATTCTCCCTGGATTTAAAATGTCATCTCCTTTCTCAATAACAGTTATTTTCGTTAGTCCCCTTTCAACTTGCAGAGGAAAAAATGTTGAAAGAAAGTTGATTCAGGTGTGAATGCTATTGATGCAATCAGTAACAAAGCCCTAACTGCAGAGCCCAGAATTCTTCCTTACACTTATTACAGATACTGCCTTTCACACATACACACATGGAGAGAATTTATTTATTATTGGCATGAAAACAAATGTGCTAAAGATTCACTTTTAAACTCCAAGATGAATAAGTAAGTTCAGAAATTCATTCAAAACCCCTCTGTTTTTATTGAGATATAGCATATGAGTACAAGTTCCATTTTTTAATGGGAATTTGTTTTGAAAACACCGAGACATTGACCACATTGACCAGTGAAGTCCCTCAATACTGTTTTCATATAATCGTTATTCAGAAGAGAGAAACTTTAAAAAGATCGAATTGTGACTAATACTTTCTACTGTATGTTAAGATACTGCTAATTTGCAAAACACATCCATCAAAGAACCAGCCACCAACATCCACTTAGGCCATGTGGCAACTTCTTGCACTATGGCTTTGGGACAAGACCACTGACCAAATGAAGAGAAGCACCTCCAGTCACATTGCATTACACCATCTCTGCATTAAGTGTTTGTGCTTTATGTACATGCTTCTAGTACAGAAGCTGGGCTCCAATAATTTATGAAAAGCTCAGCCTGAAAGGTGGAGGCAGGGTTTCCAAAGACAAAAAGATTGTCAGTAATTAAAATGGCTAAAGGATGGGGTCATGCTGCAGAACATAAATTGTGTAGTGGGAAACAGCTAATGATTATTTTTCTGATGAGTTTGTAAGGTGTTTCTCTGTGCCTTTCCATATGATTTATGAACTATTTCAGAAAACTCAGAGTCTGAAATTCACTACTTATTTCCAATCCATAAGCCCAGACTCAACAGAATGCAGAGTAAGTTTATTTTTCATTAGTAAATTCTTGTTTGACTAAAGAAGTTACAAAGGCCATAGGGGTTTAAATCTCCTGCTCTTTCTGAGTTTAACTAAACCACAGTTATACACTAAAATTATATCTTTTCTTTGAAGCTTTCAGAATGATGGATGACTCACATTGATATCAAACTCATTAAGCATGTCTTTTGGGGGAAAAACAACTTCAAAACAGGTTTCATTTTAATTTCCCCACCCCTCAAAGTCCTTAATAAAATAGAATATTTTCTGCGTCTCTGATAAAATGGTAGTAAAATTTCCTAACTGAAAGTTGTATCCCTTGTATTTAATAAACAATATTTTTCTGTTATGTAGACAAGACCATTTATTTATAAAGTAGGAAAAGGTCACCTACTCTTTTTTTTGTATTTTTGACACCAATGTGGATTTTCTTCATTGTTTTGGACTGTTTAGTTTGTACTCTTCTAGTATAAACTCCTTTGGCATTTTACTGGACCCTTTTCCCTGTGGACTGAAGTTCTCTTCGTTTTTAATTAGATTGACCTTTTGGTTCACTTGGCTGCCCTCAGAGTGACTGAGAATGAGTGCTCTTTTGGAAGGCAAGTTGAAATCAACACAGAAAGACTGAAAACAGTCATGTGAAACAGAAATATTTTATGCAGCTATCTCAGCATTATAACTGCATAATCGTTATGTTCATAGCCTCTAACACAAAGAAATACTGGCCTCTGTAAATTTTGTGACATTTTAATGATGACAGGTTTTTTCTCTTTTTGAATAAATGCTTTTATAGTGCATTTTGTGACTAATATCTTCAGAGTATATTTTACTGTCCCATAATGGTTTGCCTTTTTTACCCTTCTGAGTTACAAAGGGTACACTTTAACTGCAAAGTATAAGGCCCTTTGCTACCATCTGTTATGTAATGTGTATTTCTCTCGTTTCTACCAGTGTCAAAGAAAGGAATTACTATTGAAGTTTATATTTTCTAGGTTAAAGACGAAAATAAATGGACTTTCATTTGAATCTGAAGGTGATTACGCATCATTCAGGTGGTTTAGAAAGAAAAAGAAGAGTGTCCTATACAGGCTTATATAATTGTTCTGAAGGTTTAATAGGCGAGGTACAAATTCTTCCACTTTTACCATGAAGGCAATAATGAGCAAATGCACAGGTTTTCATTTACAGCAACTTACATGAAGCTAGGCAGAGAAAAAAGTCCTCTTTTCCTGATACCTTAGAGAGTAAGAAGGAATTTATGCCTTATCTCCCCACTCAGTTGAAGGTTCTCTATTCTGCAAAGGAATATTGGGTCAGTTAGGTTTTGTTCCCAGTTAGGAAATGCTGCACAGAATTCCCAATAATAATTGAAAGGCACCTGAAACTCAAATATGAGTTACTCAATCAAAATTAATTTAGTCTGTTAGGGTTTTAGACTTCTTAAAAAGTCTGTGAAAAACCTACCAAAAGTACCTTTTGGTACTTCTCCCAAGGACCACAACAATTAGTCTGTTTTTCTGCATATGAGTCACATTCTCTTGTTTTCAGGAGCTTAGTAGATTTTCAAGAAAAGAGAATCAAGTAGTTGATCCAGCTAATCACTAATTTACTAGTTTCCCTAGAACAGTGGCCTCTTGTGTTAGCAGCCCATGTCTCCCCTGCCTATAGAGCTTCAAGCCAGGCCAAGGCTGTGCCCTGGAACAAGGTCGTCAGCTACCAGTGTTGAACTGCCACTAACAATATTTGGAGGTTTTGCTTTTTCCTCTTGCTAATCTTTAGAGCCAGTAGCTCCCTGAAAAAAATTGCTGCTTTGGGAATAGCAGAAACACCAGCATCTATCTGTCCTTTTTGTTGCTTTCTTTCTGCTTCTGTAAAGATGCATCTTGCTGCTATAGTCATTGATCAGCCTCTGTCATTTCATGGAAATCTCCTAGACCCATATGCAAGCTCTTCAGTTAGTATGTGACTTCTACTATACCCTTTTAGGATGTTTACTACTTCATCTACTTTAAATTGTAATGAGCATAATTATTTCCAGGACTACACCAAAACATTTTAGTTCCTGTATATAATAATCTAAAAGTCCTACCATCAAGCCTGATCAGCCCTGCCTTAAAAGAAAGCAGAAAGGTTTTCCCTCATCTGTTTCCTAGTCTTTTTGCTCTACTCCTGAATATGTTTCTGGGTAAAACCAGGACACGAAATCTTACCTATTTGATACAAAGGGTTTTTCATAAACTAAACTGTAACATCTCTAGAGACAGACACTTAATATCTTCTTAATGGCAGGTTTTTATCCCAGCTGTTGCTAATCAGTTACTTAGCCAAAGCTGGAGAAGTAATTACTCTATCATAAGGTCATTTATTTTTGCAGTGTAGGATTTATATCTCCATCATGGTTTCTACAGAATTTTGGGTAATGAGGAGTTAATTTCTGTAGTATTTTTAGATGGCATGTTCCTTATGTGTTGTTAGTCTAGTGAAGTCCAGATTGTTGTAGAAAATGCTAATCTAAATATTGTTGTAAGCCAAGACAGTGAATGTTATTTTCTTCAGAGGAAGGGGAAAAGCCCTTCATCCTCTTAGTTATTAGATAGGTGTAGCTTGGATAGACCAAAGGGAGTGGCAGATCATGATGTCCTACACTTTCAGGAATGATGAGTCAAACAGATGAGAAAAATGAACAGCTCTTTAGACAAACTTTGTTCTGAAGAGGTTTTGTTTCATTTTGAGGAAGGCATAAAGATTTGGTGAAGTGCAACCAAGTGTAAGAAAGCTAATCTATCAATTCTTAAGGCATTCATTAAGTAAAATATTAATTAAACTTTTCAAATAATAGGAAGTAATCACTACTGCATTCCTTAAGGAACCAGACAAATTATTAAATATCAGCCAAGTCTAATATTTGCTCAAAAGCTCCAAGACTTCATAGCAATAGATAATATTTTTTAATCCTTATTTCCCGCTATAATAATTTTTAAGAACAGTAATTATGCTGTTTAAAACTAAAGACTGGCATATGTACTTACATGATCTTGTATATACATGTATTTTCACATTATAGGAGGAGCTGCACCTATTTCTCTAATAATTTCCTAAAAATGTACTAAGACATATCTTGAACATGCTGAGAAAAATTTTACTACCTCACCCTCCACAGTATTCAGTTGCCATTACAATGTGCAATGTAGCAGAATTCAATGTAATGTATCTTTTCTCATGAATTCAAGACATTATTTCTATTACCTGTAGAAGTGATTGTTTTCTGCTTCATCAGTACAGTGACTTAATTGAAATTGAAATTGAAATTGAAATTAAGTGTTTCTCAACATACTTTTTTTTCCAGTGGTTTTGCTTCATTTTATTAATACTTCAATGAAGAATTTGTTAGGAGCTCACTGAATTATTTTAACGTCTTCCAAAATACTTTAATATGCTTTTTGGATTTTATATTGGTTTGTCCTCATAGCTACAGATAAATGAGATTTTAATTTAGAGCACTTGATTTAAAGATATAACTTCACAATTCCCAAAAATTTTGCTTAAAAATGTGATAGTTGATTTAATTTTTTGGTAGATGAATATGTAAACACTACTACCCTCCCTCCCTGTGAGTAGCTAAACCCCTAGGGGTGGAATGTGACCCACTGAATAAATGTCTTAAATGGAGGAGATGGGCAAGGATGATGTGCCTGTGAAGCTCAGAGGATAATGCAGGATGTTTGACCACAGCTGTTGCAAAGAAGCTGACTATTTCACCACCATGGGGACTGAAGCACAGCCTTCTTTCTCAATAGCCATCAACAGGTGAGTGGATCAACTGGTGGTGTAAATGTTTCTCCCTGAGTTCATTAAAAGAACATGAATATCTCCCTGAGGCAGTCAGACCAGCATGTAGAGAGTGAATTGATGGTTCAGCCCAATGTAGGATATAAAAACTAGACAATTAGCAAAATAATTTTGAAGAGAACAATGGGCTTGAGCTGCTTTCAACCCATGTGTTCCTTCCTAGCTACTGGGGATGCCCAGTGTTGTGACAGAGAATATTGGACTCTGACACCCTCCCCCTGTTATACAAACATCAGCTGTTACAAAAGTCTGAATTCCAAGTTATTTTCTGCAAGCCCATCTCACTTTTTTCCTGGGAAAAAAACCCCATTAACAGCATGTAAAAAAAAGGCAGATATTAATGCAACCATAAATTCATGCAGTTGTGCCCCTGAAAAAGCAGAAGAAAAAAAAAAAAGGCATGGATTGCAATAGATAAAGTTCATTGAGTGTACCAATTCACCAATCAGATGTCACAAATATCTAACATCTTTGAAATCTGACCTTTACATAAGTTTATGTGCTCAACATCATATCTGAGCACTTGTAGGTCTTATAACCCCCAAAATCTTATCATTATAATGAGGGATTTCTTGGCAGCAACCTTGTCACACAACTGACAGTGGATTTGCAGGAGGGAATTCCAGCCACAGTAATTGAGACCACTATTTGACCTTTAATTTAGTTAATGAATTCCATTAGAAATAATTTTGCAGTTTTCTAGGGCTTTTTTCCAGTAAAAATTTCGATATTTTTCAAAGCTAAGTATACTAGCTGCAAACTTTGTCACACAAAGACAGGTGATTAAAAGCTGAAGGCAACATTTAGGATAAGTTCAAACACAATGTTTTGAAGTGTGCACCAATACAATATTTTAAAATCACATTTGAATCATTCCATATCAATTTTAGGACAGTTATGTCTCGTAATCGTAAATGTAGTAAAGAAAAAAAGTGGGATGATGCAGAGCTATGGATGGTTTTAAAACAGTTTGTTTATTGTTACTCTCTCCAGAAGTCAGTTTGCATGCAGTCCTTCACTGTTGGTAACATGATAATAGTGGTACTCGGTGATCTACCCGTGCAGCTTGTATTGTGGAAGTTTCTGAAATTCCAGAAGCATAGGTAAAAGGTTAATTTCATTCAATAAAGATGGAGATGTCATTGTCTAATACAGAGAATGTGTCTTTGGCTTAATTTTTCAAGTGCTCTTTGTTAATTCCAAAAATGTCTATATTTTTAAAAAACTACTATTGATTATTCAGATAAATATGATGAATACATACATTGCAAGATTAAGGTGAGTGCTGTTTATCCCATTGGATCTTGTGCAGCGTTTACCTGTACAGTCACAATACTTCTACAGTCTCATCATCTGTGCCACTATCCTGAAGTGCAATGAGGACGAGACTGGATTCTTGGCTTCAGTTTCAGATTTCCCTTCATTTCATTTTAATATAATTATAAAATATTCTGTATATATTTATAGAAAACATAATGTGTTTTCTCATAAATATTATTTCCTGAGGCTTCAAAAGGGTGATGAAAGGCTTAGTGTTCTGGTTGTTCACTATCACACACACTGCAACACTTTCCCTTCATCCCAGAGATTAAAATTTTGGCATTCTGGCATAATGAGAGATTGTCATGACCCATATCACAAAAGTGCCGAGAAGATTCTAGGAAGTGTACCTGCTGTCATTGTTGGTATGTCCAAATTTGATTTAAGAATCTTCCTTTTTTATCAGCTTTGGGAATGCTCCACAGCTAACCTATATTTTGTGAACAGTAAACTTTTCATTTCTTACTTCAGCAATCTCATTAAAATCAAGGAATCCCACAGGTTTGTAAAATTAAACTGGATATGCTCAAAATACAAAATGCAAAGCTGTGACTAAAAAGTCTTTGCATATTATCTATACAAGAAAGCACATGCAGCAGTAATTATAGCATTCTAGTTGCAATAATACTAATAATGAAGGTAATTCACCTCTCCAATTCCTTTTATTATAAACGAATACAGAATATTAAAAGTTTCCCCAGACAGATAATTTTTGGCTTTGTAAAGGGACAGAAAGGAAAGAAAGCGCTTGGTCTGAGCCACTTATTAGCAAAGAAACTCTTTCATTACTGTGTAGTTGGTTTAGCAAATGCTAAATAAAGCCAAGCTTATAATGAAATCTAAGTACCTTAAAAGTTATATTTGAAGTTAAGGGTTTTTTTTAGAGCAAAAATGACTTTGAAATACAGACTGAATTTGGAAAATAATTTGCCATTGGTGTAACCATAGCCATTTATTGTTGCTAATGTGTTGGGTTTTGACTAAGAAATTAGGCTATTAAGATTAATGCAGAGCTATGGCATTTTGTCATAAGGATGGAGGAAAATCTATTTAAAATTATGTTCATGCAGAATTGCTCTGAAAACGGGGTGTGGATATAGCAGGGGGGATCAAACAAAGTGTCCTAGTGACTCCAGCAAGGCTTTCAAAGGGGACTATGGAAATTCACAGAAAAGGGGCAGGGAGTTACTGTAGAATTGTTAAGGTCTGAATTAGTATTTTAAGTGCTTTGTATAGGCAAAAATCCGTACAAAATTAGACAGTGAAAAATGAGGCTATCATTTTATAGCACAGTCACCTACCAGGTCATCCCTTTATAGAATATAAACTTGATATTTTCTTATCCATAGATTGGTTAATGTACCTGTGGACTATGTCTTACTTTTTGTTATCCTGGTTACAGTTTTGAAAGAGTGATGCCATATTGTGGGGAAAAAAATTGTGAAAACCATCTTTTAATTTATAACACCTTCACAGGTTGCATTTCCTGGGAGATTTTAGCAAGATCTTGCTAAAATATTCTGCTTCTCTAACATTAGACAATAAAACAGAAGATTATTTGGAATAGATCTATTTCTTAAGTCTTATTCAATTCAGTCTCTTTACTGTTGGTATTTGAATTCTGTAATTTGCTCCTTACGCTTCAAATCAGTAATGCAGCAAAAAGTGTTGAATCATTACAAGCGCTTTGGAAACGTCTCCGTTGAAGCATCAGCCCCACTATGCCCTGAAGCCTTAGGACCAGCTTCAGCCCACTTAGCATTAAACATCCAACTAAACTCAAAAGATAACCCTCAAAAAACAGAGACAAAGAGCAATTTATGCCATTGAAGGACCAAATGATCTCTAATTTTCTATCTTTCTCCATTGAATGTATAGAGAATTTGTATAGCTGTGCTTCTCACTCTGTGCCTGTAATCATGTGGGAAGAATTCAAAGTATTAATGATGACAGTAGTAGAGGGGAGATGGTTTAGTGCACTTCTGCTCTGCCCAGCTGTAGGACCCTGTACCTGTCTGGACTGCTCTGTCTATAGGAAGTGCCAGCTTGTCTGGAGGACCCATCTATGCTTTTCTAAATGAGGAAATGTACATAGCAATTTATCTTTTTAGTCCAGAAATTAGACATAAACTATTCTCTGTGTCAGGAAATGTAAATGCTCTTGCACTTTTTATTGTTCCTTTTAAAAAAATTCAGATGCATGGACATGTTTGATATTTCATTTAAAATAGACAGTGTTATACAGAGTACTTAGAAAAGTAACAGGTACCGCGTAGATGGGCTCTGAAGAAGGGCTATTGAATTTCATTGATTTATCATCCAAAGGCCAAGAGTATACGGTGGGATAAACTGTAGACATTAATAAACTCCCTGGAAGCTTGATAAGGATACGCTCAAAAGGGAAAGAGAAAACTATTTAGATAAGGCCATATTCTATGAGACTAGAATGTGATTATTTGCCTGGTATTCAGAGGCATTATAAGAATAATGCACTATCGGCATTCGGCAGGATGACCAGATAGAATAAAAAGGTGAGCTTTACTAAGACAATCTTTCTCTATGGCTGCAGATATATTTTTCTTTATTATTATTTTAATTTAAATGCTGTGCCTAAAAGAGATGCAATACAAAATATAGAAAAAAATTCACTTCAGATTTCACATTCTGTGACATGAAAAGAAAATTGTACACAACAGTTAAATAAACAGTGCTCTAAAGAACAACAAAAACCATTAATAATGGTACAAATGATGTACCACAAGTGTTTGATCCATTTCATGCCAATTATTTATGAGTATTGAATGCAGCTCCATATTTGCAAGATTCCGTGACTGAATTTCTCAATAATTCATAATAATTTAAGATAAACTTTTCTTAGGGAATCTAAAAAGGAATAAGATTTTATACTTTGCAAACTTACCTTGGAAATACTGTATGTGTATCTTCGTGTGTGTTTGATAGTGTTCTGAACACTGTGCGTAGGATGAAGTAGAAGTGCACTTTCCTGTCACACATTATTTCATAAGGATTTTGAAGTAAATGCCTCTGTGTAGTTGTGTGTCACAGTTCACATAAAGGGGAACAGCTGCACTCCATCATCAGTGCAGTTCCAGATGTTCTGTGACGGCAGAGTTTTCTTTTTTCATTACATATCAATGATGTAATGCTTCATAATATGTGTTTTACAGACAGGAAAAGAGAACACATTTAATTTAATGCATATTTCAGATAGATAACAGCTGCATGTTTTGGAAGGTCATCCTCAGATATCATTCAGATAGTACTTGCTGTCATAAAAGGAAACAATCTTTCTCCATCATGCATGTTATTTTAAATCAAATCAAAGCATCTTTCCTAAATCGTGACTTAATTTTTTAACTCCATCAGGAAAGAATTTGAAGCTGTAAATCACAAACTACAGATGACTCCGTAACAGTAATGCTAGCAGACAACATGCATGGTCTTTGTTGAGTTATGTCAGAAGTATCTTGGCAACTAATGGCTTCTAAAAAATAACATTAAACTGAGGCTTTGGTCTTCATTTTTTAGAACTCTTTATATTGAACATTAGCTCAGACAGTCACTGATAAACCCAGTTTTATTTTTAGGTTCTATTTTGTATCATCACGTGGGGTATCCTTTACCTTTTTCTGCAGGAATACAAATAATGTATTTACTTAAAAAGAAGAATGTTTGTTAATCTTTACCTCAAATTCCTCAGTATCACTTACAGGTCACTTCTTTGCTTTCTACTAGCAAATTCTTCAAACATACATCTGCTAAAACCCCAAGATAATGTGATGATTTTTCAACATATATCTGCCATCTTATTTCATTGCTAAAAGAACAACATAATGCAAAATTATAATAATATTTGTCATTTTATCCTTAGACAGTCCAATTATTCAGACACCTGTCTTGTACTCAGAAGTCACCATGGAACACCTCTGTTTCTAATGGAAGCAGTAGTACCAGTGCCAATATCATGAGCTGAGGATGTCTCTAAGGAATGGTTTGTATATATATCTTTTTTTAAATAGTTAGATTAAATAACATATATTTTAAAAATGAGATTTGGGACATTTAATTCCTTCTTCAGATGTGAAACAATCATCTAATTTCAGACTTAGAATAGAGCCATAGGTCTGAGTTTTACCCAGTTATGACCATCATTTAAGCTGCTGGGGAGAAAAATGTATTGCACTTGGGGAACACAGGAGCATGTTATTAAGGTGAAAGGAGATAACGTCACTATCCATGAAACAAAAGACAGAGGAATATCACATTTGGAACACTGAGAAATGAGGCAGGAGGGAACTGGAATATGTAATGGAAGTCACTGTCTCTGCTGAGAGAATGATTTTCATATCCAGTGGTGCTATGAATTGTAGTTTCCAGGCTCTACACTTCGAAATATCCCCTAAGTTCAGGGTTCAAATCAGAGGTAGGAAGATAATGTACCAAGACATACTCTGTTGGTAAGCAGGTATTCCTGTTTTTTATTGATGTGTTCATTACAGCAGGTATCAACTGTGTCAGTTATAAAGAAATGTGTACCAACTGAGGTCTGAATTAAATGATGACTGCTATATGAACAGAATGACGAACTGAGGCAATTTATTTTTTTAAAGGCTCATCCAGAACTTAAACAGAGATTCAAAATGTGCTTCATTTTTCCAGGAGAATAAAGTATTAGCAGGAAAAGAAAAGGGCAGAGTAATAATAATAATAATAAATAATAATGAAAAGAAAAAAAAAAGTCAGTTATAAGAAAAGAAGTAGAGAAATAATCTGTTGTAGATGCTACTTAGTAACTGTTACTGCTACAAATAAAATAGTAGAAGAAGAATCTGAGACAACTGGAAATATGCTATTAAAAATAGCTTTTGTCTTGCACTTGAGTTGTAGTTCCCAGAATATGCAGCAAAGACGGTATCATATTACTATATGGTGGGCTTCTGTTTTTACTATTAATGTATTTTCTCAGTTCGAGCAATCTAAGTTACCTTGGTAAAAGCTCAGAAAAATGTTTAAGGCTGTTTCTAACTTCAAGTATAGTAGGAGCACAATTAAATTATAATCCTTTAAGTAGCTTACCAAATCCAGACATGAATGCTTTCTCCAGACAACAGTGAATACAGTGGTAATTTTTTTGAAATATTTTTATAACACTTGAACTGAAAAAAATAATGCTTCAACCCTGCTCAAAAGTATATCTGACTGAGGATACTTTTCCCCATGAATATTTAATTTCACTACATTTTGGCTTTCATGTTTGCTTTCTGAAAAAAAAATGTCTTTCATTTAAAGCAAAAAGTAAAATTTATGATATTAAAAAAAAAATCCAAAGTGAAGTTTGAACATTGATTCCAGAAGCTATAAAAAAATTTATACAATATTAATTAGAGATATAAATGTATGCATATATGTGTGTGTGTGTCTGTACTTCAGCTGGCCAGGTTATGTAACCAGCCAACAATACAGTTTATTTGTTGTGGGTTTTTTTGGGTTTGTTTTTTTTTGGTTTGGTTTGGGTTTTTTTAGGTTCCTAATAAAGCACAGAGGATTTATTTGAAAGTATATTTTAAAAATATTACAGATTTAACTGCCTGTGATGATTTGGTGATTTTTTGTAACTGTGAATTAAGTAATTTTTAGCAGCATGATTTTTTCAATATACAAATACATAGCCCCTTTTGTTGACTTAACTGAAACTTGCAGAAACTCTTTTTACTTTGTCATGAAACTGATAAATTTCCCCTTTTCAACATGTTGCAATATTGTTCCCAAACTGAGATGCCCACCATGAATTTGACATGTTTTTTCCCCAAAGTTTTATAATAAATACATATTATGAGTGAAGTTTGTTTAAAATGTTCATTATTAAAATCTTATCATGAACCAAAAACCTTCTCATTGTCTCTAATATAATATCTCAGGTATTATACTGAAACCATACAAGGAAAAAGCATATGGGAAGATATGTTAGTAGATGAATCACTGTATAGCTTCTGGAAATTACCATGAACTTGATTTATCCTTTTATTTATGTCATGTCAATGCACTATATATGAGGTGGAGTTGTTATTACACTGAAGTATTTTCAGTGTTGTCCTCAACAAAGTATATTTTCCCTCATAATCTTATCTTAACAAGACCATGTTTGCAATCAGAATACAATGGGCGTGGCATAACGTCATAATGACACCAAGTTGTAAACTGCAATACAGTTTTAAAAAGATGTTTGCTGGATGACTGGTGTCTTGCTGAACTGCCTACAAGTATGTCTAACAGTTTTTATCAGAATACATCAAGTCAGAAAATGAGCATATGTTTGGAATTTAGGACCTATGTTAAGGATTCAACATCGATTGATCTTTGCAAGATATGGTCCATCATTTTCTGTTGCCAGAAATTTCAGGTGCTTATGTATAGCTTTCAAGGCTGAGACATTTAGAAATAATAAAGGACTGTGAAGTTTGTCATGAGCAAATGGTGTAATTTCACAGTGTTTCAGTACAAATCTACAGGTACTCAGCATGAAAAACCTTATTTCTTAGAAATCATACATACATCTTGGTGTATCAGGTCCTCCTTCAAAAGTAGTCTTAATATGTACATCCAAGAACCTTCAAGGTGTTCAAGCACTTCACTACCACTGACAGCCTCCATAAAGACTCAGCGTATTTATCTACAATAGGATATTCCCAAATCACTTTTTAAATTGAGATTGGGTTTCTGTCTTATTCCTGAAGCACTGCCAAAAATTATACCTCCTTTCCCAGGCACATACTAATATGTAATCACATAGTGAGATTTCTAACGATATAGCAAGCTTGTATGTGAAATAATATAAAATATTGTTAATAGTATGATGGTGACTTTGCTATAAAGGATTTAAATTATTTTTGACTCACTGAATTATTGACATTCTAATACCTATTGTACTTAATGCAAATGGTACCATTCTGTTTAGTCAGTCCTGGTTATTCAAGATTCATACAGAAAAACTATCCTTAAAACCTTATCCTGTAGATAAAACTGACTGAAAAAAACAACCAACCAACCAAAAAAGATGATGACTGAAAATGTTTTAAATAATTTTGTTGATTGCTATTATTCTATTATCCAGTTGAACCATAATTATTTTTTCATAACACGTTAAGAGGGAAGGGAGAGAGAAAGCAAATACTTATTCCCTATATAATTTATTTACTAATTATTATTAAGTTATTTTTTATGATATATTCCTGCCTGATTTAATCCTGTGTCATTTGGTTATGAAAAGTCTTCAGGCAAAAGATATTGATGGCTTCTTCCTAATTACCAGTTATGGCCTTTACACCATTTTAGTGCTACTTGACCTTTCAGCAGCTTTTAATAGTCGCAGTCATGGAATCTTGCTATACATTTTGAGACGTGCAGACAGCAATGGTGTTTCCAACTTTTCCAGTCTGTCTCTCCCTCCACACATCCAGAGTCTGCTAACATGGTCACTCGTGTGTCACATTTTGCAACTATTGTGACTGAAATTCTATGTTCGGATTAAGGTTTCTTGTAAACAAATTTTTGGTCTTTATTAGTATATATTTACAATGAAAAATGGATGTTATTGTGAAGCTCTTTGCACTGACACTTAACCCTGTGGACAGGGTTCAGAATAATTTAGGAAAAAGGAGTATCTTCATTATTAATAACAGAAAATTATGAGTTTCAGAAAATCATGAAGGTTACATATTTGGTTCTGTTTTACTCAATAAAAGGAAACTGAACTGTAGTAGAATGATGATGTATTTCTTCAGGGTGATTTACCTACATGCAGAAAGCATCTTTTGTAATTAAAGAACTATTTTGGACTTGTCAGTGTGATGCAAGTCCTGTTGTCACAGTGAGCAGGCCCTATGCATGAAAGTAAATTTTGTCTCAAAAAGGAAAGCTCAGATGTTCACCAAGGGAACACAGGATAATGAACAGCCTTTTTTCCCCAACTTGCAAGGGAGTAAGCTAATAGGGCGCAATGGACACTTATATGTGCCTGTTTCTCCTCCAAGTATTAAAGATTTATTTGAGCCTATTGAGAACAAGATTTCCACCTCTGTATGTGTTTTTACAAACTGGGGTTGGCTGTCAAAAGTTGATATTGAAACAGGCTCAAACAATGGCAGATGAAACAGAAAAAGGAGAAGCTGGTGGGTCTATAGAGGGACTTGAGCACTGGGTATTGAGCAAGGGCATACGTTGCCATGTAGGAAGGACTGCCACTGAAAAAGAGAGTCTGAATGTTTTTCAGCTCTTAGCCATGACTCAAGTTTGAAAAGCCAGTTTGCTTTTTAATCCTGTTTGTTCATTCAAGATATATATATAAATTTAAGGTTATATTTTTCCTGTTTGAATTGTTACTTAGTAGGATTTTTTCAGAAAAAAAACCACCTTAAGTCCTATTATTTAGAAATTTATATTTTTTATGAGTTTACACTGTTGTGTCTTTCTGAATGCTATAACTGTTATAAAAGGGGGAAATGAGAATAGGTGACACTGTATCGTTGCCTAAGGAGGTTGGGGGTTTTGTCTGTTTAGGGGTTTGTGTGTGGTTTGTTTGTTTGGGTATTTTTAATATCCTTGCTGGGAAAAGTAACTTAGAGAAAATCTGAAAAAAAGACATTAGAAATTAGCTTGATTATCTTTTATATTAAGTGAAATTATTTTAAACAATGTAAGTTGAGTTAAATGCATGAATTTTTTATACTGAATACCATGGAAATACACTACAGAGAATATAATAGGATTGTTGCAGGGGTTATGTATTTGCTTATTTTTGTTTTCATTGATGAATTGTATGTATTGTGAAAAGAGAACTTCTTGAGGTTCCTGCTAAATTCTTGCCAGTTATGGATCTCTATTTCAGTTACCAAGAGTGAGATTACTGATGAAGATATATGTTTTATCAGTGTAGAGCCTTTTTCTGCATTAACTTTGTGGTAATTATGTGGGCCATCAAATTAGATCCAGGAAACTTTGGTTCTCATGCTTACTCATACATTCAAGAAATAAATCAGTCTAAACAAATGTGTGCTTTTGGCACATGTCTTCAAGTGTCAGTTTATCAAAGAAAGAATTTTGTGACTGCATGGTGGAGTGTAGCACCATCAGACTTTCCAAAATAAATACAGATAATTTAATCAGATGAAGATAAGAATAAAATTGAAGAATAAAAATTGAATACAGTGGATAGACTGTAGGTTATTAAGGAAAAAAAAAAAGAATCAAATATTTGTTTAGCTATAGACAAACTGTTCCTTGTCTATATGTTCTAATGTAATATGCTAGAGACACTTCATTCAAGTTTTTCCTTTATGAGTGTTGTGGATTAACCCTGGTAGGCAGCTAAGCCCCACACAGCTGTGCGCTTACTCCTCCCCATGTGGATAGGAAAAGAGAATCAAAAGGGTAACAGTGAGAAAACTCATAGGTTGATATAAAGACAGTTTAAGAGGTAAAGCAAAAGCTGCATGTGCAAAGTAATATAAGGAACTAATTCACTGTTTCCCAGCAGCAGGCAGATATTTAGTCCCTTTCCTGAAAAGCAGGGCTTCATCACGTTTAACAGATACTTGGAAAGACAAACACCATAACTCCAGATTTCCCCCCCTTCTCCTTCTTTGTCCAACTTTTATTGCTGAGCACAATGCCCTATGGCAAGGAACATTCCTTTGGTCAGTTGGGGTCAGCTGTCCTGGCTGTCCCTCCTTCCAATTTCTTGTGCACCCCCAGCCTAATTAGCTAGTGGGGAAGCATAACAAACAGAAAAGGCCTTGACACTGTGTAAGCACTATTTACCTTGTCTTCCTTATGACATGGCTATGGCAATAAAGACATTGAACTATTTTGATGGTCTTGCAAGCACAAGTTGACAAAGTTTGGCAGAAGACAATGCATGAGAGTGAGTGGAACACAGAAGCTCACTTGTATGACAGAGCATTCCTGTGGCTATTGGATACAACTGGTAAGAAAAAAAAATTTTTAAAGCCTTTGTAAATTACTTCAAAGTCCAGCTTATTGTTTTTTTGGTAAGAGCTTTGATTATGCAACAGCGATGCACTAACATGATGTTGCCTTTAGCTCCTGTTTATCATATTTTAAAAAAGATTATCGCAGCCAAAACCAGCACACTTATCTTACAAAATGTATGTCTTATGATGTAGTGAATAAAATTTCATACTTATGATAGCACAGCTGTACACAGGGCAATGTGCCTTGCAGTTACTCATTGAGTCTCATTTGTTATGCATTGGTAATAATGTCAGTATCATTCCTGTGATATTAATGGAAAGAACATGCTGGCATTTTAAATAGAGCTTCTGATTTGTGACATTATTCAGCTGAATAACTATTTAAAACTTGCACACAGAAATATTTGCTGTATAGCACAATTACTGAAGTGCATTATCAGCATGAGAGCATTATAAGATCTGTGGATTCTGAAGTTTAAAGATGAGAAATGTAAAATTCCTCTTGCAGTGAAAGTGTTAGCAGACGATGTGTGATGATGATGATGATGATAAATAGATAACTGCAACAAACTGAGATTTTTTAGAACTCATACTAGTATTAGCTATGCATTAAACCTTAAAAATGTTGAATGTACTCTTAGCAAAAGGAGGCACTTCTGCAGAATATTTTGCAAGTTGATGATAAGAAACACAGTGCAAGTTTGCAAGAGCCATAAAAAAGTTCTTACTTAAACATGAACAAAAGTGATGATGATAATAAAAATATGTCTAAAATTATATTTTATGTATGTGATGAATACCGTGTGACCATATAAGAGATTACCAACATGCTTTTGAGAATTACTTTTATTATGCTTTGTCTTATTAGTTCTGATTTTTGAAAGACAATAAACTTGCCATAATTTGCCATTAGTTATTGCAATTTTTAATGAAAATTTAGAAACACAAATGTACAGCAGGGTTTTCCTTTCATTAGTATTGTACATCCCTAAAATATATGCTTTATATCAAATAGATTATATAGTGTGTATAGCTGTTGCCAAAGTAGAACAATCACATGTCCTGTGACCATAAAATACCAATTAGGTAATTTATCTATTATTGCAGTAGAAATCAAATATTGCAGTTTTTCAGTACTGTAGATCCCAAGGCTTATTATATATAAAATATATTCTATTCCCCAGAATTCTGAATTCATTTCCACACCAGAATTCTAAATGTATATTAGTTGGAAACCACATATAGTGAACAGCATTACAATGAATAAATTATAACAGCTGAGCTCATTTCCTCTTGTTTCATTTGATCTTCAAGAAGTATTCTATAACCCTCCCTCATTTTGACAAACTGACATAAGGTACTATAGTCTAAACATTAGGGTGCTTTACTGCTAACCTCTGCTTTGGATTAATAGCTACACTGAACCAATGAAATTCTTCAGCAATCTATCAGAATCTTTGTCAATAAGCACTTTATTAGTACACTATTTCCTGTCTCTTAGCTAGTTTTAAATTCAGAGCAAGGCTCTTTACTACCTTAGAGTTATGGAATTACTTTTCCTTGTTTATGTAACTCCTACTTGGGTCAGTCTTTCAGCTCAGCTTCAGCTGTCTTGTTAACGTAGTTTCTGACCAAACTTCTTAAACTGAATGTGTTCTACTGATGGCCACTCAAGTAGAATATCAAAAGAAAATTAGTTGTATTTCATATGTATTTACTTAAATTTATTTATTTATGAACTTAGAAGTTCTATTCTCAGCTTTAGGGATAGCTGACTTAATAAGATTGATTAATTAATTGTTTAGAACAAGTGTCTCTTTCTTCCCTGAATCCGGGGACTGAAGAGACATTATATGTAAACAGTAACTTTACGTAACCATCCTGATCAAAACTACAACCTTAAAATGTAAGGAATATGATCTCAATTTACATCGTGTTGCTCGTTCTGCAAGGATGATCTTCAAGAAGAAGCTTCCAGAGAGAAAGTCAGACTTCCAGACATGCCTGATCACTGTACAGGTTGCAGAGGGACTGAAAGGAAGTTTTCTTCGGTCATCTGAGTCAATTATCACATTATCAAAGATAAGATGTATGTCTTGTTCCCACTTTTCCTCCTAAAAGTGTTCACTTTGTTGTTTTCCTTAATCCAAAACTAAAAGAGCTGTGGAACATAATGTACAACATTAGCTATTATTGGACTGAAAATGTAAATCAGAAAAGCTTCTCTAATTGACATTTTCACTGAAAATTTTATTAGAGAGATTTGAGAAGGAGGCAGCACAAACAGAAATCTCATGAGCAATCTTTTCAGTTCAGAGCTAAGATACACTAAAAGACGTAAACCAGAGCTGAATGGCTAGTCCGGAGCTGAGATAGGCAGACCTGAGATAATAGCAGTCTGACAAATACTCCCTGCGGTGCATATATTCCGTCAGTCTGGCAGCACTGAATTAATTTAAGGGGGGGACTCATGATATGTGCCTGATTTCTGCAGCATGCATATGTAATTTGTTTGCTCTTGGCTAACAACTCTTTTTTTTAAAAAAAAAAATATTCTTTCCACCTTCTCTCGTTCTTTCTTGAAACAGATGAATCTCAAAAAATAAACAAAAAATACTGGCAGCTTTCAGGCTACCTTTCCATCTTGAACTTAACAGACAAATGGTACGGAACTTGTAAGCACAGTAGTCAAAGCTGCCTTTGCAATCTGTTGTTTGGCAATTTGCAATTAGGGGGTGGAAAGATTTAAATGTTTTAAGAGATGTAATTTTCCTATCGCAGCTCTTAGCACTTCAGCTATGATTTTGTTCTTCACAGAAAGGAGTGGGAGAAGAAAAGGAGGAGTAGAGTTTTTGAGGTGGCCAAATGATCTTAGCACTTCTTTCAAATTTTGGCAGCTTTCATGCCCTGATTTTTGCAGACCTCTCAGCCCAATCCAAGGTTCCTGGGTGCAAAATGTGGAAGGATCTTCTTAGTTGTCTTAGTTACAAAGAAATTACGCATGAGGTCTTGGCTCTGTGGAAATTTCACAGCACCTCTCTCTTACAACCTTAATTCTATGAGATGCTAGAATATTGGATAATGGCACAGAACCAACCTAAACCAGATCTCTATGTTTTAAAGGTGGGAAAATGTTAAGACTGAAGCCATATTTGTTTATATTCTGTATTGAAAGTTATTAAAGTTATATTCAGGGTATATAAATCAAAAAAGGATTATCAAGAAATAGCTCTCCAGATGGTCTCTTTAGGTCCTGCAGATTTCATGTCCAGAGTGCCAGCTACTGGGGGGACCGGTGTGATTGGATTTGGTGCCACCAACTGGAGTCAGAGTGGGGGCATAGGGGACTTTGGCCTGTAGTGCCAGCAATTTGGAAGAATGAGTGGTCTCAGTGCCAGCTACTGGAGTGGGTGAAAGTCTCTGCTGCCAGCTACTGGGGCAGTGTGGTGTGTGTCCTGAAAACCAGATACTGGGGAGACTGGTGAGAGTGAGGCGAGTGAGGGGCTCAATGCCAGTGGCAGGAGCAGAACCGTGAGTCAGAGCCCCTGTGCCTATTGCCCACTGCTGGAGGGGGCCAAGTGTCTGTCCCAAAATTGTGAGCTATGGGGTTTGCATGCCTCATTCAAGCTTCAGGCTTGACCAGTGGGTAGAAGGCCCTTGGTCTAGCCATGGGTATCAGGGCAGAGGGTCTGTGCTGGTATTCAGGGGGACCCATGAGTGTGAGGTGCCTGTGAGGCAAGTGTGAATGTGTGTGCTGTTGGCTGGTGAGAATGAAGCTGAACTGGGTGGAAGAGTAGGAGTCCTGGGAAGCGGTTTATAAGGCCTGGGATCCAGGCAGTGGTATCAGATGGATGGAGGGACCATTCTGTGCCAGTACTCCAGGTGATCCATGAATGTGCATGTCCTTGTTAATCGTATGAATCTGGAGCATGGACACCATGTGTGTGCTTTAACTCATGAAGTTCAGTCTCTACCAGAGAAAGAGGAGGAAAGCAACTTGTCTGTCTATACTTACATTTTATAGGAGTTTTACCCTTAGGTGCTGTTGAAAGCAGCAGCTTGTCTGTGGTATTCCATGCAGCTGGCCATGCATGTCTGTGGGACACATGCTGAGCTTTGCTACTGGTTGTATATGTGAAAAAGCAGCAGTTGTGTCCCTCAGTCTGGCACAGAGACCTCCTGGTCCCTGGGTGTCCATGGCTGGGCTCCAGCAGCAGGGCAGGAGGAATTCCTGGGTGTAGAGTTGCTGGAAGCGGCAGCCGCTCCTAACATCCCTTAACAACTGTGATGTACTTTCAGTGAATCTGTGGAATAAATAATAATAGATGATGAATACTTAAAAAAGTAAACCAGTTATCAATTTTAACCATGGAGAGACTATAATAACTGGTGCTTCCCTTGTTGCATAGCAGCAAATCTCAGTGACAATGGCTATAGAAAACCCCCTGAAAACATGGAAATAATTAATTAATGTCCCTGTTAAAAAATATCTTTTATTCCAAAATATTAGAAAGACTAGAAGTTTGATCTAAAGTATGATATCCAGCAGACCAATCTGAAGTGTTCAGTCCATATAGTTGTCCAGAATAAAACTGGTTAGGGTATAGGACTTTACAGGATAGTATTTATTGTTTTAACTTTTCAGTGGTGGAAAATGACTTTAAAATTATAAAAATAAAAAGCTTATTTTTATTCCAAAGTGAACCTTTGTTCCAGGAAAGAGTAAGGTGAAACAGTATATACAGCAGTATAAGCTGTTTCTAACACACTGCTCAGATTTTGCTTTATTTTTAATCTCCTGTGATGTCTGCCTGTGAGGAACCACTCAGTTTCGATTATCAGAGTGAATACTCTCGGTCATGACTATGTATGAAGGCGTGGCTTATTGGTCTCAGTATGTCTTAACTCACCCAGTATGAGCAACCACTTAAAATTTTTCTTCAATGTTTCAACCTCAAGATAACTACATGGACAGGGAAGGGCCAGAGTCAGTCCTTGGAAAACAGAAAAGAAAACCACCAAATGGATGTGGCTGCTGGTGGTAATAAATCTACTAGAAATCTCACATGGATAAAGTAGAATTGAAGTATCTCACATAGATAAAGTAGAATTGAAGTAGAGGCATTATAAACTTCCACAGAGAATGTGTTTCCTTTTTTTGCCAGTTTAGTCTGCAGAATCCTATTTCACAGAAGAACAGGACCTAGAATGTGAAAAATGCAAAATTAAGGTTGTTTTCACTCTGTTATCACTGATAAGCATGTATAACCTGGCTTCAGTAAAGTAGTTAACACTTAAGATTTTCTCTGAAATTCAATTAGTAAGTGAGTTTTATAAAGCTATCTCCCTAATTATAAATGCCAACAAATACAGGCAGGAAAAAAATATAATTTGCACTTACACAGTTCAGTCCTATTACTCGCTTTAGTGCTAACATTGTCCAGATAACTTATTAACAACAAAACTGTTTAAATTTCTGTACTTGAATTTAGTCATATTATTTATTCAACATGTTAACAAAAAATAATTTATTCCTTCATATTTTAATCACCAATTCCTTCTGTGGCAGTTAAAATAGACAATAATTTCAGCTTCTGTGTCTCCTGAGCTACCAACACTTTTCAGAAGACATCAAAACACTGATGGGAGAGTATAAAAATTGCTTGCAAAGAAGTATTCTGTCTTGCATATAATTCTATATTTTCATGTTAAAAGCTCTAAACTCATTAGCTACAAACAGGAGGTATCTTCAAACTACTTCACTCAGACCTTAATGTACTTGATATTAGCCTGGGCTGGTCTGATTTATACTAAAGCCAAGTGTTTCATTGTCTTACAAATACTTTTGTAAGAACTTTACGAATTGTTTGGTGAATTCCCTTGGACTCCTTTTTCATTACATCAGTATAAGCACATTTTCTAAGGAAATGGCATTTCAAGTTACAGAAATAATATATGGAAAATTATATTCTATTTCTGCCATGTCTGTGAAATTCAGCCAAACTTCCTTTCATATAAGCATTTTAGAAGAGGCAAAATAGTTTCTCTACTTTGCTCCTCAGCAAGTTCCCTTTTTGTTCCAGCTGGCCATGGGGTACCCTGCCCACAGAGTATACAAAATGATGACTATTTCAGAAAAAGAGAAAAAGAAAATGGAAAAAGAAAAAGGATGTTAAATAAGAATATTTAACTTTAATTTAATTTTCATTAGCCACTTCATTGTGATCATTGAATAGAATGCTTCTTTTGCACACTTGTCTATTTGCTGATGTGTTGCACATGCACTTTGCTACAATACAGGGAAGAAAATATATTTAGGCTTGGCTGAAGTTGCAATTAACAGTATAGCAATGAATGTTCTCATGTTTTTCTGTTTCTTTCATGTTCATATTATATCTATATATATCAAATCAATAATTTGTGCGAGCCACTTCTAAAACTTGAATCTGATTTTCTGAAATTCTTTTAAAATAACATTTCACATATTCAGAGCTTCCTGTTCAGTTGTCACAGTGAACTCGCAACATTTCTGCCCCTTCTCTCTCACTTCAAGTTTCTAAAACAATAGGAGGAATAAAATTGTTAGCCACAAGAACAAACTAGTGCTACTGTACTCTCTGTGGGGCTTAACTGCAAAAAATCAGTGGTATTTTAGCAAATGGAAATTGAGATTTTTCAAAGGCTTTAAGACCCTTAAGCATACATTTGGGACAGTTTTCAAAAGCACAGAAAAATCATGTCTTGATATGAATCTAACATACCTGCTGGAAGTCTTTTGCCTTTTTTTGAAGCATAATTCTTTTTCAGCTTCTTGTGAAAAGGCTGACAGATTTTTTTAACATTGGAAAAACAAATATTTCCTTTATTCTCAAAACTGATATTTATATGTTCATGGAATATTTATTCAAATAAATTTTAAAAGGTTGCACCTAGAGACCAATATTAGGTAGTACTAGGCAGCATTGCAAACGGTTGACAAGCATTTAGCCTGAGACACACAGTGTCTTATGATGGGAACAGTTTGTCAGCTTTGGCTGACAATTGTGACATTTGGGTATCCAGATATTTTTATTAGGAAAACTCCAGGGGTTTTTTGGTAGAGGTTTTTAGTTTTGGTTGCGTTTTGGGTTTTGTTTGTTTGTTTCCTTGTTTGTTTGTTTTTGTTGTTGTTGTTTTTTTCTGGGGAGGGATGTCACCTTCCTTTCAGACCGTATACCTCCCTGCTTGTTGTGCTCCTTCAAATTCAAGGTAAACTGCTGGGATCTGAATAACACCTAGAAGACCACCCAACTGTTTCATCATAACCCTCTGTAACAGTATCTTTACACACTTACCATGCTTACTACTTTCTTGTAACTGTCTTTCTCCTTTACGTATTTCACATTTTGGCTCACATAACAATCACATTCGACTTCTGGATGGAGAATGTGTTTCACTGAGTTTAGAAATCTGTGGGTGCCAAATACCAGTAACTAGTGTAAATGGGAACAAGATCACATCCTACCTAGTGCTTCAGATGAAAATGCAAGATAGAAGGAATAACTGGAACAGACTCTTCCTGAGATTCATTGCTTAAAACTTGCTGTGAATCACCTCAAATCCTGAATGTTATTACCAATTAAACTATAAATTACTGCTAAAATAATGATTAGGTATTGAGACAGTAGCTTATACCTGCTCTGTATAAGAATATTCCATATAGCTTCTCACCACACTCTAGAAATAATGAGCACAACTCTTGACATCAAAAGAATGACCGGATTTAAAAAAGAAAAAAAAATTAAACATTATAAAATGCTGTAATAAATGTTACCCATCCATGGAAAATGGAAGTGATTCTTTTGGTACCACACTATATCTCCTTCTGTGAAGAAAATAGAAACCCTGAAGAATATAATACATTGCCCAAGGCAGCTCTGCACCATTAAAATCTATTTCTTTCCTCCTGGAGAATTAAAAGAGGATAAAAAACTTAAAATGAAGTAACAAAATAATTGTCAGGAAACTTCAGTTGGATGTTGATAATGATTATCATATTTTGTATTTTGTTTTCAACCATGAAGAATGTGTGAACAATTGTTGTTTGAAACCTGTCTAAAAAATGAAATTAATTAAATGAATAGTACCCCTCCAGTAATTGTTTCACAGAGTTCATTTTTATGATTATTAATTTTGTTTTGGCAAAATTAATCGTTCTATGTAATTGACATTTTAAAGCTATTATACAGAAAGATATACATATTTTGGAGTGATTTTAAATATTTGACCTTTCTCATTGTTTCATCATTCTTGCCTTCTCACTCCATTTTATACCAGTTCACCAATATAAGAGAAAGGCTGGACTGCAATGCCCATAAGGCACATCATTGTACCCCCAGAAATTGAACAGACACAGCTCAAGACAAGAATTTTATGATCACTATATATCTTTTCTCAGCAGGGAACTACTTCAGAAAGAAGTCTAAATCCTAGGAGAAAACCTGTAATACAAATCACAGAAGAAATGATGGAAACAGAGGTATATACAAATTAGTACTGTAGCAAGTCAAAATGAAGATTTCTTCAGGACAATAAAGTATCATGAACTATAAAAATCAAACCATTTTCATTTTAACCAGAACTTTCTGAATGAAACTTTTGACAGGAAACATCCAAGCGACATCATGTAATGGAAACTTTTGCAAAAGTTGTCTATTTGACATGAAAGCTAAAACTGAAATGTGTGCATTTTCTGCAAGAATATTTTTTAGCATCCAATCATACTAAAATCATATACACGATGGATATTGTATTGTATAATTGAAGAAAAGAATGTGCATATTTCTTTGCAGACTGTGGGCCTAAAATTAGCCAGTTTTTAGTTAAAATCCTTTTGAGTTGTAGGGTGTTCCCATAAATAATATTTTGACATTCCTTAAGTGTTATGAAATTTCCAGCATTTGCTGGTTGCCTTGGTTGCAGCCGGTAACAGATGTTTCAGAACCATAAGCCAGGTCATGAGCCACAGAACTGAATAAACAGCTTTTTTTTTTAAAAAAAAAAAAAAAAAAAAAGAGAAGATATGAAATACTATCTTAGTTTGTTATGCTAGCTAAGTTGCAAAATTTCCACTGGCTTGGCTCTTCCTTTGTCTCCTGATTTAAACAGAGCCAGAAACTTGGTCTGAGTCAGGCAAGCCACAGTTTACATTAATTTGCCAAATTTCAGATGTCATTTATTCTCTGTCATTAAATTATAAACAAATTTTTAATTTACTGAGAATTTAGAAGAGATAAAATATGGTCCAAAGCTTTTATTTTGGAGCAAGGAGTTTACAAAATTTTAAGATTTCTAGTAACCTCAGATGTCTAGATGAGAGGGGAAATAGAGTTTCCAAAGTGGATTTTACTATCAAATGCTCTTAATATAATTTTTCAGAAAAATAACCAACTCCTACTTACGTGATGCATCTTGGGTCATTCTTTCTTAGTTGGGTTCCTTGTTCACTCTATTCCCTTGCTTGCATACATCTATTTCTAAGTGTCAATGGAAACCTCAGCATATTTGCATAATAGCTCCATTAGCTCAAGACAGACTACTTCCCCCCTCCTCTGCTTTTGTAGGCACCTTTTCAGTTCACAGAAAAGCTGCTACTGCTTTGAGATTCTGACTAGAGATTATGGTGTTTATTATTAGTCTGATATTGTACTCAAAATTCCCAGTGTTTCTACTGGAAAAGCAGAAAAGTTTATGAGGTGCACTGAGATATCTGAGGTATTGTATGTTAATGCAGTGTTTTTCACCAAGTATTTTTGGTACTAAACCTACTTTGAGATTTACATTGGGTAGAAGACAAAGTCAATAGGCAATTGTTTATATCTTTTCGTGACACATGTCAAAATTTGCCGGAGAGTAGTGCTGTGGAATATGACTTAAAGGTCAAAATATTTAGAGTGCTTTGTGCTTCCCTCCTCATTTCTTTTTTATTATTATTTTTCCATTGATCTTGTTGAAATTTGGAGGAGAGCTGTGGGTACGGCAGGTCTGCAGACTTTTGACTAGAACCTGAAGCTGTGTAAAAGAGAGTCTTTGAATCGAGTTGAAACAGTTTTAGCTGACTGTTCACTGATTCCTCTTCACTGGTCATGATCTGCCTGTGGCAAAGTGCTTCTACTCATGATTGTGAAGATTACTCTCCACGATGCTTCTTCTGACAGTGTGAATATTGACTTGCACTTATAAAGGTCAGGGAGTTCCTACAGTTATTGGGAGTGAGAACACTAACTCCAGCAAGGCTCTCTGAGAAGAATTTAACCTTCATATTACAGAACAGAGAGCTCAGCAGAGCCAGGACTTCAGCCAGCTTGAAAGTTAACCTTATTTCTCTGCAAACACAAATGTGGACTTCAGCATTGCCCCAGAAAAAGAAAAAAAATAATAAATCAAACAATGAAGTGGACAAAGGACCCAAGAGATATATATCTAGCAGACATTTTATTTTACTTTTTAAAACATTGGTAGACTGCATGGAAAGAGTCACTTTTGGATTTCTATAGCTTCCAAAACAAATAATGGCTCCTTCGGCTTTTAAGAGCATTGTGCGGAAAGATAAACCATCCCATACATTCCTTTTCTCTGTTGTTCTGACATTAGATCAAAGAAATTTATTCCCAGTGAGGCACAGCAACCGACTTAGCTCACCTTTGAAAATTCTTCTGTATTTGCTATCATGTGGATTCAAGCTCAGAGCACAGCTGAGACAATTTAAGGTCTGTAGGAATTTGGCTGTCTATTAGCGATCATGTCCTGTGGTACAATACAAGAAGGATGACAGTGTAGAAGCAGAACTGCAAATGAGAATGAAGGCTCACTTTTCATCTTGATGGAGTGTAAAAAATAATATTTTTTAATTTTTAATGCAACACATTTGTATTGTGGCAGTAGTGGCAGTAGGCTCATATTGCATATAAATGAAGATGATTATTTGGTTTGTAGGAGAATAAAGGAGACATGTTGATGAAGAGTATACCGGGAAAGTATTAAAAAGGAAGAAGTATATGTAAGTCCTGGTTGCCTAGGAAAGGCATTGCTTTCTGAATTTGGGCACTTTTTTTTTTTTTTTTTTTTAATGCATGATAACTTTCACAGTTTTAAGTTTGACATCTGGCAGATTTTAGGTAGTGTAGAAATCATCCTTAATGGCCTTTCTGCCTCATCAGTGGGGCCACCATTCAAGTAACAAAGTGCCAATCAGGTGCTCTTGTTCCTCTTTAGCTTCGAGATATTACTGGAAAGCTTTTTGCAGAATCATGATCTCTCTGCTTGATATGCTGTTTATTATAACTGTAGTTAAAGGTCTTCAGGCTTATCCATTGTAACACCCTAATTTTCCTGACTGACTTTTTTTTCCCCTAGGATAAGGCATAACATGCTAAGTTTCATTCCCTCTTGATCATCCCCACCTCCCCTCAAAGAACAGATCTTCTTATACTTGAAAGACAAGGAAAAGAAAAAAATAAAACAAAATTAACTGTGCTGTTTTTATTTGAGATATGAAAATGAAAGATTAACAAACAGAGTCATTTAAGGTGTTTCATTGTACTATTGCTGATCTAATTAAATTGATTTTTAAAATGAAAATGAAATTTCATGGGCAATTAGACTGTGAAATAAATCACTTCTAATGGAAAAAGAACACTGTATAAAATCAGACAAAAATGTGAATTATATGCAGTGTTTAAGCTGAGTGAAGAAAATAACCAAGAGTGTTCCTCTTCTATGGACATTACCTAAACCACTCTGTCTCAGGAATCATTTATTTTTGGCTTATCAAGTTAATTCTGGTTAATACAGTCTTACAATGCAATGCGTAATACAAATGTTTATTTTCAAAATATGTGCCAAATATTTTCACTTGTTTCTGAAAATTAACCAGAGCAAACTTACAATATTCTCTTGGTATAAAAATAACAGAATACTGGATGGCTTTCCAGCCATTGCAACATGGCAATAAGCTTTCTGGTCTGAAAACTATTAAAATCCCATAAGCAGATATTAACATAATAGAGTAAAACAGTACAGTTTACTGATACTTGAACCAAATTTAATCATCTTTTTATATGTGATCAGATTTTACTAATGCCTAATTCATACCAATATAACACCGTATTTAAGCACTGGCTTAAACTTCACTTCCAGACAGGTTTTTTAATTTTGTTTTAAAACTTGCTATATTATACATAGAATAGAAGTATGTGCTTTTTTTATACTGTCCTGAGTAAAAGTATCCTAGTTAAGCTTTTATTTTTTGGTTTTGTGTAATCAAAAAATAAGGCAAGTCTCAGAATAAACAATGATGTTTCTGAGTTACTCTGTAAAGAAAGTAAACAAGCTTCTTTAAAGTATTGTGCAATGCAGAGATTTCATTTTAAAAATTAAAATAACAGAAAAAATGTCTTTTTTCTTGTCTTATTTTAACTTCAGATCTGTTCACATCTGAATATGTTCATTGTCAAGGAGATTATACTACAGATTAATATAACACCATTTTATTGCTCCACACTCAAACTTACTACCTGAACTACCTGCCACCCGTGTATTCTTGTTTTGGCATCCAAGTTGTTTCCAAGCTTCTTCACCTGAAAATGAGACTTGGTTCCTAGAAGCTCTAGGACATACATCAAGAAGAGATTATGTGAAGCACAGGAACTAGACTTCCTAACTGCTAAAGATTTCTAAAGCTATAGGGTTCGATCAGGATTTCAGAAACTTAAAAATGCAAAATGTAGCTGAGAAAGGAGTTGCACTTGCTGTTGAATCCTAATGTCAGCTACCTCAGAAATTGATTTAAATAACACAAACACTCAGTAATTAATGCCTCACAATTATAAAGAGGAATGGTCAAGCACAAAGTGGTTAACTTTCTAAAAAGGGGAAGAACCCCAGCCCTTTCCTTGCTTGAATGTAAATTTAAAAAAAACAAAACCAAAAAAAACCCCAGGTACTTTTTTACTGGTTCCTTAACATGCTGCTTTGCCATTTCTCAGGTTAACATAATCAGTTCAAACAGTGGTGAATAAAACTGTTTCAGTCTACTGTATCAAATGTACATGGACTGATCAAGTAAACTATAGTGACTGAAGCAATTATTATCTTCCATCAGCTGAATGGCTCTCAAGAAGATTTCAGAATTGACCTTGTCCTAGCAGGCTGAAATAGCTCAGGAGAAAATTAATTTATAATACTGCATTTCCTATTATTTTATGACTTTAAAGAACTCCCTTTAATTTCAGTGACATTTTTACATCCTTAATTAACAGTGCATTAAATAAGTGTGATTTAGGTAAAATAGATCTTTAAAGTGTCACTGAAAACTTGTGACTTCCCTCAATTTTGAATTAATTCTTAACTGATGAAAAAAAGAGCAGTGATCTTGAGTAATAGCAATTGAATTGATATACCGGGATATGTTGCACTACTGAAGTTTCTGGCACAAGACACCACAGTTTAATAGATACTCTTGAAGTTATTTTGGAGGAATTAAATTGCAACAAAGTCACTTAAGATGTGGCATTTAGATTCACCAATAATAATATTATTGGAAAATAAATTATTATAAATAATTTTGTTGAAGGAATATGTAACATTTTATAAAGGATAAATCAAGATGTTTCCTCAGGTGGCAGGCCAAATTAAAATTCCAAACATGGTGGCTGCTGTTTGAATAGACCATGTGGGGAGCAGGATTATAAGGACATCCTTCACAGAGCAGACCAAAAGTGCATTATGCCCAGCAGCCGTAACTTGACAGGGACCAGAAGCAGATACCTTATGGAAAGACAGTAAGAACAAGTAAGCATATGATAAAAGCACTTCAGAGGAATAACTTTCCAGCTTTCATCAATCTGCTCTTGAGTTGCTTCCTGCACGACTGATCATAGCTCTGTGCTTACTAGTGCTGGATGGAACCTTTTTTTTTTTTTAATTGATGTAATTTCTTGAATTCATGTTTTAGTATCCATGATACCTTACAGTACTTTCCTCCAGTTTACACATTTAATAAAAAAAAACCAACTCATTTTTATTGTCTTGACTTTACCACCTGCATAATTTTCATTTGATGTTCCTATGGATGTTTTATTAACAGAAACAATAAACAATTATTTCCTATTCATCTTCTCTGTGTGCCTCACAAATTTGTAGACCCCTAGCATAAAGCTGACTCATTACACTAACATTTCTTTATCCTTTTTGGGTTTCTACAATTGTAAACTTTCAATTTCTGTGAATGCCTGGCCAATACCAATATTTTGAAGAGATTACGCTACCCTTAATGAAAACAAACTCTCTTTGAATTTTCTAATCAATCTATATTTACCATCCAAAAAGCCCTTTACTGTGATACTGTGGAATATTTTTCAATACAAATATAAATTAATATTTATTTTTTTTTTAGACAAGCCGATATCTCATTTCTATAACAAAATTGCATTTTCAGATATGGAAGTCAGTCATGCACAATGTCATCTGGATATGAAAACAATGGAGAGCAATAACATGAATTTAAGTGTTATATATTTTTTCATCTGCTTCTGAAGACTGTTAAAACTGTATTTAAAATTTGATGCTTCCGACATCAAATACCTTTACCCTCTGTTTTTCCTTCTGCTACCAACAATAAAAGATTATTAGGAAAAGTCAATTCAAGTATGGGAAAAAAAGACATTTGAGAGAGTACAGCCTTACTAAAGATTAATACTTCTTTTGCAAGAATAAACTGGCATAAATATATTTTCATTCCCTGTGGTTACTTTTCCCAAGTGGTAGTCACTAAGTGACGCACTAATAGCTACATTATGCCTTTCAACAGTACATTGATATATTTCATGTGCATTGATAAGTTTATTCTTCCTGGATTTTGGACTAGTCCATCCAACTTTTGGTTTCTGCCAGTTCAGCAAAACTGGAATTTTCCGACAGCTACCCTAGAGGTTTTATTTTCTGCAACAGTTTTGTTGTACTAATAAAACAGGTTTATATAAAATTGAACTTCATTTCAAAAACTACCCAACGTAAGTGCAATCCTTTTAACTGACCCAAGCATAAGATCTTAAAATATTATCCACTATGTTTCATTATATCAGTTTCTCCTTTGCCCAAATGGATGAAGACGTTGTAGTTTCAATGTTTCATTGCTCCTGTTCTCACCTATGGACCAGGTTCCCTTCTCAGACAGTATTAACTTATGCCATGATCTCTTGTCTTGCTAGCCTATCATTTGGTATTATGGGAATCTCTGCCTGTAATGCCACACTAGAATTGAAGTCCAGCATTGAAACTGGTCTGCGTGGGCTGGGGACAGTAAGACACAAAGTCTGCAACTGTTCCAAAGGTCCTGTTTTCCAATATGTAATCCATTAGTATATTCTATCAGCTTTTTAGTGTTCATGCAGTTTATTTTGATGGAAAGAGGTCCTTTCCCACAAACCCAGGTATTTTTTAAAAGAAACTTAATTTTATTGAAAAGTTTTTGCTTTTTAAATGAAAAACCAGTATAGATAGAAGTGTTCTTACCAGACTTAATCTTAAAGCTCCAGCCTTATGCTGTTGAAGCTTTCGTGCACCTTCATAGTTTATCTTTTGCAGTACAGCCTCTTTTTTTGTGTCTGTAAATTCATAGTTTGGACTGAACTCACAGTACTGTAGATTTTTAAAAGCTTCATTATCCTGTGTTCTATTTCTCAATACATATATGCAGTTGCACTAAACTTTATACCACCTCTGTGATGATTTTCTATATCCCTTTGTCTATCAGTCTGTGAACTTTTAAAATAAGAGAAGTAACTGCCAGTAATTCCTATTTGTTCTTTGCTTTCAAGGAGACAAGTTTTTTTTCCAGTTGCAGCAAAATGTATTGTGGAAGAGCTGGCAGGGAACAGAAAGAAAAAAACCACCTTCTCTTAGACGTGTTTTTTAGATTGTTTAGTAGGAGGGCAATGGCTTGAAATCCATTACTAGTTTTGTTATCTTGCAGATCCTGCACTCTCAGGAGAGAGTGATGATCATGTTGTGAGAGTGCCAGCTGGAAGCAATGTCATGTACAGGGGGTAAGCAGCTATCTAACACCCCAGATCATGAGCTAGAGGAGGGAAGATTTTTATCTGTAGGAATTCTCAAGGAACACAATTACTAAATGTTCAAACTTTCTTTGTGCTCCCTTAGGCCTGCACTCTAATAGAGGCCCAGCTGCTGAAGTTGAGAGAAAGCAAAGTGCAAGAAAGACATAACTGGCAGGAGCAGAATAATAACTAAGCAGCAGTTAGGAGGTACCGTGGGGTTATTAAAGCTAAACTATGCTGCCTGCTGACGTCAGATGGAGCAGTCTGTCTCCTGTAGCATTCTATAAATATGCATGAGTATAGATGCTTTTCTGTGGATACTTTTGGGGAATTTGGAAGTTATGTTCTGAAAAATGCAACATGCCTTACTGAAAGCAGTAACTATTGTTCCTCATTACAACAGAAAAGATTAAAACCTTATGTTACTCTTACATGCGTAGTTGTACGTGACTCCGCTGATTCTCCAAAAAAGAACAAATAGATTTCCAGTACTTTTGGCTTATTGGAACAATGTTCAATGACTAGAGGACATTCTCCATTGATAGACACTTTCTGCTTTCTGTTAATGCTGCCTTCTTTGTGAGCACAGTCCTACTTAAATGCAGATAAGATAACCTTTTCTCTCATGCTATTTGTTGGCTCAGAGGAATCTTCAGTTTGTTTTTCAGTTGAGCTCGATATTTTTTCTCTGCTTTGCACTATACTCTGGCTTCATAGATCCATACTCCAGTTATTGTTAGCATTCATCTTGCAGGATCACATAGAACATGTTTGTACAGTAACCGCCAGCTGTTGTATTGCTACATTCATTCTGTTTATTAATTAACAACAACACACAAACTTTCCTGTCTGGGAAGGGACAACCGGTGGCCCAGAGGACACAGGACTGAACAGTGCATTTGGTCCTCTGCTGTGGGGATTTGAGGTGTAAAACCTTCTGCAACTTAGTTAACTGCTCTCTGCCTCAGTAGTCACCATTTGTCAAACAGATAGTAAATACATTGTTGTATGAAAATCCATGCATCCTCACTTCTTTTCAGAAACACTGATGAAACACTTTCATTGCTGTCTTTGTTTTACAATAAGAAGTCTCAACTGTGTCTTGACTAACAGGCAGCTTTACATCCCAGAAACATCTAGAAAACCCAGGCCTTGTAGCCTGTCTGATGCCTGATTCAGCTTCCATTTCTTCTGATGCCAAGTATTACTGACTGGCCAACGGGTAGTCCATAAACTCCATAAATCCCACCAAGAAAGATTTTGCAGCTGCCTTCAGAAATCTCAGTCTTGTGGGTGTTTTGGTGTTTGATTTGAACATGCATTTATGAATAAATATTTCTTTTTCAGAAACATGTGGTTTCTTTTTCTATTTCTGCTTGGTTTATATTTGGGGCTTCCATTTTAAAATGAGTAAAAGATCTCTATTATGTAATTTAACAGAAATTATTACAGTAGTCTGAATACCAATGTCAATGTGTTCAGAAAACTCATTGTTCCCAATAAAACTCAGAGTCCAAGACCTCTCTCAGGTCATTAGAAGTGTCAAAACCCCTGACAGACAGCTTCTTAGTGGATAGAAGGCCCTCTTCCAGTACCATAAAGCGGGTATCTGTATCACAACCAGTATGGCTTCAGGAAGGAGGACAGTATACTCTCTTGCAGAATTAGGGGGAGAAATTATCTCCCATCTCTCACTGCACTTGTTTTCTCCTAGGAAGGCACACTTGTGCTGGTGCCAAAGCACTGAAACTAGTGGCACAAAAGGTAAAACTGTAATAGGAAAACAGAATGTCAGAAAAGGGTTGTTTCATTCCTGCAAAAAAAGCCTAGAGGTGTGGAATTGTTTTTTTCTACCCATAAAGACCTTCCAGAAGCACAATGTAGGATGTTAGTCTGAGGCATAATTCAGGAAGAGATAAGAAAAAGGCTTGCAGGGTCTGCCACTGGAACATAAATCACACAGAGATTGATAATTTTTTGATCTGGTTATCAAAACCTCGTAGAAACAAAAGTTGCAAGGGCTTACGCTAATTTCCATTTCCAGCAACATTTGTCGTGAAATTTATGGTTAGATCTTCTCTTGGGCAGCCACTAGAGGACAACCTGATCACATACTTTTAAGTTAGTCTGATGCTCCTACCCACAGCAGTACACAGGCACCAATAGCTTTAATCTACAACCCCTTCCCTCCGACAAAGCTAATCTTTAAATGGTAAGTCAAAAGTTTTAAACATGACATAACAAGCATCTCAGAGCTCTATGTGAGAATCTGTACAAACCTGACCCATAAGTTTTGATCTGTAAAAATAGATGGAGCTAAAAAAGATAGATCTTTGCATAGCTGGCAGAAACCAAAGGAAAGGAAATTTTGTAAAAGTAAAGAAACATGAAATATGGACTAGTACAACCTCTTATTTGTTGGTCCTGAACAGATACAAGTATTTTGAAGTACTTTTGTCCTGTGTTTTTAATATTATTTTACATAAATGTGTAGTGACTAGTGTACTAGAACATATTTATTACAGCAGTGCCAGAAGGCCTCAATTTGCCACACGTAGTAATAATATACAGTGAGAGTTTCTCCTCTAGAAGCCTTACTGCCTGAACAGTTAAGGCAGAAATGGTGATAAAAGGAAATGGGGAAAAAAGGGGATTCAGTGCCATGCACCAGCTGGAACTGGAGGATGCAAAGAGAGGCCCTAACAGGATCTGTTTCACACTTCCAGCACCTCAGAGGTATCAGTGCTGGGAACAGCAAAGACTTTCTCCCTGCAGAGATTTCTCTTAGCTTTGAGATGAGGGTATTTGATAGCTCAAGCCTTTGACTACAGGAAGAACGTTTTGGGTTTTTTTAACTCACTCATGTATATTGTTCTAAGAAGTGTGTTTGGATTGTTATTCTTATGCTCATTAGAGAGGCTGACAGAAAGAAAATTACCTATTGTTCTAGCATCCCTTTGTCCTGCGTATGATGTCTAAGAGTGAATTTTTCTCTGACTGCAGGTTTCTATGAACTTCTTTTCTATGCTAGGACAGTCTTACTTCCACCTCTTTATCCATATAAAGCACGTTGTGCAGTCTGGAAACTTCCCTCTCTCAAATGTATTTCCTTCTTCCCATTTTTGACAGACTCTCCCCTGGAGTAACTCTCATTACATCCAACTTCCATCTGTCCACAGTTTGCACAACGTGAGGCACCCCCTGAAGACCTCTTTATCACTGGGATCCAAAACGGGTTTGTGTTTTACCTCATTTTACATTGCATTAGATTCTGTAAAAACAAATCAGGGCTTCTGGACATTAAAGGGTTAGTAACTAAACGTGCACTGAAAGCTCACTGGGGTGGGAGCAGCAAAAGCACAAAGCATTAAGTCAGAACAGTAACAGAGAAACAATGTCAGCACAAGGACAATAAACGCTGTTATTCTTAGTGCTCCAGGAATAACAGTGATTATTGTTCTTGTTTTAACATCATGTTGTTTTCACAATTTTTCTGGACAACAGCATAGTGTAAGAGGAAGTGCTGAGGTGACCTATATGGAGATTTTAAAATTATGAAAGGGAGAGGAAGTGAAATGTGGTTTTACTCATGTTAATTTTGCATTGATGGGGCTTTAAGAATGCTGAAACGAAAACACCTAGGCAGATGTGCATACATATTTATTTATTTGTTCTTGACAATAATAGCTTCTGAATTATCATGGCACGCAAACAGCCATGTGTATGGCCCAATAAAGGATCCCTTTCCTTTCCCTCATTTGCCCCCTCAGCCATACAATGCTCTATTACACTTTGACTTTTAATAAGATTGTAAGATTTTGAAAGGGAGATCCTGCTTTTAAGTGATGCACCAGGCAAGTTGAATACTGTTGGATAAAGCAGCGTATTGATAGTGTATCACTATTACCCACATGAATACTGATATTGAACAGGTACCAATGAGGAAGCTGCCTTTTATGTGTACCACTGTATTTGCACACACTGGGACCAAAGGGATGCTGCGAATCATTATAAACCTTGTTTAGAATGATACTAGCTGACATCATGAAACACTTCTGTTCACAGTTACACCATACCCAATAGCACCTGCAGTGTTGCTCAGATACCACTTCACCATACTAAGGGAATTTGCCCAAAGTAAATTTCAGTACCTTGTCATACATTGTGATGTCCACTGTGCACCACAGCATTGTCACTGTAGACCTAGCAACACAGTATAGTAAGTGTAAAGTTACAGTTCATCTTTCCTAATGCTGTTCCACAATGTTCCAACTCACTTTTCAGTGATGGTTTAGACAGCTGAGAACCAAGTGCCAGCCGCAGAAAACACTTACCAGTTTGAGGCCTGAAAGCATAGCTCAGTACAGCTCAGGCTTTTAATTTGCCTTAATGCCCTTTTTGAAACACTTTTGTTAGCACCTGGTTCTACCAAATACCCTTCCACAGCATTAGTTCCTAGGATACCAGGACTGACCTCCAGAGAAACATACCAAAACACTTGTAAAAAATGAATAAATAAAATAACTTTTATTTTCTTTTGTGTTTTTCTTCTATTTTGTAAAGTTACTTGGCAAAACCAACACGACATAACAGTGTAATTAGCATAATCATGGAGTGGTTATTTGGCATACAGAGTCCATCTATTATGTCATATTGAGGATGTCTGTTCCTCCTATTTTTCTGAAAAACTCTCAAAAAGAAAAGGCATAGGAATTAAGTCATTACGTATTCCAGACAAAGGCTACTCTTCTTCTTCTTTCTCTCCAGAAAGCCCAAATTACCTCTACTTTCTCATAGTGTTTTATAAATGCTTTGTCTTTGTCCTTTTTTATTTCAACTGCTGTGGAAGCAAAAGAGACATAGCATAGACTGAATTATATTGAGGGAACTTTAACCTTTAGAAATATTTTTCCTTCATAGCTCAGCCCCTTCCATTTCGAGTCCTTGTCAGTAAACACATGAAAGAGCATAACTGTGAAGGCCATGAACAAGCAACAGGAAAAGGAATCAAGAAGAGAAAAGCACAAAGAGTATAGACGAAACTGATCAGAAAGAACAAAAAGAGATAACTAACAAAATCATTCAACCAAAAATCAATTTCCTTTTTTTACATGAATCACTTAGGCAATCTGAAAGTGGGATTTAGCAAAGCTGCAGTTATACAACCCTGCCCTAAGCAGTATGGTCATTGTCATTAAGAAGGCATGGGAAAGTCTTTGTGCAGGCCATACCATTTCAAATTACAGAATGGAGGAAATGGCGACATATTCAACAAAAGATTGCATACAAAAGGCATTTTGCACTTACTTTGGAAAACAGTGCCAGGCATTGCTGGGGAAGCATGAATCTGAAAGGACAGATAACATTCTGCAGTAGATCAGGGCTTTATGCATTGGTGCAAAGCTGCATTGTACACAAGCCCCTGATAGCCTTTCAGCTGATATAACCACCTTTCTCCAATACCTAACTGACTAGAAGTGAATCACCTGCAAGAGGAGAGTAAAAGGAATAGTGAGACTGGAATGCGATTAAGTTTTTCCATACAGGAGTTTACTTCAAAATCTTGAGCTCTGAGTTCAATCACAGAACGCTTGTGAATCTAGGACTGAAAAAGCACCTGCCAAAAGAAACTTTGGAGCACAAGATTCTCTCTGCTTTAGGCAACTATACAGTTGTGGATGTAATTGCCTGTGTGAGACACATGTTTACAAAGAGTAACCAAGCACATATGTGTTTCTAACCTTTCCATGACTGGAAAATACACAGGACACTATATTGCCCACAAAGGTATGACTTCACAGCTCATATAAACCAACCTAAGCTGGCATTAGACTGTCAGATTCCAATACTATTTTAGTCATTGCAGATAGTGGATCCAGCAACACAAGTATTTACCCCAGGGTCTAATGCCAGTATTTCAGCTGTCCATATAGTTTTCTACACCCTAACTCAGATACATTTAGATAATCACAACTCTGACAATCATCAACACCTACCAGCAATAGCTATATAGATTCCAAAAAAGTTAGTACTTTTCAATTCAGTGATCCTTATGCATCACAAAGGCTGCTCATGTTCCCCAGCTTTTACAGTCAATAACCCTTCAGTTATTTCTGGAGACTGACAGAAGTTACATTAGCAAAGGCTGACTTTTCATTAGCATTTCCATCAGGTTGTGTCCAGCTTTTATGATTGACTTTGGTAAGGTTGGCCAGACCATGCCAGTAATCACATGAATGAGATAATTATAGACACAAAGGGATTTTACAGTGTTGACTCTGCTAGCCAAATTAGCTGCTGGTGGTGAGGGCTGCAAGACATCTGTTATTCTTTCACTTAAAAACAATTTGTCAAACCCACTAGTGTTTATGGCTATAAAATGAAACACTGGAATAAATCCTTGATTTCAAACAGTCCAGGCACATTAAATTACTCTGCAGCTACTTAACCTTACCTCTGGAGAAACAAAGAAATGGGAGTCAAAATGATTCTTTTAATACATGTCACAATGTTTCTGGTGAAGAAAATGCAAAGTACCTATTTTGGGTCTATTATCTTCCAGCTAAATGTGAATGGAGAAGAGAAAGAACAGAATGGAGGTAGAAAACTAGACAAAGAGAAAAGAAACCAAGAGTAATGTTAGGACAAAAAGCAATATTAATTGATTTTAAATCCAAATAAACTTTGGAAAGAGTCCAAATGAAACTGCTTCATAGAGACACGAAAGGGTGTGTTAAAAAAGAATGCAGATTCTTCAGGAGTGGTTGCAATAGCCCCACTGGATTTTCTGTTTCAGATATCATGAAGTCATCTAATTAAAATGGGATTATTTCTCAGATTTTCCATTGCTTATTTGCTTTGCTGTTCTTTTTCATCGCAATGTTAAAGCAGTCACTTTGGATACCTATCAGAGTAGGACTTGAACAGAGTCAGCTAACATTTTAATTCAGAATCATTATGGAATCTATCCGCAGGAGCTTCAACTGTAAATATTTTTTCTTTTTTTTTTTCTAAATCCTGTACCTTTCAGTAGATTTCTCCCTGAAGTATGGGTGTAGAGGTCAGAGTCTGTTATTTGGCTAGGTTAGCTTTACTCGGTTAACTATAACTGAGAACACACTGATGGTCTCATATGTAGGTAGATTTCCACCATGTTTTCTTCTTAAATTCTCTTTTTCTGTGGTAAATGATTAGTGTTCTTTACATTACTTTCTTCAACTCTGATACAGCAAGTTAAAAAAGGTCACATCTGACTTTGAACAATTCTGCAGATGACCCTTGGAACATTTTTTGTCAATGTCACTCAGCATTTCCAACCAAGGGCTGAACTACATGCTGAGTTTGATGGGGTTTTATTACTAGTGATATCAGCCAAGCTTCCCTGCTGGGTATCAAGATCATGTATCTAACTTCCATCCCTATGGCAGTTTTCCCCTTAACTAAGCATGAGCCTGTTTGTCCCTGCAGACTCCTTTTAGACATATAATACTTTCTTGGTTTCACATAGAATGAAAAACTATGCCTTGGGGGCATCCTAATTTATATGCTTTATCTGAAAATGCCCCTCCAGCAGAAGCCACTTTGTAAAAGTGTTACCATGGCACCATAGAAATGTACTCCCAATATAATTTTTCTGTCTCAATATTAATTTACTCATCAAAACAATTTTTTTGCTCCTTTCTGTAATTGATATTCTAGTTCTAGTATGGCAAAGATAAAATCAACATGTAGCTGATTTGTTTTAGTGATGAGCTAAGTCCTTTTAAGTAACTTTGATATCAACTGAAAAATTGTTTTCCAGTTGCACATAGAGTGATGTTTATCATTTGGGTACCTCAAGGGCTTTCTGTGCTGCAGTGAGTTTCATTTGATTGTGTCAGGTTTAGTGAAACAGGTAATTATTTTCCTGAAGGCATAACTACATTTTTAAAAGACTTAATAAATGTTTACAGTTTTAAAGTTCAAAAATATTTAGACTACATATGGAGAGTTAGCAAATACCTTTAAACATGAAACACTCATGGCCTGCTTCTGCCCCGTGAGCCTTGAATAAATCAAGGGATGATGGTGAATGGGAAGAGACTTCCCTGTAAATTAGTCATTGGGAGCACAAAGCTCTGTTGAATGGACATAGGTTGTTAGTTGTAAGACTGCTTCTGTCATGGCGATTTTAGCCAGATATATGTAGCACCAAGCGAGCTAATAGTATAAAAATTTATTATAAAAATGGAAACTGTTTGGACCATTCAAGTCTTACAGTCATACACAATTTTCACAAGTATTTTGATTCTCCTTAAGAAGGACCTTTTATTTTTTCTCTTTAGATGGAAACTAAAAAAATCTTTTAGCTTTTAAAGCTCTTAAAGAGCTGGTGGAATATTTTTTTTTTCACACAGATGTTGAAATACTGGACTCTGTTAAGTAAATGAAGTTTTACGAGTGAACTCATAATAGGATTTCCTCATTAAGTGTGTCCTAAATAAGAGCTTCTTTCTTTCTCGTTCATTTATGAACAGTTGGGTGTTAGATTAACCATCCCAGATATTATAAAGCTTGTACAAAATTATGTTAAAGGGTTGTGTCTTTTTAAAGTTATTTTTTAGCTTTTAAAAGCTTACCTATCTCCATTCCTCCAGGCTGAAGCAGAGGTAAACAGAAACTGTAGAAAATCCTTGTTAAATAAACACTGGTCAGAGAGAACTGCATTTTAAAATGTAATATATTTTACACATGTAAGACATGTAAAACAGGAGTTAATACAATGAACTGAATTGCCATTACACCTCTTATTCTTTGCAACCACTTACTAACATACTGAAGTTTCAAAATGCAAGATAATGTGACGTTGCTAATCACTAGTATAACTAAATAACACCCTGTAGATGTGAGATGTAAAATTCAGCTTTACTCATGGATACACAGGTATTTTTGTTTTTCTAGAAATGAGTAATTAATTTTTCCTAAGTTTCATCTCTCTGTGGTTTCCTATGAAAAGTTCAAGTCCTGAACAGTTTTAGGAACTCATGTGAAGTTTCAAAGAAAAATTAGATGTACTGCATACAATCTAAAGTAACTTAAACTAAAAGATTTCCATGACTGATGAGCTCACAGCAAGAACGGTACATAATAAAAATTCTAGAAAATAATATACAATGAATAAAAAAATAACTGCTTTACAGTTGTATTTATTTGCCTTTATTGTTAATAAAATACCTAAACTTAAACAACAACACTCCTTCCAAATCTTTCTAGTCCAAGTCAAGCAAATTACCCTTAACAGGAAACTTTAGTGCAGTGATCCTGTTTGTTTGGGTGGTTACTTTTGTATACTTTTACATAGCTGCAACATACAGACATCTGTCAACAGGAAAAGAATTCTGAAGCTGCTCAGAGAATTGGTTCTACCTCTCAGAGGAAGTTATGAAACCAAATGTATCTTTTTCTTTTTTTTTTTCTGAATTTCATCTTCATTTAAGTTTTATTTTATTTTTACACTCTGCGTGATCCTTGAGTGACCTATATAATAAAGACATTGGACTACATTTACCAGCTTCTTGGAGACATAGCTATCAACTTGGCATTGCCACACAACCTAGCCAACCTATGGTAGCTTTGGCTCACTAGAGAATTCCAGCAAGTATAAACTTCCCAATCTGCTGCTCCATCAATATAGTTATATCTGTTAACAATGGGACAAAATGTGAAAAATGAAAATAAAGTATATATCTAGAGCTTATTTCCTTGGGCTACAAAATACCCGAGGTATATATCTTTGCAGTTTCCAATCCTAATTAGACATGATAGATGTGAAATGAAAATCTAGATTCAATCAACATTAAATAGCAGAAAATCTCATTTATCAGACATCAAGCTTTCAGCAGGTACAAATTCAGCAGGTTCAGCTGCTAATACCTGAAGCCTTGGTGTTTTATTTCTCAGCCTTTACTCCTACCACAGAATGCCCTACACTTCTTGTATTTCAGCATACCCTTAAGGATTATAAATCCAATCTCCAATGGTGTAATTTTATGATTTTATCCATCAACCATTAGTATATATTGCTAACAAAATTTTTCAGGAACTTCTTTATTTATTTTGCAGAAGTGGTCAAAAATTGGAGTACATGTCTGAGCTCTCATTTGTTATGTAATATGGTTACAATAATTTCCTGTTTATCTCTGTCCTACCCCTTTCTTTTCAAACAAATTCCATATATGATCCAGACTGAATGAGGAAATAAATAAACAATAATAAATATTTGCAGAAAAACCCTGCTATGTTTTCACAAGCAGATGACATTTCTACAGAAATTCTTCTACAAAAATAGGCCTTTTTTTTTCCCTTCTCCCAAGTGTGCTTGTCAGTTTTTACCAATATTCTAACTCAGCTCCAAGACTGGCAAGCTAATTTTGATTGCTTTCAGACAATCATGAATTAGTGCTCTTTAAACAGTCGCAAGTGCAGACCATAATGCCCTAATATACTAACAGGCTTTAGTAGTTCATGCTGGCAATGAAATATCATCCAGTCTGTGTTTGCAAAGGGTCAGCCTAACCTCAAATTCACAGCAACATGGTGTTGAGCTGTGAAGGAGCTAATACAGTGATTGCCAAAGCTCTCTTTTCACATCATGACTGTAAAAGACATTTTTGGATCTTCTAGCAACCCAGCACCCACATGTTTTGTTTTACAGTGTATTTAACACTATTGATGCCCTAGCTCTTGTGTGTCATGCTCATAGAAATGTATTGCTAATTTCCTGGAAACTGGCAAGGGATAGTTTGTACCATCCTCTACACTTATAATGGTCTTCAGTCTGTGTCACAGCTACATGAAGAAGAGTTATTGAGCGGGTGGAATATGGAGTCTAGATGACTGATTTGCCCATTTTGTTCCTTCTTGCAAGTCACTTCAGAGAGCAGCATATACACTCATTCTGTTAACTTTTTTCCCTATTTGTTGGATAAATTCATATGACAGATACAAACATTCATTCACCCTGTTTTGTTATTTTTTTAGTCAAGTTACTAAAATTAATATTATGGAAAGCCCCAGTCACTTATTAAAAAATAATTAAATAATGGACTCTGTGACCAAATAATTATTTATCAGTATGAATTTGCCCTCACAGCATATGTAAATGAAAATGGGTAGAACATTCAGTGTCGATCAGAGAGACAGCACTATGTACTTCTCCCAAACCACTGACAAATACAGATGGGAAAGGGTCAGTACATTTTTATTCCTAGCTGTTATTTGGACAGATGGCCAGCCACTGCAGTTGTCGAAATTTTTTTTGCCCCTAATTTAAATTTAATGAAGTGCAAGAGATCCACCAAAACAATTTTATTTTTTAAATATTTCCTGGGGGAAATAAATGCTATTGCTCTCTTTTGCCTACCTCCTCCTACAAGCAGCATTTCTGTCTCACTGTGCAGCTGCTGTTTAGAAAATTAACAAATGCAGCTCTTACCTACATGAAGCTCTTGATTGTAAGAAAAACATGAAAGATAATATAAAATTTTGTCAACATTTCTACAGTGAAGCAAAGACCCGTTTACTTGGGAAGATGTTTTGGGGTTTCTTCGGGGGTTGGTTTTGTTTGTTTGGGGTTTATTTTATGTTTTTTTCTGGTATATATGTATGTAGTTTAGAACCAGTTTTGACCTACGTGAAACTGGGGAGAAAATATCTTCCAGATTTTTAAATTAACTAATAGTTTTCTGGATCCATTACTCTCTGACAAAAATTTAACTTTTTTAAAATACCATACTTCTCTAGCACTTTAAATTTGTGTATAGAGATGTAGTCTTCCAGCCAGGACTCAGAAAGTCTATTCCCAGAAATATACAGACATCACTGATGATGTAATCACAGATGCTTTTGACAAATACAATTACAGTCATAAACAAGTAAGTCTCTTTGGCTGGGAATCAGGAAGAAACTGGGAAAAAACAGTGTCTATTGGAATGGAAATAACCAATCTGGAAAAGAAAGGGATGTTTCTTAAGAAGACGGTAAAAACAGTGAAAAAGAAGAATAAACATCGAAAACAAATGATTGGCCCAAACAAAATCCCTGGATTTCAACACTTCAGAAAAATGTGAATGTGAATATAAACATATCAGACCTGTATCAATTAAACATATTTTACATAAGCTCTAGTAGTAACTCTTAAGCAGTCCTTATCAGTCAGAATTTTTACATATTATTACTGATACTCTTTTAATGGCTACAAGTGAAAATCATTTAGCTAGAAAGTAAGAAGCTCTTCTCTCTGCTAATACTATGTTTGGCTTGCTTTCCATTTTAGTTCCAATTTAATTCAGTTGAGCTGTCATCTCTAACCAGCAGTAGAAGTACGGTTTCAATATTCATGTTAGATTGCTCCATAGTTGGTGTGGAGTGCATGGAACATTTTTTGTTGTCTACATAGGCAACTGCAAAAGAACATGTGTAGGACTCCAAGGAGAAATATGGGTAATATCATACCCATAAAACAAATCACTGACATTCTGGAGATGACAGTGTGCCAGGTCTGAGGAAACTGGTTTTTTTGCAAAGTAAAACTACCCTTCATCTCTCCTTTTAATGGCATAAAAGTAAACAAAAGACCAGAGACCAACATTTTTTTTAATGTAAGGCCTCTCTGTCTATTAATTTGCTGAAGTGATTGAAACAACTGTTCTCAGAGCCACAGTCTGAGCTGGCTGATGCACAAGGGAAAATGCTATGTTCTCAGAACAGCTTCATCTATTAGACTAAAAATAGTAACAGATGAAGAGTATGGAGCAACAGTCAGCCAGCCTAGAAGGTATACCTCTGCCCACAAAACAGAAACAGGAACATAATATGTCTCTACTGTGTTGGTAGAGAAACAGTTAACATGAGCTAGCAAGCTCAGTGTGAGCCGGGTGTGTTGACACAGCTGCAGACTGTGAGAATATAATCAAACTAAGTAAGGGTGGCTTTTGTCCATGATAACTTTGGGGTGGAGGTAGGCTTTGTGAGGTACCTCTGTGTGTCACTGTCAGATGAGTAAGTCACTGGGAGATATTTTCAGAAAAAGGTAGAAGTTCATGTTGTACAGTGAGCAGAAACTTGCTTTCATTTTTCTTGTGTTTTTACCCAGAAATGAGTCCATGCGATGGACACAGCCTATAGTAGGACAAAGATTTGTTTTGGACTTCTTATATATTGATATAGAATTCTGTTGGTGGCTGACAAGCAAGAAGGGCCCATTAGTTACTGGATGATAGGTTGCAGCATGGAAGAAGTAGACCTTTGCAAGGACCAGAGCAGTAGCAAAGAATGAAAGTAGTGGTATCTTCTTTAAAATGAGGATGGTTTATAGAATACTTTCTTCCATATAAGATTCTATGATTCTAAGTAGCTTTTATTTCTGTGTATTATGAAACCACATTGCAAGTACAAAATTTGGTATATTAACCAAACAGTGAATGGAAGTTTACATAGTTTGTAAACAGACTTGTTTTTCCATCACTTTCACCGGGTCTGTAAGTGCATTGTTGAGGTTCGGAAGATCAAGAACTGAATGTGTGCATGCAAGTTTTATGATACCACCTTGCTCTCAGGGACTATGGATATAATCTCTGCTTCTCACCTAATTTAGTTTTAACAAAGCCTACTCTGAAAGTCACATTACTTTCAGCAGTATTGAAAGCAGAGTGGTACAACGTCTTCTTATGCCTTCTGACTGCTTGTAAGTAGAACATAGTGTCAGTGACTTGTTTTATGAAACTTCTTCATATTAAAAAAGTAAATAAAAATTTAATCAAAAGCCCATTTCAAGCTATCCTTTGGTTGCATATGTAAAAGACTGTGGAATCCGTAATATTATGATGATTATAGTATTTGCTTAGAATGGAGGAAGCTCTGTGGAAACAGAGAACTTCAGTTTGTTTTTCAATCATTCATCCAACCACAGCACCATCTTCTACAACAAACTAACTACCCCCCCAAAAATTCTGCTTCTCTTTAAATTCAATTTTCCCAATTAAGAAATACAGGCATTTGTCAAGATGGAAAATGAAATTCTCCAGAATTAAAATTCAGTATTAAGAGAAATATTTTTTCCTTTTACCCTTTTCCCTTTTTCTTAATAAATCTGAAGCTCTGATTGTGCACATACTTTGCACACATACAATCAGTAAAAGTAATGAAGCTATTTACACATCACTTAAGATACACAAGTTCCTACACAGTCAGAGGAATATGAAAAAAAATAATATTAAATATAAGTTATTTGACAGTCACTTGTTTTTTCTTCTGGCTGAACAGGTGCAGAAAACTGTCATTTTACATATATATTTATCCTTTCTCATTACACCTTTTTTTTCCCAGTCGCAGTCTTCACAAAAAAAACAGCAATCAAAAAAATGTAGCTTATGAAATGCATCTTTACATGATACTGACCTGAAGTGCAAATCCATTCACTGCAGGTTATATAAACCTCTAGTTACTGAGTCAGAATGTGCTTTCAAAAAAAAAAAAAAAAAAAAAAAAAAAAAGCCTTGAAGTTTTCTTCAAGTACAATGACAAAATTTTTGAGAAATCTCACCACCTCCAAATATTTTAAATAGAGAAGCCCTTAACTTTTCACATTATGATGCATACTAATGTTAACTGTTTTGCAACTATGGACAAAGATTGAAATGTTGCAGTCATGCTTACAGCAAGAACTTTCCCCTAGCCCTTCCCAAAAGCTTCCTTGAGTAATATAGATGTGTGCAAGACACTTTGCTGCTCAAACTTGGGCAGGATGCACAAACAAAACACTAAGGACTGAGGCTGCACCTATACTGTTCTCTTGAAGGTTTTTATTTAATATATATATGTATATTCTTTTCACATATTCAGAAATACATATATTTCATATATAAATGAAGGTTCTTCTATTACAGAGACCTCAGGAGTGAATTCATGTTTTTTTTTTTCATTTGATTTGCTCTTGGAGGACAATTTGAGATATAACTAGAGAAGCTAACCCAAATGAAAAGTCTTGAGGATCATATGGTCTTACACATTTCTGAGGCCCTCTGGTTATGAGCAATATTCAAGAATGTCCCTGTTGAAAAGAGGGAACATATTTACAGTAGGTTGGTAACGTAGAAAGCATATCATCACATTAGGCTCCATTATGTCTCTTTAAAAGTTCCAATCCTGTAATTTATTTAACTTCCTTTTCTGACTTGCTAGAAACAAAAAGGGCTGCAGGAAAGCCTGCATCACAGAGGACTACGATACACTACCTCTCTTGGGGTTTAATTTCCAGCTGTCCCAGCCCACTTGTCATTCATCATCATTCTAATTTATCCCTGTCTTTCCATAGTCCTAAGAAGCAATGCTAACAGAAAAGCAGGAGGTATTGACCTTGGCTGTGGATAAAGACATGAAATAGCTTCAGGATTTCTCTTTATTTTTTTTCCCCCTTTTTTTTTTCAGACAGTCATCTCCTTTAAAACTGTGTCCCCAAGTGCCAAGAAAGTTGTTAGGTGACCCACATCTTCATAGACCCTTGTCAGGGTAGCCTTGCACAACACAGGCCAGTCACAATTTAATCTTTTGGCCATTGCTGTCCACCTAAGCACCCTTGAAACTGCTTCTGTAGCTGTTGAATACAGAGAAGATCAATGCCTGTTCAGCAGTGTTTTGCCTTCTCTCGTTTATGATGACTTTTCCAACAATATTATTTTAAACAGGGAAATGCAAACACTGCTTGTTATTATAGTCATGCAGACAAAAGACCAAGAGGCCTGAGTTTTGAGCTCTATTAAGAATAAAGCTCTCACTGTGTTATGCGGATTTTGCTTTCCCCACCTGCTGGTTTCTTCCACTCCTCCGATCGCGTCACAAGCAGCAAAGGTGAGCATGGCATGTAATCCTCTGTCACACAGACTGACAAGCCTAGCATCAGGCTGATGGTCTTTTCACTAAAACCATCACCACCTTTCCATTCATGCCATGTGTTTTCATCTTTTAATGGAAAACATCACAGAAAAGTGGAATATGGCTTTGGTTTGTAAAATAACACTATTCTGCAAGAAGTATATAAAGTTTCCAGCATCACTACTCCACCCATGTCTCAAGTATTAACAAAATATTTCCATCACCACACCGCTGTCTTGGGCATCAGTAGTTTTGTTCTCTTTAATTCATGTGATGGTGCTGTGTTCCCTGGCAGAGAGCCATCCACAGCTATTTACTCATTCCATCCCTTCCTCTGTAAATCCAGGATCACCCATTTGTTTAATGCAAAAGGTGCATTTTGATAGTTAGATTGAAGGTATTTTTGCTGGTTTGAGCAAGTAGTTTATTCGCTGTTATTTCATTGAGTCTTATTATATGGATTTACCTTCTACATGTTTATCCCTGGCAAAATCCTTGGTTTAATTCAGTGCTTAATTTAAGTCAGGAAAAATATCAAAGTAGTACATTGCAATACTACTACAGACATATGGGGAAAAATAAAAAAAAAAGCTATGCTATGTCCCCTTTCCCACCATGGTTTTGCACAATTGTCCAAAGAGGCTGGTTTTCTTTTTTTATATTTACAGTGCTAAAGCTAAGTAATATCTATGACCTGAGATTAAGGCAACCATATAAATATAAAATATTTCTATCATATTCTGTGGTAGATGAAATATTAATTCTGGCTTTAGAAGCAAGTGGAGGAAAGATGAAGCCAATCACATGTCAAGAGCTGAAGTCTTCTCTTCCAAGAAAATGAAACAATCAACTCTGCCCTGATTATAAGAGAAACAGGAAAATAAAATTCCTGCAAGTAAATATGGCAGTGAATTATATGTCCTGTAGGATTAATATTTTATCTGGATAGATTACTCAATTTATTTACTATTTTTTAAATGCTACTATGCTTCTTTTTCTTCCTGTTTTAATGTATTTGCGCTGACAGTTTAAGGCTCAACACAAAAAGCACGTTAGTCAAATCTCAGCAAAAAAATATGCTATATCCGCAAAAATAAAGTCAAGTCAAAAGCAGAAAAATCCATTTCCAGAGAAAAACAATCATTTAATTGAATGATAAAAAGTAAAACAAAATCAACTTCCTCTGAGGAAGATAAGGAATTGCAGGAAAAACAAAAAATTACATACTGTGTTAGAATACCTTGCTGCCCAAAGGAGATGGAGGCAATCTGTAGTAGGAGAAAAAGATTACTAAACTATGAGGACAGTTGAGGCAAGAAAATAATAGTATTTAAAAAAAGTTTTAGCATATTTCATGCTATGAACTTGTGACATGAAAAATAGATGAAAGAAAATAAATTTTAAGCAATACCATTTGAAATGTTAAAACTGGAAAAGTATTAAAACCATGGATGCATTTGTGTGCATGCACTCACTTTTCTGTCACACATGTCCATGATATAATGAATAGGAACAAAAGTTACAAGAGGTTTGGGGTTGTTTTTTTGTGTGTGTGGGGTGGTGGTGGTGGTGGTGGTGTGTGTGTGTTTGGTGTGTGGGGGGTGTGTGTGGCGGGGGGTGTGTGTGTGGTAGGATTAGCTGTAAAACAAAAAATTAATATGTCAGATTCCTTTTGGACTCCTTTTGTTTCTGGAACTGTAGAATACAAATTGCATTTCACACTAATTAGCCTAACCACTTAGTGTGTTATATAGAAATCTGTGATTATTTTCCTTTTCACTGATTGTGATGGATATATTTTCCTGTAGTAATTTTTTCCTTTTCTCTGGTTACACTTGATATATTTTTTTGTATTGAATTCTTTTTTCAACATTTATTGGTAGTCTGTTTACTCTTGTTGAAGCTTCAGATGTTTTTGGAATCTTATGTTGATCTCTTTAACATATAAAAGACTACATATAAAGGAAGCATAAGAACAGTCACAACTCCCAAATCATAGCTAAGCACAATTACAAACCATAGCATTGACTAGAATTTTTGCAAGACTGAACTGCAAAACAGATGTTGAAGGCTTACAAGAGCTAGGGGACTTGACTCCTCCTGTGGTACAAGGAAAACCAGAGATTTCCCAGTATAAATTAATGCATAGTTAAAGTATATATACTGTATATATATATGTATATACTACATATATACAATATAGCTGATCACAGATCACCATCCGTTAGTTAACCTGAAGAGGACTGAACAGGGAGAAAGCTGAAGGTCAAAGGATCCTGACCACAGTTTAGTAATTTTGTTTTTTAAATTTTGTGAGCTAACATTAATAATAGCAGTGAAATTTTTGAGATGCTGTAGGTCCTTCAGGCAGGAACATCTCCACTACTTTCAACAGTATGCCTAGAAAATCATCTGTAGTTGTAGAGACATTGTCATAGTGTCATAGTAGTCATCAAGGTTGCATGGCATTGATCTCAAAGGAAAAAAATCAAAAGCAATTGTTCTGGCATACAAAAGAGCATCATTTAATTAGTCTTATAAATAACTGATTAATGCAAATCATACAAATACTTCAAATGATTATCTTCACTCATAAATGAGAGAGAAATGTGTTCTATCCTATTCAGATTTCTAAAAACTCAGTTCTTCTAAAGAGTCCTCAATTATTATGACTGTGATTGTAACTCAGGCACCTGAGATGGAAAGCAGGTGCAAGCACAAGACTGTCAGTTGGTCCTACAAGAGACAGGTCTCAGGAAAGAGTGAAGTGTCTGCAGAACTAGCTCTGCACTGAGGCTTCATGTGAGCCCGCCCACTTTTTCTATGTACCATTAGCTGTATATATTTACTCTGTCATGTGTGTGTATATATATATTCTTTTAAACAGGTGAGAAGTGCTATAAACAAATTCGACTCAGGAAAGCTTACAGGTTATTCAGTGGGCCACCAGCTGCAGAATTTTGCACAGGTTGGAAGAACTGAGTTACTTGTAAAACTTTACAAGACAAATATAGAAGTTCATCCATTCAGATCTGCAGTTTGTAACTGCAGACTAATGTATGATGTCACTGTTATTATGTTAAAGCTTTCAATCTTAGGAAAAACATGTTATAAATACTGCTCAGCTGTCTACACTTGCTTATGCAACCCTTTCTGTGCTCCCCTGTGTACCTGAATTATAGGGTTTTGTGATTATGTGACTGAATTCTCCCCACACACCAGTTTTTCTGAGGACAAATTGAAAACATTTATCAGGGCCCTGAGGGTCTGCACAAGCTGTGGCCCCACACCTCCCCCGCAGGGCTCCCCACGGCCCAGGACCCCATGTCAGCACCTGGGGCCATCAGCCCCCTCCCCAGCTGTGCTGCAGCGGGGCTGGCCGGTCTCCAGCTCCCCACAGCCCTGCCCAGCCCTGCCTTGCACTGCCATGGGCCCTGCCAGGCCAGGCCCCCCTTGAAAGGGCCACATCCCAGCCCGGCCTCAGGCAACCCCCATCCCCAGGGCTCTGCCTGGTGCCCTGCTCCCGGCTGGGGCCTGCAGCAGGCCCAGGCTGCCAGGTGCTGCCCTGCTGCCAGCTCGGGGAGCCCCGTCCACCCTTGGCCCTGGGCCCGCATGACCTGCAGCCCACACGGCACCTTGACGACATAGAGTGAAAGATCTTTGCCTCCTTTGTGGCAGTGCTTGATATCGTACAATAAATAAATTGTGATGTGAAAAAAAAAAATGCCTCAGGATTAAGGAAATAGAATGTCATACTGGAGAACTCAATTGTTCTTTTTATTATGCCACTGAATTCCTTTGAGGTGTTGGAGAACAGAAGAGAAATGTGGAACGCTTTTGTGAAAGAAGTCAATTCTAATTGTTCTTTATTGTAAAGTTATACTTGGAGGGGGAACAAAGAGATACCTCCATAAAGCAGCATAGGTCATTTGTCTTGAGACTGTAATTGCGGGGAGGGCTGCTCCTACGTGCTAACCTGGGTTGTTTATATAGTCCTTGCGTGCTTTTAGCACATGCCAGCTAGAAACCTTCCAAAGAATCACTTGGTTTGGAAGGGTGACTGCTCCTGCAGGCAGTCTGCATGCCTCCTTCTGGATGAAAGACATTCTAAAGAAGATATCTGTCACCTGGGACAATTCCACTTTTATACTAAACACTAATGGTAGGAAGGAGGTATCCGAAAATGTAGGCTATTAAATAAATAAATAATTTGTTTTATAAATCATTTATAAATCAAAATATTTTAAAATAAATAAAATGCACGGTTTGTTCTATACTAGACATAAATTATAAGAAATGGAGAATGACTTTCCCATGTCTCTCATGTTATGGAGTCATCTTTGGGTTTTGGAATCAAGTCCTTCCTTTTTATTGCCTTCTCTAGTCAGGTGAATACCAGTGTCATAGAAAATTTATCGGCAGTGATGGTATTTTCTAAGAAACTGCAAATGCACGTTTCAAATCTGGTGAGAGAGAGATCTCTGACAAGCCAGATGGAGTCTTCAGACTAGTGGGATATTCTAAGAGGATTCTTAATGACTTATCCTGATCTTATTTCATTTTGTATAGAAGCTTTCTGCAGAATATTCATTTAGGCAATAACTCTGTAATGTGCTGGGATGTGCCTTCATACATGGTATATGTTGTTTCAAACCTTACTTGGATATTTTCCTATGAAATGGAACAAATTCAATGTGAAATCTTTAAAGCAAACTACCCAGATCCTACACAGGGATAAAACTTGCTTAGGTTGTGTCAGAATTAGCATCCCTATCTCTGACTCTCTTCCTGAAGAAGGCAATTGTTGCCTCCTGTACTGTGTGGTTTAATGCTACCTTCTTCCATCTGTCTGTAGGATCCTACCTCACCATCCTCCAGCAGTACAGGGACACTTAGAGTAATACGCCTGTGATAAATGGTGGAGGAAGCGTATTTGCCTTCTCGTAGGAGATGAGTCTTTTCTTTTGAAAAGCCTGTATGCAGATAATGAAAAAACAATTACAACCCCTGCCCAGAATACATCTATGATGAAGAATCCATCCCCAAATGCCTATTGAAGTCACATGGTATAACAAAGTAGCAGTACAGGAAAGCAGCATTTTGCAATATAGTTTGATATACATACCTTACTGTCATCTTATATGTACAAATAAATTCGGATCTTATAAAACAAATATATGTTGACTTTTTCCATACTCTATATAATGATATAAAATATTAATTTCTACTTTATTTGACAACTACATATTTACTGTGCTTGTGTGTACATGTTGAATGTGTCTCTGCCCTAGGTCTTTTGTGCATGTGTAGGTAACCCCTGATACATTGAAACTCTAGAATTTTTTGTTAATTTTTTGTGTTCAGACAGTTCTTCTTTCCTAATTTACCTCTGTTTATATTAATTTCTATTCCATGTTTTATAAACAGCTTTAGTTTCTAGATTAAAAGAAAATATCAGTGAAAATATATGTTTCTGATCAATTGAAGTGCTACAGATAGATGTGTCTCTCCAACAAAGCACATAAACGTGCTCAATTTTATACTATCCTTTCTTTCTTTTTTTTTCAGTTTGGGATTTAGTTTCCTTTTCAGTATGCTTTCCAAAGGATTTGTGACTTTTTCTTCATCTATATTTTAGTAAGGCTGGCATTCGGTTTCTGACTTATCAAATCCATGGTATTTTATAAAAATAGAATTTGTTTAATTATTGAAATTGAACCTGCATGATCATTAATTCAACTCTGATGTAATTTCAGAGTATAGTCACCAGTAGTATCTGTTCTAGGTTTCCAGCTAGTGTTATATGTCATCTTAACTCATCTTTTCTATGTATCTTGTATTCATGCTGAGGTCTTGCAGGTCTTTTTGACATGTTTATGAAAAATTCTCAGTGGTAGTGAGAGCTATGCAGTGGAGAAAGACATATATATTCCAAATGTAGAGGAGAACAATGTGTTCAAGCAGGCGAAGTGTGAGCCTGTGTACTATACTTTACAGAATTTGAACTGTAGACTTCTTCAGCTTTAAGATTCTTAATTCTTAATAAGAATTATTATCTGCTTTGAACAGCCTAGTCTTTTGTAGGTATGACTTCAAACAAATAATAAATGATAATATAAGCAGGTTATAAGATCTTAAAAGATATACTGACACTTCACTGAAATAGGAGTAAAATGGAGTGGAAGTGCAGGGAGGACTTCCACATTTTAGCCACAGAAGTTACCTAAATTAGATACACTGATGCTGGGAGTGGAAGACAGACAAGTCTGAATATCATGTTATGAGATGTAGAGGGTGGAAAGAGGTTTGTGTAATGGGCAGAGAAGGTAGATGGTGTAAGGGAGAAAGAATTCAGAGAACCAGAAGAAAAACATCAAAACAATACATATCTTAGGGCTTTAGACAAAGACTCAACACTGAAGATTCCCTCATCTATTATACTATCTATTGGCATCAGGCTGTCACAGACTGTTTCATATTAAGGATTGTTTTAGCACCTGTCTGTTGTAAAATAGTTGTGGGCTTTAAAACCAAAGTGAAATCAGGCTTCTTTATAGCCTTGTTATTAGGATTCAAAGTTTCTGCAACAATGAAAAATGCTACTGAAAAATAATTAAATTTAATAATCAGACTATTAACCAAAGATATTTGCAGCACATTACACAAAGACAAATTAAAAAGATTATAATAGTTTCCAGAAAACATCTGTTAAACAATGTCAAATTGATGATAAAGAAAATTGAGTTCCCTTTGCAGTTAAGTTTAATCCAGCTGTACCCAGCTATAAAAGAGCTATCAAAGGCAGCTATTCATTTGTTGTTAATTCAGAAATGTTCTTACTATGAATTCTTAACACCAAAGTCCTAACTTTCTGCCAAGGTTTGGGTTTTTTTTCCAGAGTTGATAGATGCATAGATAGATGAGTTGACTTAAGCTCCTCCTTCTAGAGAATAGAGGTACATCTTTATTGTCTGCCTGTAGAAGAAAAAGATACAGAGCCAGATTTAATTTTCCTTTGACTTCATCTAAAGAAAATAAAATAGCTTTTGTTAAAAAAAGTGATTTGTGAAAAAAACACACAGATTATTTGTTTTGACCTGGAATTTTAAAATCTTGATGATTCAAAAGGTAGGTATAAGATTTTATACCGATGAGCTGTTATCTGTTTTTCAATCTGATCCAGTTTCTTGTGAGCTCATTAGAAGAGTTTCAGTTGATGTTACTGAGCTTTCATCTCTTAGAATATCCTTTAGATGAGATGTACACACACCCACATATACACACACACACCCGTGGTATAAGAGGTGCTTTAATTGCTGAAAGTAAGTGCTGTGTCTGTGTCAGTAAATAGTGCAGACCAGTCAGAAGAAGTCTATATAATGACAGCTGGCCCTGAGATCTACGCCCATGCTATATGCATTGCAGAATGTTCTACTTTGGACTGTTTCTAGTCTGGACTTGTGGACTTAGTGCCTGTTAGCAGTTAAATAAAATTTCTTGATTTAGTTTTGTCCAAAAGTGCAATTGGTAAGCTTTAAGACCTGTCTGCAATGTGAAACAAAAAGTAGTGAAAGGGAGGGATCAGGAGACTGTCCTCAGAAGCACAGTTGTTACCCAAACTAAAATACCAATGCAAAAGGAACCCAGTATGACTAGTTTATGATAAATTAGATGCTATTAGCTCATGCTGATTCACACCTTTCTCTGCAAATAGGAGCATTAATTTCAAAGATGGTATCAGGACAGTAAAATGAACAATTCCTTCTCACTCCCTCCTCCAAGGACTGTAATGTATAGTTATACACTTCCTAATAGATCAATTTGAAGACTTTTTGGTTGCCTTATAGTTCCTTTTCCTCATCGACATACCATAGACTTTCTTTTTTTTGATTTGTTTGATGTGGAGAACTTATTACTGACTTTTGTATGTATTTAACCTGTTCCTTTGAGTAACAGAGCACAACCACCTAAAATCCCAGCAGTTTAATGTGGTAGAATTGGGTTTGGTTTAGTTGTCGTTTGAAGAAAGAAGTTTTTTGTAACAAGCTCCTGCCTTTACTTACCAGTGGCTAGGATAAATAAATTTGAATTAGCTTTTGAAAACCTAGTTTAGATCTTTATTAGACATCATTGCTTCTGGTTTTTTTAATCTTGAAATAAATTTATTTTTTTATTCCACTTTCCGTTTCCCCTCTCAAAATTGATATTGATAAATGTAACAATAATAAAAAATAAAGTTTTAGAAACCAAAATAAATAAGAGTTAAAATAATGAAGTAACGAGACTCCGTAGAACCCTGGAATTATAAAACACCTCAGGCTGGAAGGGACCTCAGGAGGTCTCTCAAAGTTGGGTCAGATGTAAGGTATCACCAGGCATTGGCATGCTGCTATTAGTTACCTGCCAAAGCTGCCTCTTCTCCAAGCTGAATGAGCAGACTCCCTCAGCCTCTTCTCACAGATCAAGGCCTTCAGCTCCCTGCCCATCTTGGTAGTCCACTACTGAACAAGTACCAGCTTATTACTGTCTCTCTTATATTGGGTGGGGCCCAAATCTGGATGTAGTATTCTAGATTGTTCTAACAAATACAAAGTAAAGGAGAATAATGATGGTGATTGCTGTGAGCGTATTCCCTCTTCTAGGAGCTTAGTTGACTGACTCCAGGGTTGACTGAGTCCAGCTTCTAAAATTGAAGAAAGGCAGAAATGAGGATCTGCCCCTCCATCCCTGGGACACTCCTTTTCAGCTGAGGCTGTCACACTTGGCTCCCACCTAAGCAACACTACAATTGTGTAGAAGCCCCCAGGCTTGTACTGCCTTGACTCTACCCTAATCCTAAACCCCGGACTTGCTTTCTGGATTGACTTTGACTCCGACTCCTTGTCAGTGAGGTTGGTGCCCTTTCCCACTCCTCTGCTACCCTCAGCTCCTAGTTTGCCCTTCCTCATGGAACAGTCTGCCACTGTGACTTGCTGACAATCACTTCTGTTCAGCTACTGGCTAAACTGGTGTGCCCAAGCACACTGTGGGCTCATGCTCTGCTCACTGCCTGCCAAGATTCCCGGGGTTCTTTTCAGCAGAGGTGCTTCTCAGTGAGCCCCCACCTTGCACTGTTGTGAAGGGGTCTTCCTTTCCAGTTGCAGGACTTCTCATTCATTCTTTTCAAATCTATTGGCTTAACGTAATATCAACACAAAGTATTTGCATTATTTCTTAAGAAAATAAACATGCATAAACTAAATCTTAAAACCCAATATTCTGTAAACAAGCAATTATAAAAAGTGTTCATTAAAATGAAAACTCTAAGACAAGAATTATACTCACATATCACACAAAAGAAGCCCAGTTTAATGCAATTCATTTTCATAATACAAATTGCCTTATAGAAAGAAAACAAATCAAAATGGAAACTGCAGCTGTGGCTCAAAATTACCATCGAACACCAAAAAAAATCAGAGAAAATAGTAATTAAGAGTTAAAGTCCATTGGCAAAGCTGACAAAGCTTCTTGCAATGCTAGTGTCATTATCAAATGCAAGAAGAGTCAGTCACCACAAACAATTAAGTTTATCATGGCTGCAAACTTTTTATTTTTTTATTTCTTATTGGTTTTCTTTTCTGTCTTTATTACACAAAAATAACCTCCAATTTGGAGCCAGTGACACTAAAATATATGTTATTTTTTAAACAAAGTCTTATGAGTATTATGACAAACTACAGGGTTGGTAGGTTCCAATTTAGCATACTGAAGTTTTAACAAGCATCACAGCTTTAATGAGGTAGGGTGATTCATATACTTAGTGTTAAAGCTTTTTTTATAGTACTTTGTAGAGTCAGGCCGTTAATGAAATACATCACTTAAGTCTACAGGAAGATAATATTTTGGGTGTGACAAATCTATATCTGTCTCTTAAACATTGTGCAACAGGGTTTCACTGCTATACTCGCCATGGGATGTTTCCTTCCTTGACCTTATGACTACCAAATCACATAGAATATCTCTCTTATCACCTATTGACATAAAAAAAGAGTTTGTGTCAATATAAGTATTCATTTTACAATAAACATTGATTTTTTTCAGTTCCTCACATACACTTTACTGACTCACAGGTATTAGAAACATAACAAGAGTTTCAAATTAAGACGTCAATACATGGGATCAGTTGAATAGATGGGGAAGGGACAGTTCTTAACTTTAATGCACTTGGCCCTGAATTCTGAGAATAAGAAGAATTATGCACTTCAAAGATGAGATACAAAGATTTATACATTGAATACAGAACTGCAAGCTTCCCAGCAAGAATTGCTAAGAAAATGGTATCTGATGAATGATTCTCAGAGCTGAGAATGATGATTTTGAGAAGATGCCTCTGCCAACAGAGGAAGCAGAAACAGGAGTCTCATTTACAGCTAATTTCAAAATGCTGAGCAATCTTTAGGTAGTCTTGATATTTAAATAAAACAATTTTTTCCTGAACTAGTGTTCTCCTTTTACAACAGTTTGCAAACTAAAGCATTCATCCACAGAGAGAAAAACCCTAGTCTGTTTTCCTCCTAATCTCAGTGGACAGAATTACAGTTCTTAAACCACATAAGCCAGAGTTGCACCTCACATTCTTGCCTTTGTTGGAAAGCTGATTCACCTGTGCACTGCAAGAATCATGGGGCACCAAGGAACATGACTCTGGAGCTCTGTCTTTAGTGACAGTTAGACATCAAATTGTTCAAGATCTGGTTTCTACATCCAAGATGGTTTTTGTAATTTTTATGCAGTGTAGATGGATAGAACGTAGAATGCATAGCAAGTTGTGAGATAACAGATTGGAGCATACATTTCTCAGATTAGTGTTTTAAAAGAGCAAGTGACCTAACAGTAATCTACAGTCACATCATTTTGATATCTCTTTTTTTGTAGCTTCATCAGTCTTGAAGTCTTTCCAATACCTATCGTGATGTAACTTCCAGAGGCGGAGCTGAGAAAACAGCAGCTATTAGTCCACTATACGAAAATGTGGGCATCTATGTCACTCCTTTAACTGCATTTTAAAAGTTGCATTACCAGTGCTCAGAAGACAGCTTCAGGCCCTAGAACCAAAGTAAATGTAAGTGTCTTTGCCAGAGTCAAATGCCTGAACTGTATTACTGAATTGCAAAATGGCTGAGGTTAGTGGGGACCTCTGGAGATCATATTGTGCAACCCCCCTGATGAAGGAGGGTCACCTAAAGCCAGTTGCCCAGTACCATATCCAGATGGCTTTTGAATATCTTCAAGGATGGAGACTCCATGACCACTCTTGGCAACCTGTGCCAGTGCTGTCACCCTCACGGTCTCTCTGTGCTTAGACACTGCAGCCTGTGTTTCAGCTTGTGCCCCCTGCCTCTTGTTCTGTCACTGGGCACCACTGAAAAGAGCCTGGCTCTGTCTTATTTACAACCTCCTTTCAGATGTTTGTACACATTGATAAGATCCCCCCTGAGATCTCTTCTCTAGGCTAATTGGTCCAGCTCTGTCAACCTTTCCCCATAGGAGAGACACTCCAGTCCCTTAATCATCTTCATGGTCCTTTGCTGAACCCTCCTCATTTTCTTGTACTGAGGACCCAGCACTGGACACGATACTGCAGGTGTGGCCTCATCAGTGCTGAGTAGAAGGGAAAGGTCAACTTCCTGGACCTGCTGACAGCACTTTTCCTGATGCAGCCCAGGATACCGTTAGCCACTTTTACCACAGGGACACATTGTGGATTCACGGTCAGCCTAGGCCCTTTTGTGCAAAGCTGCTTTCCAGCTGGTTAGCCCTATCATGTACTGATGCATGAGGTTATTCCTCCCCGTGTGCAAGGGGGAGACAAGTGAAAAATGTAAATTTTTTAAAGAACAACAAAAAACCTATAGCTTTGTGCTGTCCTCTGTTTTGTACTGACCACAACTTGAGCCCTTAATGAGCATCTGGGTTTTTTTGGTTGGTCCTCTGGGGTACTTACCTTCCCAAGTGCACTGGGTAGAGCAGAGAAGCAACTAAACAAATTTCTTGTCTAGTCCTTGGGGTTTTTTTAATACTCTGGTTTCCCACGTAGGTATATTGTCATCACTGTCAAGCACTTCTAAATATGGATCTTGAAGCGCCTTTTATTGAGCAAATCTGGTTAATACCACAATTTTAAATGGTTAATTATTTAATATTCAGATTGTCAAAACTTGAACTAGGAATGAATGGTATGAATAACCTACCCTTTTTATCACATCTGTGTCTGAACTCTTTTTTGCTAAAAAATGCTTACCCACCAGCCATTTCAGCAGTGAATCATATTAGATTTTAAAAAAACTTCAGAGGACTTAGTGGTATTTTCCACCTGCCTGACACAATATGTTGGAGACGGCACCACTTGGAGCTGAGAGTTAGCTTAGCTCCATCAGCTGAGCTGGGGCACAAGTTTTGCTCTTCTACTCATCTGAGTAAACAGTAGTGTGGATTTGATTTTCAGAAGTAATTTTACCACTGGTAGCATGATCCCACATGCAAAAGAATGCGGATTTTGACCCTGAATGGAAAGTCTGAACCTTTCACAATCACTGGACAAAGCCCTACCAGTGCTGTCTTTAAGTCGTGTTCATCAGAGCAGGAGTCAATTCCCTTATGTCATAGCTCAGGGCAACTTTCTTTAGACTTCATCCTTCATAACCTAGCCCTCCCTTTCATAATTTCATTTACATGCCCACCATTGGTATAATTTCCAAAAACAGAACTTGAACTCTAAACAGTCAACATAAAAGCTGTACAGCAAACACTGAGGCGAAATTATAATAAAGATAAATTAAGCCTTTCAAAGCTACTATTTATTTTTGTTTCTACTCACTGCCTAGAGTGGAAAAGAAAGTTTATTTTCAATTCAGGTCTTCTAGATATAAGACAGTTTTTGTTCAATAAGTTAATGCAATCTAAACAACTGATATTTGTCGGGACAGGAATATCTCAGAACAGCTATAGTGTAATTTCCAAATATATATTTTTTTGATACCAGAGAAATATCAAAGCAGATGGGATTATTTGGTCACTAGATGTTAGCGGTATATGGAATTAATGAAGTAAAATCATGACAAAAGTAAAACTTTCTGTTACAAAAGGCAGAGGAACTACTAACATAGTGAGATTTTCTTTTAATTACCTATTTAGAAAATTATATAATCCTCATAATGATACAGTGCATACAAACATAATTGACCTGAGAAGACAATCCTCACTCCTTAGATTATCTCCATGAATGTTTTAATATGATTTCAATATAGTATTATTTTAATTATTTAATTATCATCCTAGCATGCCATCATTATACCCACTAATATGTAGTTTCTGGCAATAAAGATCTGCCATTCCTAGAAAATTTACCTGCAATAGCTGCTGAATAAAGAAGTTGTTTTCAATCTTTATAATGGTTTTGGAAAGTTTTATGGGTTTATTTTATTCTTCAAGAGACACTTAAAAAAGCAACTCTTATTTGTCTTTATATAGTAGGTACAGAACTACAATACTCTCTATTTAACTGCCTAACTGCTGTAAGAAGCAGACTTTCTACATTCAAGTCTGTGTTGTTCCTTTCCTCCTTGTCTTTACACTGAAACCTATAGATCTATATATTATTACACACTGGTGCATTTTATTAGCACTCTGTTCTTAACGTAGGATGTGTTTCTGTGATGTGCTCCTGCTTCATCTGCCTCTATTAATTCAGGATATTAATCAAGATAAATCAAGATCAAGAGAAACATAGAATCATTTAGGTTCAAAAAGACCTTTGAAATCAAGTCCAACCATTAACCCAACACTGACAAGTCCATCACTAAACCATGTCCCTAAGCACCGCATCTACGTATTTTTTTTAAATATCTTCAGGGATGGAGATTCCACCATCTCCCTGGGCAGCCTGTTCCAATGCTTAACCACCCTCACAGTGAAGAAATTTTTCCTACTACCCAAAGTAAAACTCCCCTGGCATAATGTGAGGTTGTTTCTTCTTGTCCTGTTGCTTATTATCTGGGAGAAGAGACCTACCCACACCTGACTACCACCTCCTTTCAGGTAGTAGAGAGCAATATGATCCCCCTTGAGTCCGGGCTAAACAAACCCCGCTCCCTCAGCAACTCCTCATAAGACACGTGCTCCAGACCTCTCACCAGGTCCATTCACCTTCTTTGGTCATGCTCTGGCACCTCAATGTCTTTCTTGTAGTGTGGGGCCCAACACTGAACACAGGATTTGAGGTGCAGCCTCACCAGTGCCCAGTACAGGGGGACAATCGTTCCCCTTGTCCTGCTGGCCACATTATTTCAAATACAGGCTAGGATGCTGGTGGCCATTTTGGCCACCTGGGCACACTGCTGGCTCATGTTCAGCCAGCTGCCAACCAGCACCCCCAGGAACCTTTCTGCCAGGCAGTTTCCCAGCCGCTCTTCCCCAGGCCTGTAGCATTGTGGGGGATTGTTGTGATCCAAGTGCAGAATCCAGCACTTCTTGTTGAACCTCATATAATTGGCCTTGGCCCATGGGTCCAGCCTGTCCAGATCCCTCTGCAGACCCTTCCTGCCCTCAAGCAGATCAACACTTCATCCCATCTTGGTGTCATCTGCAAACTTATTGAGGGTGCATTTGATCCCTTCATCCATATAAACTGTAAAGTATTAAACAGGACTGACCCCGATTCTGAGCCCTGGGGAACACCACTTGTGCCCAGTCACCAGCTGGATGTAACTCCATTCCCCACCACTCTTTGGGCTCGGCTGTTCAGCCAGATTTTTACCCAGTAAAGAGCACACCCTTCTGAGCCACCATCAGCCAGTTTCACCAGAACGCTGTGGGAAATGGTATCAAAGGCTTTGCTAAAGTCTAGGTAGACAACATGCACAGCCTTTCCCTCATCCACTAGGTAGGTCATCTTGTTGTAAAAGGAGATCAGGTTCATCAGGCAGGGCCTGCCTTTCACAAACCCACGCTGGCTGGGCCTGATCCCCCAGTTGTCCTGCACGTGCTGCATGATGGCACTCAGGATGATCTGCTCCATAACCTTCCCCATCACTGAGGTCAGGCTGACAGGCCTGACAGTTCCTCAGATCCTCCTTCCTGCCCTTCTTGTAGATGGGTGTCACATTGGCTAACCTCCAGTCTGCTGGGGTGTCCCCGGTTAGCCAGGACTGTTGGTAGATGATGGAGAGCAGTTTGGTTCCTCTTCCAGCATCCTCAGTACCCTCAATGACTATATCTTGTACAATATACTATTTCCAAATAGAGAAAACCAGTACTTTTTGTATCATTAAGGTAAGGCACAAATACTATGACTGATTTGTTCTGTGTTTGCTTAGAGGTGGCTGCATGGGCCACATCCCTGGGCTGCATATCTGTACGATTTCTAGAGACTACCCACCACTAAACTCTAAGAGGCCACATGTAGAGTGAGTTCAGACTCAGTGCGAGTGTGACAGGAAGAATTCAACGTTATCTTTGTGTAGTAGAAGAACCTAAAGTTGAAAACAACTTTCATTTAATATCATGTTCAAAATAGCAATGTCAAATCTAAAACTGCGATCCTTCAGAAAGAATCCCACACTGAAATGAATCTACTTTACTGTGTTGCCATAACAATAGCCTACAATATTAATTTTGTTCAATTTCTGACATATCCTAGGTATGCGTGCTTCCACTTAAAAATGAAATAACTCAGCTTTCCTCTTTTCTAGCCTTGCAGAAAGATGTGAAAATGTTCAGCCAATGTATCTATAATCAAGATTAGGCCAGTGAATAGGAGGCCAGATGGCAAAAAGTCTCACTGTAAGTAACATGGTACTCTTCCTGCAACAATGAGACTTCTTATCCATGTAATGAAATGTTATTCAGTACCAGTGAAGGTGAAAATTAAACAATGTCCACCTTCATGATACTTTGCAAATGGGAAACATTGCTGCATTTGTGGTAATTACTGGAAAAAAAGCATTTTATTTGGGCTAATTCTACCACCAGGAAACATCTACCACCTTCTGATTGCTTGCCATAATATTTTTGTAATAAACAAAAAAACCCTGAAAACAAGCTCTGTATTAACAGTGTTATCAAACTTTTTATAATTTCTTGGGCATCTTTTTCTCTGTTGTCACCTCCCTTCTGGTGGATTTTCACACTTTGAAGCCAAGGGTCATATAGTACTTAAATCTGACTATATAGTATGCCTAACAAAATGATAATTCCATGGCCTATATCAACAGTTAAATGTTCTCTTGTAGCTACAGATGTGAAAAGTATAAAAGGGATAAGCTCCTCTTATATCCTAAGGAAACACTTTTTAACCTGCCCAGTTCATTTATATATTTACACTTTGAAAAATACAATATTTGATAAGGGTAACATTTTTAAATATTTATTAAAATAGACATGAACATTTTGAGACACTGGGATATGAAATGGGGAACATCTGTATGCATGAACAATGTTTTATGGAAAAGCAGAAACAGCTTCTGCTCCCATTAAGCTAGGAATGGTTTGGGTTTTGCTTTCCACTGTGACCTTGTTAGATCATGTCTATTTTTTGCACTTGTCTAATGCTGATAAACCTTCTTCTTGGCCATCATTGATTTTAACTAAACAAGGAACTTGATAAAATACCAGCATGAAACATGCACATAAAAATTAATGCTGTCACTGACAAGAATCTAACTTCTTTGAGCAGCCTTCCAATATGAAATTAAAATTACAATGCAATGGAAAGGAAAAAATGTGAAGAGAGATCTTGATATCAGATATAAAAAGACAGACAAACAATAATGTAGAAAAGAAAGATTTAAAAAATATTTAATAAGCCTTTTGTGTGTCTGTCTTCAAAGATGGTTTTCCTAATATAAACCTGCTGGAGCAAAAGTAGTATTAATGATAAAAAGAAAAAAATTGTGGTTATTCTCTGTATTTTACCATAATTATAACATACCAAGTAAATTAAACTCCTTAATCATCTTCTGTATTTTCCCATTTTATCTAAAGTTTACACTGTTGTTCATCTAATATTCATCCCAGAAATAAAATCATTAATCACCTTAACATCCAGTAAAAGGACTTGCATTTTGTTTCTTGTGATCTCTAGGGTACAAAATCTCAGGAAGATATTAGTTTTTAATAATTCTGATCCACTGATCTGGATTCACCATGCTGAACATACAGGTACTCCTCTTTCAATAAATATCAATGTAATGCAAACAAAGGACATTCACAAATCAATGTTGTTTTAAGTATCATACATCACAGGGTATGTTTTCCCTCAATAGGTTTAGTACTGAATGAAAAGTGAAAGGTATTCATATTGACAAAATTTATATTTTAATTACCTATGTTATGAAACAGATTCCATAGGTGTCTTCTGCAGTTTGTGGAGAAGGACAAACTCCTGCAGAAAAAAATTCAATGCACATACGTTAGGTTCCTGATCTGAAACATTCGATATAGAAGCTACAAATTGTACACATAAAAGGAATACAGAGAGACTAGGCAGCTAACTTCTGTCCTTGTTAGGTATTATGAATAGCTCCCTAAATTTTTCTTTCAGGGAACTATATTTTCCCACTGCCCTGCCCTTCAATTTTTTAGGTCCTGCTGATCATGGAAAACTCAGAGGTTGGTGGGTCATATTTCCAGAGCCTTTCATCTCACAGAACCCTGAAGATTTCAATGAGACAACTGAGGGAGAATTGAAGCTATGTTAGTTTCAGCAGCCTTTATCTCAGTGTTTCAGGAAGAAAAAAATCAGAGGCACCCAGGTTTTGCTGGGTTACTTCTATTTCAGAATGCAGGATCTTGAAGCTTCTGGGGAATGCTGAAAAAGCATATGTAAAATACAAAAGATCTGTGTATTTTTAGGTTCTTTTCTAGGTGAAGATACAGAGATTATCAGAATGCTTTTAGCTTTCAAGAGGGAACTACTACAATTTCTAATGCTAATTTATTTTGTTGCTACAGCGATAGACAGTGTAGAGCTAACATATAGAATAGCTATATGCATAAATCAGTAATACATTCATTTGTATTAATGAGTTTCATTTTCTTTATTAAAACACAAAGAACTCACTGAACAGAGTGCTTGGAAAAGCATATTTATCTTCTTTCTACATTGATTGCTACCTGTTGTATCTAAAGACATACAGAATTTGAAAGTAGGGACTATGGTATGTAGATATTTATTCTGTAACTAACCATGGTGGGTTGGCCTTGGCTGACAGCCAAACTCCCAGCCAGCCACTTGCTCACTTCCTCCCTCAGTGGGACAGGAGAAGAAAATAGGAAGAATAAGAATGAGAAAGCTTGAGGGCTGATATAAATACAAGGAGATTGCTTACTAATTAGTGTTGCAGGCAAAACAGACTTAACCTGACAAAAGCTATGTTAGTTTATTGCCAATTAAAAATAAAAAAGTAGTTAGCAGTTCAGGTAGTGGAAACAAAAAGATAGATGCTACATCAACACCTTTCCCTCACCTTTCCCAGGTTCAAATTCAGTCCTATGCTTGACTCCTCTACCCCACAGCCAATGCAGTGGGTTGAGGAGTGTCGTGGTCAGTATGCAGTAGCTTCTTTCTCCTGCTACCTTCCTCTCACACTTTTCCTCAGCTCCAGGACGAGATCCTTGCAGGTGACAGTTCCTTTGGGAATATGCATCTGCTCCATGATCTCCTCCATGAGCTGAGGGGATATCTGCTTTTTACCGTTTCTTAAATATGTTTTCACAGAGGTGCCACACACTTGACCCTGCAGTGGGTGTGTTTTGGAGCCAGCTAGAACCAATTGTGTCCAACACAGGGCAGGCCCTGGTCTCCTCTTACAAAGGCCACCCCTGCAGTCACTATACTAAAACCTTGCCATGTACAGCCAATACACCAAGAAAGGAGTAATTGCAGCAGAAAAGCAAACTAAGTCAATTAGGTGGGTTTCTTAAGTGTCCTAAGTGTTGTATTTAAGACAGAGAAACAAAGGCCACCTGAATGCTTTCTATCTGTCAAGACCCTTTCTTAATTTTGCAATTAACATGCAATAACCCACCCGCACCTCATTCTATATTGTCAGAATTCCCTATTGAATTGTTTGAGATTTGTAGCCTTTTGAAATTTGTTTATAATATTCAAAGCGGTAATTTTTAATGTTGAATCTGATGCATCTGTTGCCTCCAAAGTATAAATAATTTGTAGTGGCCTCTCTACTTCTTAGTAAAAACAGGTGATTCAGATTTGTTGCACTTCCATCAGCTCCAGCAATAAGCACATCTACAGAAAATATACCAGTAAGTTTCAGATTGGTTGATTATGATTATTCTTCTTGTGTAGACTTCCAATATTTTTTTAAAGTCAACTAAAGCTAGCTTAAAAAATATGGTTGCCCAACTTCTGTAGATAATCACTCTGATTGCTTCTGATACTATTGCTTACAATTTAAAGTATTAGACATCATACTGCAATCTGAAAATTATTACCAGTAGAAGTGGAAATAAAAGAAACAATAAAAAAACCCTCAAATCCCAAACCATTTAACAAATTTGTACCTTAAACACTGCACAGTTGTTAGTAGTATTATGGCATCAAGCCAGTCTAATTAAAGGAAGCAGCTTTTCCCAGAAAAAAAAGGAAGAATGTTGATAGTTCCAGAAATTCAAAAAGCAAGCTAGCATACTTGAGATTATGGACATTTAGAAAATGAGTCCTTATATACATTCTCAGCTGGTACTTTATGATTTCTATCCTACATGTGTAGATAAATTGTACATTTTCTTTCAGCCTGATAAAAATATATCTAGGCCCAATGCTTAGTGTGTGTGCACCTTCTTGGAAAGTGTGACAAACTTTTGCATGACAACATTCTTTGTAAGAAAAGCCATCAGTTTCAATACTAGGTATTGTACTGATTATATTGAAGAAAACATTTCCCTTAAGTAAGGAAAAGAAATGTAAAATATTAATTTCACAGCCTGGCATTTGATTCTCCCATTGTCTTGTATTGCAGGTTAGCAGGTAACAACTGTATGATGAAGTGGATACCAAGTACTGCCATGCTGAGCTAGTAGCTTTTTATACTGCCTTTGCCAGGTGTAAATGAGTACAATATCTTTACATTCTAGTTTTCATTTCTGAACAAAAAAATCACTAATTTCTATTACCTAGAAATTAGATATCACTGCAATCCATAGTTTGGTTGCCATAGCTACCAGTTACCTGCTAAGAACTGTTGTCCTTTTCCTAGGATTTCCTTAGAAAATATAGCTAGTAGAATATTTGAGGTTTTGAGGACCACATTTCCAAACAACAAGAAAATCTTCATTATTGAAAAGAATTCTTTTTTAACTTCATTAGAATTGGCAGTCCAAAATACTGGTGTCAAGCAGTTATTAAAAATTTAGAAATAAAACTGACCTGGCAGACCAAGGTGCAGCAGTTGAAAGCTTTTTAATCTGGCTCACAGTGTCTAGCAGCATAGTAGTTTGTGAACTGAGGTACGCAGGAGCAGATTTAGGGATTAGTAACCAGAGCAAGTAAGCAGGGTCCTAGGTCAGGACAGAGATGCTGGAAAATGGGAAGAACCTACATCATAGCAATGACTGATTACTGTGACCCTGAAACAAACAGCGGCACTGATCTCCAGCCCTCTGCTGAGCTCTGGCAGCCCTGTTTACAACAGGAACCTCCCAGGCTGCTAGAGATTTCCAGCTCTACCTTTTATGAGCAGCATCTGATAAGTAACCTGCCCTTACCTGGAGACTCAAATTTGGCTGTTTAATATCCTCTTTTCAAACCCTAGGACAGTAACCTGGCTGGAAATTATCACTTCTCAGCTAACTGGCTAATCTTCTTTCTCATAATAAATTTCCATGCATTTATACAAACATGTTGACTGACTTTCTTTTTTCCTTCTTTATCTTCTCAATATCCCTTATATCTGGACTACCTAATCAAGCAAAATCTTAGTTCCCACAACTGAGCCAGTATATACTATGTGTGAATTAACATACATACAATTGCACAAATAAGCAGAGTTATGGGCCAGATCTTTGTATTACATATTGAAATTCTGACACCATTTCACCTATGTAAATGTCTTGCCAATTAGCTGCTGAATGCATAAGCCAGATAATGATGTCTACACTTTTTATTAAAAAAATAATCAAAAACCCAGACAAACCCCCAACAAATCCCACTACCTCCTCCTCCCAAAATAAAAAGCCTCAAAGACCATTAATGCAAGTCTGTGAACAGTTGAAGTAGAAAAAAATATTAACATGAAATATAGAAAAATTTCTAATAAGGGAATTAATCATATAAAGGAAATCTTTCTGATGCTGCATAGCAGCAAGAAAAAAGTTTTTGCTAGGAGAAGGCATGCTAAGTATATATAATTAATTATGTGTTAAAGATGAAATACATTTAATATAACAAAATATGGCAGTTCTTACTAATCTTGTGAATCAATATAAATTCATAGCCAGGCTCTCCTGGAAATTAAGAATGTAACAGTCTCAATGCTTAACACTTTAAAAAAAGCTTTTTCCTCTGAGTCTTATACAAGTAGTTAAGAACTGTGAGAATCTGGTGACTTTATTGAGATATCTGGTTAGAATTCTGATTAAAAGAACTTTTCAAGAGTTCAGGTTCCAAATGAAGATGTCATCAGGAGCTTGATAAAGAGGGTCAGCTCCTGTATTTCATTTTGGTGTTTGGACTGGACTATAAATGTAGGATTTTATATCCACTTTACCCCTAATGGAGTATTCTCTGATATCTCTAAAAGATTTAAAGAAAGAATATGGGTAAAATGACAGCCTGCAACACTTTGTTAATGAATTAATGTTCTTTTTTTCATACATAACATTCTACATATAATTTTTCTTTAAATACAAGTTTTTCCTACTATGACTATGATGTAAAAATAGGCTTGCAAATTTTCATATGGGTAATTCTACCATTTGTAGTGTTTATTAGTTATCCATTATATTTCATGAGTCAGTTGATTATTTACAACTATTCCAGTCTTTGGATTAGTCACACACTGGTCACACATCAAGAAATTTATGCTTTAAGTGTATTAATGTAATTCATATTTCTTTTTAATCTTCCTTGATTAATAACTGTTAAATATCTATTTTAGAAAAGGGTACCCCTTGAAAAAAGTTACATAAACAAGATATTTCTGATCTTGGTTTTTACAATAACAGAGATACTTTAGCTTACTTCCGGTCACTTACCTAAGAAATGCAAGAGAAATCATAATTTGATTTGGTAACTCCTAATCCCTTCACCTCTTTATCATTCTCTGTGTTTCTGTATGTACATGTATGTAAAACATAAAAACGTGGGACCTTTAGATTTCCTGTTCTGCTAACTTTTGTTTTTGCATATGATGGCATTTGTGTGAATTATGCTGGATATGCTCAATTCATTGAACCAATGACAAAAATTGTCAGCATATTAATGCAACTGTGTGAACTATTTTTGTCAGTAAAAAGCTGCTCCAATGGTGATGAACATTTTCAGGGGCAACTTTCCTTTTCTATGTCTCCATGTCTTTAAGTCTGGCTATTATTTTTAAAAGCAGAGAAGTTAGCCAATGGTTTCAATATTTACTGTGCAGGGTATCAAGCCATGACCACAGATGAACACCTCTTTTTATGACATTCCTATTCACTTCAAGGGTGGGCAATGACATAGACCATGAGTTGATTAAATGTTGGGGAAGTGATATTTATTTTCAGTTGTATTGATTTTTCAGTAAACTCCACAAGACCACTGCACCACAACTTGCAATAGCATATAAAGAGAAAGTTCAGCTGTTTCCATCTAAAAGGTATGTTCCCTAATTTATTTATGCTATTGTCTTGGAAACAATTACACTGATATTTGTGTCCATTGTGTCCATTTCTGTCCAAGATAACACAGTTGTTATCTTAAATGCTTTTTTTTTTTCTATATGAAGACACAAGGGACAGACCTTAACTCTTTCCTTAAATACATTTTCCTTCTGAACCATGAGAATAATCTGATGAAATCTAAACTTCGCAGCTCAACAACCAGTTGAAAAACTCCCTTTCTGGTATTACAGCTCTTCAACAGACTGATTCTTCCATTCTGATGCCACAGGAATGAATAAAGGAAAATTTTGAAGATATAAGAAATTGTCTAGACTTCTTTTCCTTGGAGATCAAAAGGAGTTTGAAGGTAATAAATTTAAATGACCTTTGAATCAAATTAATGAACAAAAATGAGAGTAACACAATTGATAAAACCAGAGGGACATACTGCAGGTTTGAGAACATATATGTTATTTAAATCAAATAAGTTGCACCTATTTACATCTAAAATTAATTTGGCCCAGAAAGCATTAGTACACATTAATATTAAGCAGATGAAAATGTTTTCCTGTTGTTCAGCAAATATGGGTGGTAAAGACTTTTTAATCGCATTTCTTCTTTCTCCCTTACTTTAGCACCATGATTTGAATGACTAATATGAGTTTTTCCTGGACAAAATGTGTAACATACACTATATCAGATACTTTGGCTTTTAAAAGTGTCTTGCTTTACCTATAGAAGAAACAAGACAAATAAATCCCATGAAATAATTAAAAATTGCAATTTTATAGAAAAGAAATCCAGTATTCAAAATATTACTGGAAACTTTTTGGATAGTTGTGGCAAGCTATGAAAATTTTGTAGCCAAATACTTTTGTCCTCTACAAAACCTGTTAAATATTTGGTCTTTCAGAGAGAAGCTTGTGCAGAAAGTTTGATGAAAGATGTTACCTCAATAATTGGTCAAAACATAAGCGAACTCACAGGTTGATTTCTTTGCTTCCTCACAGAGAACTGGGATATTTATACATAATTTGACATGTTGTTATGTGACTTTTTTTCTGTATTGTTTCTTTGTGGTCTTATTTCTTGAAATGGAAAGATGGTTTCAACACCAGAATTGCCAAATCTGCTGCTTCTTAGGTTTTTATACCCTTGAAAGAGAAACACAATTTTCTTAGTAGTAAACTCCATCTGGTCTTCTATAGTACTCTTCACCAGGGTAGTAAACATAAAGCTCCCCAAGTATGCAACGTGGGATATTTTAGCTGTCTGATAAAATTGTACACAACAGCAAAGTCCAGTAAGCTCTTCTTTTCATGTTGTTTACTCAGTTTAGGTTTCAATGAAATATTTCTTGTAGGTCTGTATCATCTTTTTCTTTGTATTTAGTCATTGCTATCCCATAAAAGGCTAACTCCTGTAGGTTGGGCTTTTTTTCTTCTATTAACCCATCTAAAGCAAATTGCATTACTCATAAGAGGGGAGTGAAAATCTTGTGAGTTTTTCCACTGATATGCAGCTTAACTATAGAACTAAACTGGGCCAAAGAACATGCCCATGTATTATGTTAGTGTGCAATTATCTGTACTGGTGAGCTATTATCTTTTTCCCTGAAGGAGAGTTCTACCTATAATAGCAGCACTCTTCTGAATAATTATCAGGAATGGCTTATGGATGATTCCAAATGGATAGTTCATTTTGTATGGAAGAGAGGAGGAGAAGAGGTATTGGCCATTGTGATGTTAAGAGAAAGTACAGCAGCACCAAATAAATATACAAATAAATACAACTGTGACTGTTATTACCTTAGCTATGTAACTATCTTTTCTGATTTTTTAGTTTTCCTTCTATATGTAGTTTCTATATTATACTTTTTGAAGTAGTGGCTTCCTGTATCTGTACAGTTTCCATAACACATGGAAGCCCTTCTGACTGCTACGTAATCACAGTAACAAGAGGTTGAATTAGGAGGGCAGGGAATTCCAAGCATTCATGATACTAGAAAGGTAATGGCTACAGTAAATAACAGTTAAGAGTTCATCTTGAAGTAGAACTCTATCATTGAGCCTTGAAAGACTCAAAATATTATTGCAACTTCTTTAATTAAACTATTTGGTTTGCTTAATAAATGAGTAAAATGAAGCATACAAGTTGCATCTCTCCACAAATGTTATAAACCAAATCTGTAATGAAACTGAAAGTGTCAATCAAGCACCCTTAGTCTCAGGCCCTGCTTCAAATATACTGCAGTCTCAGTCAAGGTGCATAATCTCATTAAATAAAATGTATTCAGACTATTTCCAGTCCTCCCCAAGAGCATTAGAAGAAATAATGCAACACCAATTACAGTTCCAAAGTCCTACAAGCAAACCGGTCGAAGGAGAGATTTACAATCACATACAGTCCAATTATTATAAATTATTAAAAATACGGGAAAAAATAATTCTGAGAAATTCTGGATTCTTTTGTAGATTCTATATAACTATGAAAAATGAAGAATATCCCACAATTTTAAAAGAGCTTGTGGGGTAAGGAAAAGAACTGTAAAGGGATTTGAGCCGTGAAATCCCATCTGAAATAGATATATGACTTGGATTTGAACCCAAGTTGCATGTATTCCTTCAATAACTACACATTTTTTACCTTCCTTTGCAGGTGGGTGGATGCTTAAATGAATAGATTGACCAAAAATAAAATAATAAAAAAAATAATTGGAATTCTTGTCTTTGCCACAGGCCAGCTGATACTGTAGATACATGTATGTGATTAAACTTAGAAATTCATGACTAATGTACAAAAAGAAGAAAAAAAGGAGGAAAAAATTCTGGTGTCTTAATAAGAGTCAGATAATATACTTTGATTTTCTTCTGGATATATATGGCCCATTTTAACACCGCAGATTTTTTAAGAATAACTTCATATAATTAGTCATTTTATTGATAAACAGAACACTGTCACCCCAATAGTTCCCTGAATCTACTTTGGATGAGTTGTTAGCTATTAATTAAAGTAATTGGATTGTGGGATGCTAAAAACAAAATTATATCTTTTACAACTTGTAATGTAGGTAGAATCACTGAAGAAACTTATAAATGTTGTGGTAAATGGGAAATTCCTGTTCACCACACTAAAATATATTTTAAAAAAGTGCAATAATTCAGAGGCTGTGCAGTATGTTTTAATATTTGTCTAAATTTTCTAACACTAAAAGTCTCCATAACCTTTTGTACCCCTTCCAACAGAAGTTATGTGGGGAGAAAGGGAAAATAGGAAAGTGAACTCCCACCATCAGAAGAAAGCCACAATGCGTACTTCAAAGATTATAATTTTGGTGTGTCGTTTCTTTGCTGGTTTTCTTTCCTTTCTCTAGAATTTGATTGTTTTAAAGTAGGGGTCTGTATAACATGGTTGCCAAGAGGCAAATTTCTGAGTTACAGACTTCTTGAAGATGTACAAGGACTGTAGCTCTGTAACTTAGATGTCTGCTTTTTTTGCTTGTTTCATTGTTTTGTTGGGGTTTTTTTGCAAGCCAAAAGCCCCATTTTCTAACCAAGCACTATTTTTCTGACAGTAGCCAGGAAATAACTCTTAGAGAAACATAGCAAGAAGCAGAGTGATTCTTTTTCTGGAAGTATCTTCTCCCAGTGTGCAGTATTCAGTGGACTTCTTGAGACAGAAACTTCATCAAAATCTTCACATGTAACAGTTGTTGTTGTACCTGTCCTACACTAGGGCATCTACTACCTAATTGAACATTATTTATATTCTTGACCTCTGCTAAATTTAATGACAGCAAGTTCCAAAAATTGATGACATATTGAGACTGTGTATCTCTTCCTTGTTTTAATAACATAATATATAAATAATGAAAAAAACTTTTACTGATTTATATTCTCCAAGCTTTATAAAACTCAACTTTGTTTCCTATCCTTTCTTTTTTTTTCAAGACAAGAATTGACATTTACATAGTATCTTTTTTTTAAGAAGCCATTTCATGCTTTTGATCATTTCTGATGTCTTTGTCTAAATTTTCAAGCATTATTATATAATACTGAGAACGAAGGACAAGAACTATATTAAATCCTTATGATGTGTGTGTATAACATTAGAATAGTGCTATAATTTTTTTTCTCTATGCTTTCTTAGTAATTGCTAATATCCTGTTTACTGTTTTGACAGCTACTGAATCTTGACCATTTTAACAGGTATTGAAACCTGAAGTTTTCTAAAAGCTGTCTTCACTGATCTCAACATCTTATTGTGTGGCAAAGGATAACTTAGAGCCTGTATCTAATTTCACCAGTGATTTTGTCATCTAGCTATACATAAAGTATCATGAGATATTTTTCTATTTCATCTCTTTGCAGTTAGCTTTGTATTTGATTTTAATAATTTCATATCATGTGCTAATTTTGTTGCTTTGGTATTCAATCTCTTTTCCAGCCCCAGCCTGCACATATAATATATAAGCCTATACAGGAACAGTACAGATCCCTGGATGACCCAATATAATCATCACCCATATCAATCACTGTTAAGATTTTTCTATAATCTGTTTTTTATCTTTTCTATCTTTCAAATATATCTTTTAAATCAGAGGTCACCCACTCTTTGAGAGCTTTGAGCTTTGTTTCTCTCAAGGAGGATTCTTGTGAGATTTTTTTTGAAGGTTCAGAAACATTCAAGTCGTGCATTTTGCTTGCTCTGCATGCTTCCTTGCCGTCGTGCCTGTATCTCATGCATTAGCATTGTAGCGCAACAGCTTCTCCCCTAGTTCATGACCCATGTGCCAGACACAGGTGTTTGACTGGACCTATGATCATCTGTAACTAATGTGCAGAGGAATCCATCAGACAGAAGTCATAACGTTCCAGCTGCTGCAGTAAAAGTGGAAGATAAGACCTTCACAGTCCCCACCTCCCACCATTCCAAAAGCTCATTCCCAAGCAGCTGTGTAATGTCTTATGATCCCTCCATGAGAAATGATTCATCAGAATTTACTGTAGCTGCTGGCATTACATAGATCAGTATTCTGAACCCCATGTGTTGATATTCCAAGTAAAGGCCCTAAATACATGCACAGAAAATGAATATCCCAAAATAACTATACTTTTTGAAATGTGGATTTCTTTATTCTGTCTTTGTGAACTACTTAGAAGAGTATGTTTATCATACAGTCTGACTCCCATATGTCTATTAAATCATTTTCATAGCAAAAGATGTATTTTGAATGGTTAAAGTATTTCCCCTTATTCTCATACTAGTCTTCCAGTATAGTCTAGTACAGCATGAGATAGATTTCTGAATGTCACACATTCTCCTTGGATTTATCTTTGACCAGACTATTAATAATTATGAAGGAACTGTGAATGAAGAATGGTATTTATCTTTCTGCCAACACATTATCTTGACCGAGAGTGCCACAGATAGTGTTGTTCCTATTTCATTTTGGGCCTTCCATATTCACCTGTCTCAAGGTCAACAAGATGATACAATAATGAGAAAGTAGAACAAACGCTGTCTAGTGAAAGCAGCATTTCATAAAAAGCTGTGATGGCAACTACAAAGACAGCAAAGGAATGCACCTTTTTAACTGAGTATTACCTGACAGATTCAATAATCAGGGGAAAGCCTTAACTGATGACATTTCATTAGCATAATGAGTTGAAGCTGGGAAAAGAGAGTCTCTTATTAATTAATCAAACAAAGCACGAACTGTTTCAGTCCCTTACTCTCTGCCATTTTCCATTAATTGTAAGTCTGTGTATTAAAGTCATTAGAATTCTCTAGTTGTTGAGTATTTCTATGGGAAAAGTATTGGCAGAGTGGCATGCTTAAGTGAACACACTTATGCAGGTATGAAGCACTTTAGAAATTCATGTTTGTGAACTTTAACTCTCATCTCTGCAGGAAGTACTGATAATATTTCTTCAATAAACACCAGACCTCAGTAGCCACTGGTAGACAGATGAAAGCTGCCTCCTCTCTAGCAATCTGTTACCTGACTGCAGGTGTTTAATCCATCAGGGTGAATTTTAAGCACAATATTGATGCAGGGGCTATGCTGACCTATTTTGCAACACAGTTTGCCATGCATTATACAATTTTCCTTGTTATTCCTAGCAGTACTTTCTCTGTCTTTTGCTTTAAATTTTAAATATACAAAGAAAACTAAAAATGGGTATTCAAGAGCTCACAAGGGCTCAACTTCTGCTTTTTGATTGTTGTTACAGTTCTTATTTTCTGGAGAACATTTGTAGGCTGTGAAGGTGACTGCCTCTAAATCTTTTGTAGCTTGGAAAGTGGGGATAAATCAGGACTCTTCCATTTCCTAAGCAGAATGACATTTTTCCTTTTCATCTGTAGGGTACCTTTCCATAGGAAAAAAGATCAACCAAAACCCCCTAAAAACCCACGAGGAGAAGACAGAAAGTTTTGTTTCTTTATGATAGTGCTTATCTTGGAAAGATGCATTTCCAAAGGCTGCATATTCAATTTCTGCAGTTTTTATTGTTAAATTTATTATCAACTTTGTAAAAGACGGAGGTCCTTCTCTTCTTTTGTGCAGCTGGTTATTCTAATCATAGGCTAGAGGATCATGTCCCTTCCCTGTGAATCTTGAGTTCTTTTTTAAAGCTGGCTCAGCTTCAGTAAAACAGAATAACTTTTCAGGGACCCCTTTGTGGTTTAGACTCTTAGAAAGGTTTAATTGGATATATTACTGATGAGGGTGTGATTGAAGTGAGGTCAGATACAACCATAGTATCTGCTAGTTAATTCATGTGCTTTAAGGGAAAAAGCCTATCATCTTTCTTTCAAGGAAATATATTTGTTGGCTGTATTTTGAATGGAGCTCTGTTCTTCCATGTACATTGTCTCCGGCTCAGCTACATGATTTGGCCTTTGAGAGACTGTAAGTAGATTCTTACTACATTTTGGTAATTGCTCAGTCCTTCCAAGGTGGTTGCAGGGCTGTGAAACTTCAGGCACATAAATGTTTTACTGCTGAAAACTTTGTTGCAAAGAGGGTTAAGGGCTTGACAAAGACATATTTTTAGATTTAGTTGCCTAAGCTTCTTATTCAAATTTATCTTCCTGTCTAAATACCATTGAAAATCTTGACCCAAATATTTCTCTGCTTGCTGGGTGACAAATTTCATTTCTTTTCCATTTGAAAATAGAATCAATAGATTAAGAGAGTAATTCCTGATAAGCCTCAAATTTAATGGAGTAAGGCCACAGAAGAAAGACATTTAGTGGTGATGAGACTGCAGGCTCTTGCCATTGTACTTGAATATTATTACAGCAGATAACAAACTCTGAAGACAAACTAATGAAGAAATGTGTTTTTTCATACAGTAACATAAAATAATTTAATTTGATGGTATTTGTATAGTTGATAGACATGTTCTGCACTAGCTAGGTTTGTTTTCAGTAGTAGGGTTGATGCACTGCGGTATAGAATGCTATAAAAATTGCAGTGCTGTACACTTTTCTGCTTTTTGTTTTAGTATCTAGGCTTTTATGATTTTTTCTAGTGCCAGAAACAATACATTTTTATTAAGGTCTTCATAGTTATTGCAGAATTGTATTTTTTCCTTAGTTTCAAAACTTTTATGTTAAATTTGAAACTTATGGTACTTATATTCACATGCATAACATTCTCGCAATTCACACAGAAATGAATGATATTCACACAGCCAGTGTGCAACACCTTTCTCATTTGCACTATCAGTAGAAGTGAAGCAAGAGTGTAGAACTGATTAATAGACTTCTTTCAGCTATGGATAAAAAAGTGAATCAAGCAAAAAATAAAACCTTATTCAAAATTTGTGTACATTTAATGTGGTCCCTAATGTGGTCAAAGTTCTTGAATAATCTCTATGTAGGATTTAATATCTGCTTTGCTTAACATGTATCCAAGATATAGATAATAAAAAATACATTATTTTTTTGCCTAATGATATAGTGTAGGAAAGCATGTACTCCATTCTTTTTATTAATTTACAAAACATTTTCTGCTCTATAATACCATATCTGAGAAAAAAGAAAGCTCCATTTTAAAAGATTAAGTTCATTTATCTTTGAATATTATCGGCAGAATTAGGCAATTTTTAGTCATCTCCAAAGCCCTGTCCATATAATATCTTGGGGTTAAGATTTTTTACTTTGGCTTATTTGAGCTGCATAAGAAGAGAGTGCATATTAATTTTTCTGAATAGTTCTATTGCAAGCTAATTAAAAAATCTGTCAAACTTAGTAATTTAACATCTAACTAATTCTAGTATGAAATTATTAAATATTCATACTTTGTAAATAGGGATTTGCCCTACCAATGAATACTATAAAAAAACAATACTGACAGGAACGTGAATATTTTAGGAGTCAAAATTACTTCCTTAAAATTTATTTTCTAAAGATAATTCTAACCACTGTGGAATCTGTGGAGGACTACAATAAGATGAAAATCATGTAATCAAAGCAAAAAGCCTATATTTTCTTCATTTCAGCAACAGATTTCCCTGAGAATGCAGGAAGGTTATGTGGCCATTTTGTAAGAGGGAGTTGCCAATATCCTCCATTTGCATGAGTTGCACTAATGGCCATATTCCAACCCCAGCCTGAACATCACTTGTCAAAATGGTGCCAGGTGAAATTCAGAAGTAGATTACTGAGATCTTGTTGAAATGCAAAGCTATAAAGATACAAAACAGAGTGAAATTTGCTGGATAATAGTGGCAGATGTTTATGGAGTCCTTCCAGTCAAAGTTTTTGATTATACCCAGTTAGATGTGTTATGTTTCCATGCTTGTGAGTGATTGTTAGTACATACAACCACTGAAGCGTGTACAGAAAACAGACACCAAAGTAGAAAAGTTCTTTCTCCCAGTTTCATTCTGGCATGTCTCCCAGTTCCTAAGTAAGGGATCATCTAATCTGTGGCCTTTGCAGTAACAGAGCAGCAAAGTCCCCCAAAAACTTTTTGGGAAGACCTAATTTCATAGGTGTAGTGTGAATATGGACATAGAAGTAAGTAGGCTGGAAAAAAGTAGAATGAAAATCCTACTGAGAGAAGAGTTGTACTTGAAAAAGATTTACGGCTCTTGCATGTATCTCCTGGCAGAGAGTCAGGCATCTCATGAAACTTTCCTAACTATGGATAGTGGGTGTCTACTCAAGTACTGAGCTTTTAGGTTAAATCCCTTTTGTAGATTTAGCCCACAGTGAGCTGTTACATTTTAATTGTCACTGTGAGGTACTATACTACTGATTTGTTTGTGAGGCATGTTGTTGTAGTGAAAGAAATTCATAGTTCCAGATGTAACCTTATATTTTGCTATTTCTCACAGGAACTTATTTGGAATTACTCTCCCAGCCTTTCTCAATGGGCTTTTAATGAAAATACCATCTGTACAGTTAGCTTTCACACTAAATATAAATGCAGACATGAAAGAAAAAAAAAGTGGTTAAAAACAAGTGTTGCCAAGAGATCTAATTGGAGAAAGAAAAATACAATGAATGAATATGTACTATCCCGAAACCTGTACATTCTATAGTACATTCTGACATGCAATGCTAAAATCAGTGCAAGATATCAGAAATGAACATTTTGGTATCAGAGTGCGCTGGCTTTATCTGTTTAGTTCAAGAACTTCTAAGAAATGAGGTATAGTCAGGAAAATCACTGGATTTGGTACTACAGGTTATATCTCTTGTCACATGGAGTAGGAATATCTGGCCAGCAGCACCATATGAATGTAGTTGAATGTCTCCATGTTCACACTGTATTATATCCCAGGATCGTGATTAATATTTATAGGCAGTAATAAAAAATAACATATGTGTGTGTATGTGTGTGTGTGTGTTATTCGAGAAGCATCCCTCTACTAGGATAAATAATCACTTGAATAATTTAATGCAGTAATAGAAATAGTGGATTGAGCATATTAAGAATAACAAAGTAAAAAAACTTCTCATAGTAAAAATAGTTTTGTTAATTTAGTTTGTAAGATTTTTGTCAAGTCATAGAAAATCAACTTTTTGGAAGATGCAATTTTAAAGATGTCTTTATGATGGATTTATTTTTGGAATGTATGATTTTACAAGATTTATTACTGTTACAAACTAGATCATCAAATGTTTTCTTCAGAATGTATGATATGTAATGAAATTTTTGAGAATAAGATTTGTTTAAAACAGCACAATAATTTGAAATAACTTTTTTAGAAGTCAAGCAAAAAAGAAAAAAAGAGAGAGAGAGAGAAAATAACTTGCTTCTTAAAGGAACTCCTTACCACAAAATAATTCTGATACTTCACATGCAAATATATTGAATTAAACAATATCATAGGTGAATGTGAGAAAAGTTGTAATAGTTTGTTTGCAAAGAAAAAATTAAATATTTCTACTTAGTAGTTTGAATTCAGAAATAAATCCTGAACAAACAAAAAACCCAATAGGTTTAAGCTTATATTTAACATGAGGTTTAGTGCTCTGCTGAACCTGTATCACTTTCATTAAAGTAATGCTCTTCAAAATCAGAGACGCATTTTCAAGATCCATTTATTTTCCAAGAATTAAAAGCTCTTCCTGAAATTTGCTGTGCAATACTTGCTTTCAATAATTTATTGTAAGATATTGTCTGAAATAGACATGTTTTCTAGTTTTCTACAATTTTATAGGTGTTCAGAAATGGTGCAGAACTTCTGGTAAGGTCACCTTTTATTGACATCTGCAAGTTATTTCTGAAAGCTGAAAAAAATCCCAAAGTTTCCTATAAGAAATCACTGCACAAAAAATATTTGTGTGTAGGTTGTACTCATTCCAAAACCATAGATTATAGTAAGTTTTTTGGTCCTTACAATCCTACATCTATAAATATAAGCAAATTAATATACTTTTTCTCATAAGAAATAATTTCTGAACTGGATGCGAGATGACAGCTATTTCTACTTGACAAAATATACTAGGAAATACTTAACACATCACATAAACTCTTTTTTTCCTGGTTAATATTTAAAATTTTCCTCAAACAATGTATTGCTAAGTTTTAGTTTAACTGAACTGTGATGATAAATGTGATGCAGAAACTACACAGAGTATTTTATGAGGGCAGTTTACTCCATGGGGAAAATAAAAGATGAGGACAGAAAAGGCAGATAATTTTATAAAAAAAACCAAACAAAAAAAATGTACATGACTTGTGCATCACATCTAGTGGACTTTATAATAACAACAAAGATTGTTTGAAATAAAAATTAATAAAAGTGAGCAATTATAATTTATTACTTAGAGTGAAATGCCGCATGTAAATCCCATTTGTAATCTGACCAGATTCTATGCCAGTCTTTTTTGTGACTTGTCAACATTTCTGCGTGACTTCAACATATAAGTGCAGCAGCTGTTGCCTGTTATCACTGTGTTTAGTAAGACAGACAACTGAAAAAGTTGCCTCACAAATATTTCTAACGTGAATTTAGAAGGCTTACTTTTATTTTTGGTTATTATCTTGATAACTGTTTACTAGGATTATATTAGACTGATTTTACCCAGATTGTAAACTCCTAGAAGTGTTTGTCATCTCGTCAATTCTTTTACCTCTTCACCTAATTCCCTGCAACTCTAAAACACAAAATTGCTTGCACTTTTTAATGTTTCCTAAATATTTCACATATTTTTTTCTATAGGTTAGCAACATATACAAAGGCAACCTTTATCTGAATCCATTTTCTATATATATATAAGCCTGAATTATGTGTGAAGTTTTTATCTCAATTATGCTGTTAGTAACTAAATGTTTTGAAAGAGAAAAGATGATTCATCAAAGAGTGATATGACAAAAATACTTCACATAAGGACATTAAATTGACTCAACTTTCACACAAAAGAGTAAGAAGGTTTTTTTTTTAGTAGATCTCACATAAGCTGTGAAAGAAAAATGGAAAAAGCCAGATTCCTGACTACAGAGAGCTTAACGTAAACATTCTGACTCTGTTCTAATCTGATTTCTAACTTTATAAGACAGTTCAGCAGAACTTTCTGCCTAAGATCATGGCAGGGTATCAACAAACAAATAAAGTACAAAAAAATACTCTTTGATATTTGGAACCCAATATGGAGAAAATTATGATAGCTGGAGTGAAAAACAAACAGAAGTCGCTGTCATATATTCTTTATTCACCAACATATCTCTGCCCTTCAAATATCAACAACTGAAATGGGCATAATGTGAAAGGAAGTAAATCCTTTCCATTCTAGAGGATGACAGTCCCTACCGTCCCAGCCACCCCTAGTTTGAACCTACTTTGTATTTGGCTTAGTAGATATATACTGGTTTAGGGGCTTTACAAATGTAACAGTTATTAAGTCTGTTCTGCTAATGTGGGTGTATGCAGTTTATTCACAATATCAGGTGTAGCTCTTTTATCAGTGACCACTATTGACAGTAGCTGGTGTCTCTTTGTTTTACTGTCACTCCATTGCACTAATCATTTTAATGAGTAATCTCAAGTTTAGGAAAATAAATTTCTCATAGAAAGAAAAAATATTTCTTAAGATCAACAAGAATATTTATTTAGTAACAAATGTCTTAATATTTTTCCTGAAAATATCCTTGGTGTGGGAGAAAAGATCTTTAAAAGGGACATGTGTTAATCACCCCTTTCCATCTTCTTATTTAAGTTTAGCTGTACTCAATAATTTTTTAACTATTTTGTAGACCTTCATTCTGTCTCAATTCTTAGCTTTCACATGTGACCAGAGCAGAGGCATCTTCTATAAAATGCCTTTAGAATCTATTGTTCTATACACAATTGCTAAACCAATGCACTCAGAACCGAATAAAAATGGACACACTCACGATCTGTTACAATCATTTCAGATGCCAGCTCCAACTGGCATATTAACTGACACTGAGAATGGCTTCATGGCTAAACAGAGAAACTGGGAAGTCAAGAGACTTAAGCTGTTCCAAGGCATCCCAAGCATATCTCAAAAAAAAGAAAAAAAAAAAAAAAAGTAGGGTTCTTATAGGCACATTTTAAGGTGCTGCTTAGTTTTTTAAACGTTTTTTAAAATTATGTTGAAGTTCTGGATTATTTTTTTTTCAAGTTAAACATTTTATAAATAAATATTTTTAAATAAGTGGAAAGTGCTTGTTTTCTTCTTTGAATTTGGCCTGGTTGCTACATAGTGAAACTGAAGTATTTCTCATTCTCTCATTTTATCTATGATATTTTTCTAAGTGAGTTTGCTTGCAGCCTTCTTCTACTTAATCTCCATTATGAAAGTCCTGATAGTGGATATTTAGACTGATCTTACTATGTTCTTGTTTCCTTTATTTTCAAATTAATTTCCTAAGCCGAGTGAAATATACTTTCACTAAAATTTGGGTTTTGCGTTATTTAGAGTATTTTATCCAGGATAGAGAAAAAAAAAAATATTTTCCTAAGAGTCAAGAGTCCTGTGTTTTATCCAAGATGGATAAAATAGTTAATTAGGTGCATGGGGGGCTACAGCTAACTGCACACTATCTATAAAGAAAAGACTGATTCCTAGTTATGTTGAAAATTGGAACTGGAACCCTGCAAAGATACAAAATGGAGTGTAGGTCTGAATTGCCATCAGTCTGCTAGAGATACCTAAACTAGCACTAAACTAGTTAGGTCAGGTGCTAACCATAATCTAGCTGAGGCAACACATGGCTCTGTGCTTTTCCATTCTATGATTGTTATCACTATTTAGACCTACCTGGATAGCTACTAGCCATTTTAATGCGGTACTGAAGGTGTGTCTTGCCCTTTCTTCCATGTTAGTGAAACTTGATTCATAATTAATTTCAATGATTCCTTAGCAGTTGAATTGATATCAGGAATTTGTTGCTGGAAATGACTGCTGTTCCCTGAGAATAATCTCAAGAAACAAGCAATGCTATTTTAGCCTTATTGCATTAGAAGCTTCACATCACTTTCAGTATGAGAAAAGTTTGAGACCACCATGTATCACTCCAGAATAATTCAGAGCATCTCCTCTACCTTTCTAATGTCAATTAATCTGAAACATACACAACAAAAATTATTATTTGCCATAAAAATAATGTGATTTACAGTTGACCAGCTCATTTCATTAGTTACTCTGAGGAAGGCACTTGTAAAGAGAGATTTGAGACAGCATGTGTGGCTTTTCTCCGTTCAATTTTTCATATTTTAGGACACCTGTATTATATCTTTTTTTTATTATTTTTATTTTTTTTTCTTTTCTTTGGTCATCATTGACATATGATCAATCTTTTTCCTTCTATGGAAGTATAAAGGATTTCCATGTCTTTTTTCTCCCTTTCCCAACAATTTCCATTGCCTTTTCATGTATTCTTGATCCTGGTTCTTTTATATCTCATCAGATATAGCAGTAGTCAAATCTCCCTCAGTATTCTTCCCGAGTAAAACTCAGAACATTCATAGGACTGAAGTATTTTGATGTTATTTTTAACTTCTCTGTCTAATATTTTAACATGTTTTGTTTTACATGTTTCCATATGCATGTTTGAGTTTTGGTCATAATAAATATTGTGAAGTTCACAGTAACACCTTAAGTTTTGCTTTAGATTGGCCATGCTCATCCTTCTACATCCAAATATGATGTAGGTATGGAGGGTTTTGCAACTTAGTAGTGATTCCAACAGCAAAAATGTGTAAACCTGTATAGTTTAGTCGTTAATCAATTAATAATCTGGTACTTCTCTTTATATCAGCTTTTTTTTTAGGTAATATAATAATTCCCAGTGACTGTTAGGAGCAAGAAGATTGTTGGTTGGGTAGTGGAAATAATGGCATTCTAAATATCCAATGTCATAATTCTGCCTCCACAGGAAAAAAAAAAAAAAAAAAAAAAAGGATTCTTAGATGATGCAAATTGCATTAATTCCTTTGACCACAGTGGTGAATGTAAATTTGTGCTACAGAAATGTTTAAAATACAGTATTAACTGATGCAGCAATAACTCTGGATATAATTCTTTCACATCATTAATTTGCTTGTAAAGGTATTGTTTATCTGATATTAAATGTAGTATTGATTCAAATACTATATTTAAATTCCTATACTTACAATTTATTTGACCTTACTGATCATGGCTGTTCCTGAAAGTTATCTGGAAGAAACTGGTACCTGTTTTAGAAATAAAACAAAAAAAATCAATTAAAAACTTATTTTGACAGCAACTTTTGCTGTGAGTTCTCCAATGTTGTGTTTTATAATTTCCTTTGATTTGCTTCACCTTTAACTTAATTTCTTGTTATGCAAATGAAGATCTATGTCAAATTTCCAATCAATCCAAATTTTGCCAGGGTATTATATTTATTATTCTGACTTCTCAGACTTGGATATCATCTTCTCTTAATGTGAAAAATTAAGATGAACTATGAGTTTACTTAATGTATAAAACTAACTCTTCTTTCACATACTGATAAGATGAACAGATCTAGTTTGATCCTCTTATGGAAAACATTCCTATAAGCTATTTCTATGTATTTCTGTGTGTCTGTACATATGGTTAGCAAATATGGTTGAGTTCATATTTTATTCACAACCATATTGTATTTTAACATTTACTACGCATATATGTTTGTACAAGGGGAACAATCTGGGCTGTTGTATCATAATGTCTCAGCTTAACCAGGATGCCTGAAAAAGATACATTAACGGTATTGCTAGCAGGTGGTTTGGAACTCATGCTGGTAAAAGTATTGTTACACAAGATGTTGAAAAGAAGCAGAGCCAGATAACTAAAGTACAAAGAGTTCCAACTACCCCTAGTTAGAAAACAATGGGCTTGCAACCTCCCAAAAGGAGCCAGCCTAAATAACAAGCAGTCAAAAACCATCAATCTCTCATGGTTAGAGAACAATTAATAAAGACATCAAACAATGTTAGAGATGGTCCTCTTTAGGGATTTGTGTACTACTTCGTTACCTCACTGCTGGATTAATAAAAGGTTATTACTTGATGTTGTAACATAGATAAAGCATTTATTTCATGTTTATGGAACAAGAATAAAAAGTAATATTATTCAGATTGCCTTCTATCATTGTAGAATATAGATTAAATTTGTACTTTTCTGATTAGATATAAAGGCAGTTAATTTTGATGCTAGCCCAGAGGATTTGAATGAGCGCACAGTCAACGATAATACTGCTTGGGTTTTTTCAGAAATCTGTGAAGATTTAGGACATCTTTGCTATAACAATTCAGTCAGGAACATCTCAGAAAGTCTTCTGACCTCTACTTTGAGATTTTATTTTGAAAGTCCATGGAGATCACCACTGTGTTCACTGAAGTGTAGTGTACCAAATTACCCAAAAGGCTACAAAGTTTGATCATGATTTTTCTCCATAATGCAGAGCTTACATATGTGGCTTCTCTATCTTATAGATTTTTCAGGACATAGCCTGTTACCCTGATAACCAGATATTCAGTTGGGAGCATTTCAGGGTTGACTCGGATTCAGAAGCTGTATTTCAGCCATACATGCACAAAATGTCACTTTAAAATGGGATTTTTCAAAGCTAGTTTTCCAAGGAGAGCACCAGTGTTCTCTGTGCCATTACCTATCTCTTACTGTGATCTTGTGTCCCTACAGGAGGCAGCACAGGACCATTCTATATGACGACTGTGGGCAAATGCAAGCAATGGAACAAATGCCAACCCTTCCAAAGCCAATGCCTGTCAATGCCTGCTCCCTAGTTGGCAGAGAGCACCCTACTCAAATGCTAAGAGGTTTGTTGGCTTCACCGTCTGCTATAATTCACCCTGTTATGGAAGAAAACAGCTGTCCCGTGATCATGACCTGGAAATGTGCCATTCACATCTCACTGAGTTAAAATGCCAATTTGACTCCTAGTACTAGGATTCAGTCTCATGATTGTTGGTGAATGAATTGTAGAGTAATCTTAAGGAAATAGAGTATAATTGATTAATTTTTAATGCTATGTCTGGAAAATGATCTGCATTTGAAAATCTTTATTGCATGCACAATTAACACAGCTTCTGAACAGAAGGCAGAGAAGTCAAACAAAACCTTCCAAATGCAGCCACACCTCCTATACCCTGCAGATATATGCTGGATGTTATACATTCTGGTAGGATTTGCTATTCATTTGTCAGATAGATACAGACTGTGATTTACCCATGAAACTCTGAGAGACACCAATATATAGCTCTAAAGTAAAATAAGTCACCTTACTCCCCAGAAGGCATCTTCCTACTTTCTTATCTAATCTGCACATCAATTTAATACCACAATGTTATGTTAAACTGCTTTGCTAAAGGATTTCACGCTAGTATTGTATAGCCAAATGGATTCACATTCTGAATACAGAGGTACTAATTAAGAAAGATATATTATGAGTAGATTTAAGCCTCCAGTGGCTTTAATCCTTTCTTTATTTCAGTTCATAAAAACTTTTAATTTAAAGAAAAAAAGATCTAGTCTCTGTGCCATAAAAAATGACTCAGGAGTGATCTGTTCCTAGAATCTTTGTAAGTCTGAAGGTATTCTGAAACTAGTTCCAAAGCACATACTTCCAATGGAATAGCTGATTTAGTTTTCATAGTAAAAGAAAAAAAAATAAATCAGAAGAATCTATAAAAGAAAGACGACTGACAAAATTTTATAATGTCAGATAAATGACTGTCTGTTCATATAGTTCACTCTAGGGGAATCTAAGTATACCTGCAGTCGTGTACACAGGCTGATGGAGCATCAGATTGCTTTGACAAATTAGTGAAATATACAAATTCTGAAAATTGAAAAGGAATACAATTTATGGATACCTATTTAATTTTGTATCCACTTCTTGTAGTAAATGTAAGCTATGTTGGGAATGTGTAATTTTTTAATACAAATATAGACCTAGACTAAAAATGAAACTAGCTTCTTTAGCTATGCTGCTGTGAAAGTTCACTTCCCTGTATTCGGTGACATCTAGAGTAAGTTCCAACTCAAACTCACAACTCTTCAGAGCAGGAGCTTTGTTAGAACTCCATAATGAACTCATCACTCATATTTTTATCACCACATACAAAATAATAATGATAGTAATAATATTGCCTAAAAATAAATATTTACAACCTGATAAACCACTCACCTGGGAAATCGTTTAAAGAGAGATATGTGACACTTGGGACAGCCCGTTTCTAGTCTTATACTTGCTTACCTCTGCTGATTCAAATGAGCAGCTGGGGATTCCCCCAACCTGGAAAAAAATCAAAGCTGGCATAAAACCAAAATAGCCCAGTGTTTAGCATGCCTAAGAGTCTAGGCCACAATGTTTATTTGTGTTTCGATATTTGTCTCTATTGTGGAAGTAGAACTAAGTACCATTAATAGAAAACAAATGTTTTTATCTATGTATCCTAAATGTCACCACAGTTTGCTTAAAAGATCCCAAAAGAGGAGAAAAAATATGAAGTGAGCAAGAAGGAAAAATAATAGTTTGACTCTCATCCTTTCAGTAAAAGTCATTGAAACAATTTTCACGGTACCACTTACTATGATTAAGAAAAATGGAATCTGTACTTTTGCACAAATATATTTTTTCTTGCTCTCACATTAGTTTTTATTTATTTACTCAAAAAGTAAATTTGTATGGTACAATTATAGGCTTATATGAAACCAGAAACTTAGCTCTAGAATAGTGTTCTGCTGCTAGAAAGAATATTCAGACCACCAGACCCATTCAGTTCTACAGGCATGAAAGCCAGCCAGTACTTTGGTCACAGTCTGTGGTTGAAATGCTCCTTTGTCAGCTAATGACAGGCTATATCTCGCAGCCTGATATCTAGGAATCCAGGAAAGATGCTTCCCATATATGACACATAAAAATATTTACTATTGTTCGTAGATGTGCAGGACACACTATGTCTATGATGAAGAGTCCATCCGTTTATGCAGGGTTGAAAGTATTTGGAACATGTTGGATGCCCGATATATCAATATGTACCTGACAGGAGTCCAAGGCAGAAGGCGTTGAACTTTTCTTTGGACCTTCCAGTGATGCTCAGGTTAAGTATCTGTTTTGGCAATTTACTACAGCACATTCTCAGTATTCTTTTAAATACTAGAGAAAATACAAAAGTCTTGCTAATCAGAACTGTTTTTGAGTGTGATAGTTTTATTGCTAACATAGACATTTATTCTAATGAGCAAAACCAGCACTGATATTCCTCAATGAAAAGACTTATAAAGAATGTTAACAATTAATAAATTGGACCTTTTAATATTATTGTCTACTGAATTATCATAGAGTACTTTACAAGTGTACTAGTTAGAAACTGATGATGCACTGACTATGCAGGCAAATAAAACACCATTAAGCTCAGTTGTAGTTCGAACACTGACTGCAGACCAGATGCTATAGATGAAAAAAGAATCTTTCTGGAATACTGAGCTCCTTCCACAGTGATGCTTAGCAGCCAGAAAAAATACCTATCTGCAGTACTAAGTACCAGCAAGGATTTGTACTCATGGACATTATAACCAGCTTTATTGAATAAACGGTGCTTTGTCAATTGCAGTGTAATTGGATTTGCTGAGAGGCAGATATATTTTATTAGCATTTGAATTTACAGTTCAAAAAACTTAATGCAGCTTCATTAAAAATGACTAGTTCAACAAACTTTTGCTGGAAGTACCATTAATGTTCAGTACTCTTCCTCATAAAACTACAAGAAAACAAAACAAAACAAAAAACCCAAACAAAACCATAAAGTGTATCTATTAAAATGGTTGTAAAACATAAATTAACAAATTTCTAATTATAAACTGTAATCACAGAAAAATAAAGCATAATATTTAGTGACACTTTATATAATATATTTAAGTATATTTTCAGGGTGAAATAATACAGTTTGCTTTTTGTAACAAGAATCATTCATATTCATCCATAGAAGTGAGGATACGAAGATTTATATGAACAATTCTATCTTTTATTTGTGTATGATGGATGAACTTCCAAAGACTGGACATTTCCAAGCAAATGGTGAGTAGCTGGAGTTAATGCAACCTTCAGTCAGCAAACAAAGACCTGCAAGTGGAAGCTCTGATCATTCCCTCAATCTCCTACTAAACAGGAGTCTTCACTGACAATTTGTGAAGCAAGGAAAGAGGGTCCATGTCATAGAAGAGTCACAAATTATTTTTGTTAAAATTTCATACTGGCAGTTGTTGAAAGTTATCAGTCACAAGATCAAGTGAAAAATAGGTTGAGCTTTTTGCCTTTGTATTTTCCTAAACTTGAAGAGAAAATTTCAGTAATTGAAAAGCCTTACCAGTCTATTAGTAATAAAGATCTAAATTTAACTTTAAGCTAGCCTAAACCATCTAAATTTATTTCCAAGTAATATCACTTCACGTAGTGTATATGAAGACCTTGGAAATAGATCTTAAGTAGGACATGCTAATAAATGAAAGACTTGACTGAGTTGAGTCTGAACACTGGAAAGTTGTTCTTACCTGTTAAAGCTCAAAAATCCCTCATAAGACTTGTGGTTCTTTCTCTGCCGCTGTAGTCAAAGAATTTCTTATGGCTGGGAGAGAAAGAGATGGGGATTCTGAAGGATAAATTGAGGCTACAGAATGGGTAATCTGCATTAAATAAATACTTTCTGGTAATCCTCTGACACTAAAGAAGGTATTTCAGAATGACCTCTCACCTTCTTCTCCATGGAAAAAAATAAGCTAACCCCAGAACAGCAAAATTTGTCACTCCTTCAATTTGTTATGTCCTTAATTTTTTTCTGCCCTTCTGAGAACCTTGAGCTGGCTCTGCATACTTGCAGCTTTTGGTATTTGCCTGTCACTTGCATGGCACAGGCCATCCCTAATTAGAAGGTCTACATGGCTACAAAACTCAGAAATCTCTGCAGTAGCTGATGATGCTTGGAGAGCAACTTCAGACTCTCCAATGAGAATATAAAATGAAGTCTGTGTTATAAGTGTGGTCAGATCACTAGACAATATTGTATTACAGGGGAGCCTATCAATACACAAAGCACTTTTGCCACTGTGAATATGATTTTCAAACTTACATGAAAGCTCATTCAGGCTATAGTAGAGTAAGATACAAATTCTGTCTAAATATAGAATCTACAAGTGCCCTCTATTTCTTTAATCATTTTTTCCTCCATTCTGTTTTCTTATTGTGAGAAAGAAGGTGTTACAATTTTCACATTCAAATAACTGCATTTCAATGGAATTTTAACCACAGCTCCTGAAAATATTATCCATACAACTACAGGCAGATCTCATGGGTCTATTTTGGCATACTTACTACATATTAATAAATACCCCTTTTCTTCATCTCTCTATTTAATTTATCTTACACTTTGGTTTTCCTAATGATAAATGCAGTCTCTCTGACAGGGAGAGACTGTTCTAGTTTTGCTTTAAAATCAGTGACCAGAAGTGTTAAGTTAGAAAGAAGACGATCATATTCCAAATAATGACATCATTTTGGCCCTTGTACTGTGTTCAGGAATACCTTTGACATGTGGTGAACCTATGGAAATCTGTATTAAAACTCCTTTTTCCATCTCCACTTGTTTTTACATAAAAGTTTGTGATCATGTGTTTTTTTCCTCCAGTCTCTTGATCCATAGATTTAATCTCTGATTAAAATATTATGCTTTTATCTGGGATAGTGGTACAAAATCAAGCTTAAATTTTTCTTGTTTTTTTTCATCCTGCTATGACTTTCTTCTTTAAAAGTATTAAGGCTATGCTTTTTATTTATGTGGGATCCTCAGGTTATTTATCTGGAATAATCATTAAATATTCTTTGGCAGTTCTTTATCTGGTATAAATCTGTAACTGTATTGGTTTCATTGGTGCTCTGTCAGTGTACCCCAGCAGAAATTAAAAAGCACAATATTTTCTTGTAAGGGCAAGCTGAAGAAGTAATAAGCACCTCATCAAAAGCCCTCGAGGTCTTTTAGAAACATTAACTGAACAAGCTTTATTTTGCCAATGTCTGGTAGACAAACATTATTAGATTCCCTGCCATTGTCTTTATCAAACATTTGAATTTGTTAAGTTTATAAACGTTTTCAAAGGAAGGGATCTTATTGTTAGAGAAAGTGAATATTAAAATGCTGTGTTTTAAAATAACATTTCTAAAGCAATTACTGAAGTTAACAGGAAAGTTTACTCAACTTTAAGTTGTCCCAAAGTGCACAAACTCCTACTTGACCACCTACCAAATTGCAAAGGTGACACAAAAATGTTTTGATGAAGGAGATTCCTATTACTTTTTACATCCTAAATCAGATTCATTGCATTGACCTAGAGCCAGCCAGGGGGAGTGAATGTAGAAACCACTGATTGAATGAGGAGTTATGTGATTTTCTTTGTGCAAGGCTTGCAAGGTTTTTATAAATGTATTTTAAGAGAATGATGTAGAAGGTACCTACTTTAATATAAATTGAATAACCAGGAGGGATGTAAAAGTCCTGTATCACACCTGGAAATATGCTACCTACTTAGGAGTTCTTCCGCTGTTACTACAAGTCATCACGATAGTAAGTTGTATCTTCCAGGTTGTAAGGCCACTTTTACCATAAAAGGTGTTTATCTACCTTTGCAGGTTGCCTTGAAGATCAATTTTCTATCTATCTCCCTATCTGTGTCTTCCTATCTAGCTATCATTTCCTCATGTTCAGTAATTCTTCCTAAATAATCTCTGTTATCTCTACATGTATAGATATATATTTATTTTCTTACTCTAAGACTTTATCATGTCAAAAATCACAAACCAGCCATAAAGTAATCCAGTCCTCTCTAAGGAAATATTGTCAATTTACTAACTAGTCTTCCCTTTGGCCTGTTTTCCTCTTCATTCCAATACTAAGAAATTGTACAGTCTTAGTTTGTTTCCGTCTTGTTTTCAAATAACAAATAAAGGTGGTACTTTTTATTTCTCTGTCTTGTCTGCGTTGGTTTTAGTGCATACTGATTTTCTGTCTCTCTCATATACTCTAGTTTCCTATAGTATAATTTTAAACTTTTTTTTCTGAATTAATTTTTCATTTTTTCTACCTTGATCATTATTTTACTCAGTTATTCAGTATTGAAAATTATTATTTTTATTTTTATATTTTCTTCCTCAGATATGTCTCCTTTCCCATTCCTCACTGGCTTTCTGGGGGGGGAAAAAAAAAAGTCATCAAATAGTCTATTGCTTTATAACATGGAACACTAAAGGCTGTAAAACAGCCTGGCCAGTTTGCTCTCTTAATGGAATGCAATGACTTTGTCCACTGAGATACTTATCCCTCCTCTCTCACCAAACCGTCCTTTTTGATTGTTTAACCTTACCGATTCAGCTCTGGACATCTGAGTATCGCTCTCGGTAAATAAAATTAGCAGTTTGGGGAAATATTGTATTGTATGTGGTCAGCGAAATAGAATATATTTTTAGGCACTGCTTGTTAATAACCTAATTTTCTCTCATTGCTTTACAGAAGTGACCTTGTTTTAATACCTTCAGCACTTGATGTTATAAAAGTAAAATTCTTTTCAAATCTCCTCTGTTAATGTGTTGCTGTTCTGAAACAAATGCAAGATAACATTAACATTCTTCCCACAAAATACCTGCTAATTTGCTTGCAGTGAAGATAGAAAGCTTTTCATTACATATCACAAACTTCATTTATGTGGAATGAGTCACCAGGCCTTCTGAAACGCCAAATGAGTACCTAATCTCTAATGCTGCCTTCAGCTATAACATCAATCCTCCCTGGTTCTACTCATCTTTTATCAGCTATTCAGTATTTTAAATTCTCCATTCTGTTACAAAATTGTGTTGTTCATCTGTCAAAATAGCTTTGATATATTTTTTTTAATATTAAAGCATCAGAGAAAAGACCCATAGAAATATATTATTTTGGTATTAGAGACAATCAAATCAGTGTAATGTAAAATTATTAACTGTTTTACAAAACTGTTGACATAATTAACTTAATAAAAGTCATACTGCTGATAATAAACTGTGATACTCATGTATTATTTTCTGCATTTTTCTCTTCTGCAGAGATCATGCTGGCAGATTTATATGCTGTATACATATACGGTGGATGATATACACAAAATATAAGTGATCTATAAGCTCTGTTTTAGCTTATAATAATAATAGAAGCAACCATCTTCAAATGTCTTGACAACTGGAAACAGATGCATGGGAGCATGCAAATGGAAACTGTAAAGCCTGTGAGAAGTTAGTTTGGAACTGGTAAAATTAATCATCAACAACAACATTTTGGCAAATAGTTTACTGGATGAACAAAGCAATTTACATTGACTTGAAATTACTTGTGTCTTTTCATCCAAGCTCGCTGAGTAGTTTTAGCTGAAAAATAGCACCTGGAAGGGAGGAACAAAAAGCTCCCTTTGGAAACCAAGAGCTACTTTATCTTTCATGCAACAAGCTCAAGGACAGGAGGCTTATCCAAAGTGCACAAAGCTCAGATTGTTTTATTCTGCTTCCTAAGAGGACTTTAATTCATATTGCCAACTTTTCAAGCAAGTGTCCTATTGGTTAATGGTCTGTAAAGGAGCTGAAAGGAATGGGAAAAGGAAAGGAATTGAAACCCACATGTCCGAAACTTGCAACTGTCCCGTACAGGATATAAAATCACAGAATCACAGAATGATTGAGGTTGGAAAGGACCTCTCAATCTGTGGTTATTTTTGGATTACTAAATAGTTTAAATTTCTGTATGGATTGGCTGTGCATATCTTACTCCCCAATGTACTAGAGAATGGTGATGGGAAAGCTCCCACACAGGAGAACAAGTTGGGTTTCCCGCAGGCAGAAAGGTGTCTCTCAAATCCAGTTCCCTGCCCAGTGATCTACTTAGAGAAGAAGTATCAACTTCCACGTGTTCCATATGGGCCTTCCCTTCTAATTTCAGCCAGCTTAAAAAAGTGCAAGTAGCTTCCATAAGAATTAAATATTGTTTGATCATACATGGATCACATATGTATTTCAATAAAGATAAATAATAGAAACATAACAAGAATATGTTTGTTTCTGTTATATGTAAACTACTGCACCATTTTTCAGCTGGTTTTCATATAGAACAAGCTAGTACAGCTCTAGGGTGTGTTGGTTTTGAAGGGAAAAAAAAAAGAATCAGTATGTTACTGCAGAATTGAAAGAAAATACTTAGAGAAAAATAATGGTCTTATAAAACCACAAAGAAAACACTGAGAGAAAAAACACTTAAAGAAATGTATCTTAAAAATTGGGAGCCCTTTGTTTTTATGCTTGATTCCATAATGTTATTCATGCGATGTTACGCTTCATTTTATCATTAGCAATGGGTGTCTGTTGAGTTATTGGGATGTATGGTCACATGTCTCTCCTGTAGCTTCTTTTAAGAAGGAAAAGAGATGATATACTTGCTAAAAAACAAGGTGTCAGAAGGAGCAGGCTGCCCTCTTTCAGTTAAGCCTTCTCCAGCACAGAGACCACCGAAGGCACAGATAGAGTAAACTTGGATTTTAGAATGTCTTTTTAGATAGTCTAGCTGCCCTCATGCCACGCATGGGGTGAGGAGACAAGTATTAGGAAGGGGTAGACTGAGGAGCTCTCTCCACTCTGGGCTCAGACTGTAAGTACACCCTGAGGGCCAGGTGCTGCCTCAGTTCCAGCACAAGTTACAGACATCCTTGGGGTGTTTATTCATGCCGGGTCTTAAAGGTTGTTGGGTAATTAGAGTATATCTGGCCCTTTTGTCAATCTTCTCGTTCAAAGGCAAAGAAGGTACCTGCCTAGGGCAACAAAGAAGCAGCAGTAAGGTAGCCATGATCCTGTTGCTTATTTTGCCCATGTTTGAGTTTGTTGCTAAAAAAGGTGGGGATCTGCAGAAGTCACCAGCTGCAATCCGTTCCCCACTCTGCAGTACCTCTTCCGCTGTGTTCCAGCTACATCATCGTTGTCTCCCTTGTGGGACAGGACAACAACAGACCCTTCAGCCAGGCCACAGACCTTTACTCTTCTTAAAGGTCCTTGTCCTATTCACTTGACTAGTCTGCACAGAAAAAAGCACTGTCCACCAAATAAATTTTTGGCAAATCACAGATTGTTGATTTTCAGAAGTCCTCAAATGTCTATTCATAGAGCACAAAAGGCATTGGAGTCTGCTGGAATATGTGCAATGATGTAGATTAGTCAAGCCATTATAACAAGAGCGGGACCTGTAATTTCCTCATCTGTCTGACACCCAGAATGACTAATGTAACCTTAATGCCGATTGCTTCTGTAAACCCTGGCTTGAATTACAGATTGGTTGTATGTCCTGTTTACTGTGCAACAGATTCAACAATTCTGCAATTTCCTTCATCGAGGTTAACAATGTACTGAAAATTTATGTGAGTTGTTTAGTTCTACATCTAACCAAACCATTAGGTTAAAATCATTACACTGTTCAGAATAGTATTACTATTTGTATAATAAAATTATTTGAGTAAAGCTTAATCCTCAGCACACAGGATATTCTTTAGTGAGGAAGTTTCTATCTCTCACTAAGAATCTCATCTGAGTAAGCCAAGTTTGACAGTAAGCTAATAATATTAAAGATGAAGAAATGACTGGTACATAATATTTAATCAAGATTTCAGAATATATATTCTTTTACAGCAGTAATAAGAAATAGATTAACTATTACTTTGCATTTGTATTCTTGTCCAGTTAGAAGAAAGGCAAGAATTTTCTCATTAAAATTCACTGGGAAAAAAGCATATTCAGGCAAATGTGAATAATCTTCAAGTTCATTTTTATTTACTTCAATTGTTTGAGTAAGAAAAAAAAAGGATTTTACTTTAGAATGAAACATTTCAGTTTTCAATTTCCAAATTATTTATATATATTAAGAAAATATCTAGAACTTAAAGGAATAAAACATTGAAATAATAGATTTTTTCGTTGTCAGAAAAGAACGTTTAGAGTAGCCCTAAACTGAAAAAAGCAGCAAGCATAGAGATGTCCCTAAACATATATATTTTATTTACATATATACATATATATGTGAATGTAATTAATGATCAGAGCATATGTGTTCAAGAGGCCAAAAGATTTGAGAATCTTCACTTAGCATTTTCATATATGCTCTTTCAATTGCTACATGTAATATAAAATCTGTAGTTATGAGTTTAAAGCTTGATGTATCACACTAAATTGTATCCCTAGAGGTCACTGTTATTCTAGATGAACCCACATACTAACAGAATTACTGGGCAGTAAAAACATGACACTTAGAAGTGGAATGTACAAAAATAATTTCTAGATAGTTTGGCACAGTGGTAGTTCTACTACATATTACTTACAGTGCACACTGTTTCCAAATTACTAGATTACTCTTCAGATATAGGTAAGGTTTTATATTTTGATAGGTAATTAAGGAATCAAATTTCATAGGAAACCACCACCTCTGGAAAAAAATTGATTACATTAGAGAAAATCCTTATTATTCACATATCTATGCTTGAATTTTAGAGATGAGATAGCAAAACATTTTGCCCTGGTGTTCACAATTCAATACACTGAAAAAATTCTTATTCTAATGAGATATTCTTTCCTATATAATTTTCAAATATGAACAAAACCAATTTTTTTACCTTTCTTTTTTTTTTTTTTTTTTCATTGTTTAGGACATCCTGTTCTTGATGTTCTCATTCCACATTAACCTGGGTCATGCTGCATTTAATACAGTACTTCATTCCTCCCATCATGATAAATTGTATACCTGGCATTTCTGATCATCTTCATCATGTTGGTACCTTGTCACTCCAGCCTTGTCAAGAGATTCATGAATTCATCACATTTGTCACAGTTTGCTTTGGACAGAGCCTCAGCCAGCTTTTTTTTCAAGCACTAGGCATGGGCAAATGGTCCAGTAAAGCTTGGGGTCAACACACATGAGAAATAGTGTAATAGTTAAAAACATGTATCATCAACTTTGTACTTTAGCAAAGAAAAGCAGTATTTATGAGACGCTTATGGGACATTGCATGCTGCATGAGCCAGGATTATTTCCTTTTCCCCATGAAGACTATCAATTTTAATTAAAAATAAAACCTTAACTATTTCACCCCATCTTCAAAATTTTACATCTGAAACTAGAATATTTTGATTCTGAAATGCACTCAGCAGTGACTGATCCACAAATTCACTTGCTCCTTTTTGACTTCTTATGATCACCCTGAAGTTTTAGAGAGAGCCATCACCTTTGCTGAGCATTTTGCCCAGCTATACATCATGACAGTCATAGAAATATTACTTTACTGGTAGCTGACAGCTTTAGTAGAGAGTGGGGAGATACCATGGAACCAAAATGGTTTCTGGCAAATCACATCTTTCCTATTGTGATATTTTCAGGTGAGCTTCTCATCTGCTTTAAGGAAAATGGTTTATGACTGTATTACCAAAGTTTATGATATTAAGTAATTCTGCAGTATTTTTTGAATGTTCAGACATGGTGTTTTACCTAATTATTGGGAGTGCTTGCTGGTGAACTCGCAGGGAATTTATGAGGTCAAGACAAACTCCCCAGTGTGTATATGTAGTAGTAGAGGGATGAGGAGTGCATGCTATGCTTCAGACTAATGACATATGTTAAATAAGCACTCTCTAGAAGTGACAGAAGAGCCAAAGACTGAGTTGCCAACGTTTAAGTTTCTTATCATTTAAAGGAAGTGCAGACAGTTCCTCTTATTTCTTATTGGTAATAGCCTGTAAGAACACCTTGAGAGAGAAAAAGCTTTTTCAAGAGGATTAGCATTTAAAGAGACTTTATTGATAATCCAAAGCTAATGAAGAAGTGCAAGTAGTATATTACTCTCTAAGTCTTGCTTCTGGTTACTACTTCTAAACTAATGTTTTGATAATCAAGAAGATAAAGTGTGTTTTGATTTAAAGGCCATAGTCTTTCTATTGTGTCAGTTGAAGTGCATTAAGATCATTTTGTTTTCAATTATCGTTTTTCATTGAGCATCATTATCACCCATCAGCTCCTGAACAAATATCACATTGTCCATCTTCCCAGGCAAGTACTGTAATTACTCAATAACTGAAATATTGATTCTGGAGAACTGAGTCTCACTGGATGGCATACCAAGCTGCTTACTAACTCAGAATTGAGGCAGTCAGAGTTGTTTCTAATGTAGTACCAAGCAAGAAGTCACTCAAATTAAATTTAAAGTTTTTGGTCCTTATTTGATGCCTACAGTTGCTAAGATTGTATTTTTTAATCAGATTTTAAATCACACGTGAACTGAAAGCTGCCAGCTTTGTAAAGCTTTGCCAGAGGCCCTGCAGAGCTTATAGTGAGCAAAGGTATATGAAAGGTCGCACAGCTCCTTTTAAAAACACATCTGCAATGTATTACCAAGATGTCATATTGTGAAACATCAAATTCATTAAGAGCAATCCCACTGTAAAACATGACACAGCCATGGTCAGTACATAGGCAATGTTTTCAGCTTCTCATTTACAAAGCTGTTTTCTCAGTCTTGCCTCACAGACCGTTCTCTCCTTCGCAGTGCTTCCAATGGCAAGTTAACAACACAAACCACATAATTAAAATGGAAATCAATTTATTCAGCACTTGCATGTGGTAGGACATGGAATCCATTTTGGAAGTCTCATTGAGTTCATACAACTTTGCCAAATATTCCCAAGTAAATTAAAAGGCCTTCATCAAAGGTTGTCTATGAATCTGGCACTGATGATTTGTGGCAATGGGGAAACTTGAATGTGCCCCAGGTACAAACTTGGAGACTGCAATTGTCTCCAGCAAATCCATGACACAGGCTTTTTAATACCTATCCCGTACTATTTAGAAGCTACCTTTACGGGATGGATTCCTTTCTGATTTTTGTTTCCCTGAATGGGCCATTGAAGTGCTGACTGCTAACACAGTCACACAAGATTTGTATGCAGAAACAATGTGTGGAATAAGAGCCACGCAGCGGGACCCACATGAAGTGGTTCTTTTTTAAAAACTGTTGGTTGCTGTCATATAATCTGTGTATATGGGGAGGTAGAAAAGTTCTATTCTGCTTTGTAGGAAAGCTTCAGCAGTTGCTGATCATTGTTTGAAATGTCAGGTTGTTTCTGTCTCAGATTCTTCACTGTTTATCTTTTTTCTCCTTCTTCCTAGCTCCCCTACAAACTGCTCCCCCTCACATATTGTTGTTTGCAATCAGTATGTATTTAGAACAGATGACTATGAGGACTATTTGGTCTACCCCTTGCTGCTATTATTTTTTTGAAAGACAATGGCAATATATTTAGTATGACTATAGCAGCTCTGAGAGGGCAGGAAGTAAATGGACTGGCAAATGCACACTGAAGTGAACAAGTCAGTACTACAAGCTCAGTCATAATTTTAGTGCAGTATTTTTATTTTCTATCATAAAGAGCAAATTCTGTGTCATTGTGCCAGTGCAAAACTGATGCAGCACTGACAAAGTTGACCTCGAGACTCTCTTCTACTTTGGAGGATTTTGCTTTTGGGAAACATCACAGAAGACCCATAACTACACTGCCTACCAGAAGTAAGTTGTAGTGGCACTGTGACCTCTCGAGAGATGGGCACCATTTTGGCCACAGCTATATACCTATATAATGATATCTGAGATCTCTTTCTGAGTAGCTATAGCTTATTGAAATCTGGTAGGGATAGCTATATTTTATTTTATATTTTTCTTCCCAGTGTTCATTACATAATATTTACCAACAAGGAACTAGAGTTTCCCTTGTACTCTCCCCCTCTCTCAACTTGTTAGGATCCCACTGATGTTTTTCAAAGGTTTCTAAGGACTTGTATATGTGCATGCTCTGCAGATTTTGTTACTTCTCTAGGATATGAACAAATGTATGAAATAAGACCCAATGCAGAGTCTTGAATAATTTTAGTATTCTCTGATTTTGATGGAAATTGGTCATTTTTCAATCTTTATTTTTTCAGGGTCTGTTAGAGAAGATTTGGGCTCTGTTAATTTTGTACAGTAGCCAAAAAGTTTAAGATAGTCACAGAGAGTTATACAGAAAATTACTTAAAGCCAGATTCCATAAATGTTAAAACCTTTTAGACACCTCTAATAATATTAAAAAAAATAATATAGGTCAAAATATATGCCATCATTAAAGGCATTTTATAGAAACGAAGATCTTACAAGTATTGAATACTCACGTCCACAGTGTTTCCAATTCCATCTTGGAAATTATCCCATATTTTCTAATGCTGCTTTTATCACATCACACAGTTACTATTAGAAAGAAGCTAACTTCTGCTGATAGAAAAAAGTTACCTCCATAAAAAAATCAGAGTCAACTTTGGCTCTGGAGATCACTGAAACAGACTGTAGAAAGTTTTAAGTAATACTATCAACAGTGAGGAAATAATTCATAATAGCTGAAAATAGAGGACAAAAGCCGAATTCCCTATTTATTTCAAAAGGAGGGTTTTCCATGCAGGAAAGTTGTCTTCAGAAGTCAGCCATTACTAAGGAATCTCTGCACTGCAGGAAACTAACACAAGCAGGGTGACACTAGCCATTTACTTTGTATTCAGATGACCAGTTTAGGAGGATTATAGAAAGGCATATGAGAAAGACAGCAGGAGCAGGTCAAGTTACACACCAGCTCTTCATGTACTTTGGGCCTAGCAAGTTCCACACTGGAGAAGAGAGGAGGTGACAGGGATCATGCCTGGAATACAGATTTGGACCAGCCTGAGCCCAGGCTTGTTCACTGACTTGTTTGCTGTACAATGGCAAACTGAAACTTCTGCATTTCACAAGCTCTTTTTCTAGAAAAATCAGAGCTCCCTTTGCTATCAGTGTGAACTCAGGCAGCTTAGAAAGTTATTCCCTACTATCCCTTAGCATTAATTACCACTTCCCAGCTGAGCCTGAGCTGGACTGATCTTCCTTTGCTGCCCTGGAAAGTAGCAGCTGTTAACTCCATCTCCCAGCTGAGACCAATATCTCTCCATGTGGCCACCTGGAGACAAGGAGAGGAAGACTAATCTCAGGATTTGTCTTTACTCTTAGCTGAGAAGATGCAATTAAGGGTACTTTTCTCAAAGTAGAGCAGAGGCTCACCATGTGAGTTCTCTCTTCAGTGCTTAGCTTGCAATAGCTAACAGCCTAGAGCTTTTCTCCCCCTTAAAACCAAAGGAAAGAGCTGAACTTTTCTTCACTTTTATCCAGGAAGAGGTGCTGTTAGTTTTCTGCTTTCTAGTGAGAGCAACAGCATGATTTCTGTGCTCTGCTCTGCTTCGCCAGTGCCTGAATTGAAATAGTTGAGCATAACAGTAGTAAGCTGCTCAGGTATGAAGTTGCCTCTAAGCATATACGTATTAGTTCCTTCCACATTTTGCCCCAAACAGTAGCTAAAAAAAAAAAAAAGTTATCTGAGTTCAGGAACTAGTCTGAGCAATGACTACCAGTACTGCTGCAAAAGACAAATCTAGTGCTTGCTTTTATACTGATGAGATGCATGCCTAAGTATACTCTAATTTGGGTGAAGTAGCACATGACCCAATCCCAAGGCCCTATTTATCATACGGATGTGGGCAGAGAAACAATTTTAGGATTATTTGGGATGAAGTCTATTAAACGCTTTGCTGTTTCTTCAATTATTTTTTACTTCTTGGTTGCTTTTCTGTACATTCAGTACATAGTAAGGCAGTGTGTGGTGGTGTGCAACTTTTCAGAGGGTTAACATACTGTCACTTTTGGGGTAAATTACTGAATTTGCATATCATTGGTAAATGAGTAAAGTGTATTGCTCAAGCTGAATTTCTGCTTGATCTCTGAAGGCAGTCCAACTCCTAGCAGCAGCTGAACTTTTCTTCCCGACAGAAGCTAGACAACATGGTCACTGATGAAAAATGATGAAAAGACCCAACGGCCGCCTGAACTCAATAAATCCTGAAACATATTGGCAGTCACCAATCAGGTGTGAATCTGCAAGCTCTAGCTCACAGGTTCCACTGAATGCAAAACTCATAGAGATGCAGATGTCCTCACCTCTCACAAGTGAAACATCTTCTCTGGAGCTCAGGAGAAGCTTCAAAACCAGCAAGAGCTGGAATCCCCTTCCTGCCACAGGCAATGGCTTCTAGCTTCCACTTTGTTCTAGCTCAGCAGGAGCTGGGATAAAAGCAAAATACTTCCAATCAGGCTAAGTGAATGAGTTTCAGCTCCTGCTGAGCTGAGTACCTTATAAACACGATTTTTTCCCTACCATCCGAGTAACATTAGATTTCTGTAGTATGCTGTCAACTTAAGCAAACTCTTGCTGAAATCAAAAGAGATCTTTTGAACTGCTTCAGAAGTCAGTGTATCGGGTCATACACCTGGGTTAAATCAGATTGTGCTTTAAAAAAATCCTAGAAGACAAAGATTTTTTTTTCTTTCTTTCTTTTCCATCTAAGGGTATCACCTTATAAGAGAAAGTGACAAGACTGGAAGTTACAAACCTCAAAAGCACCTTCAACTAGGTAAAAAATTCATACAAAAAGGAGTTGTCTTTCTAATGTTCCATCTGATGTCCTTAAAAAAATTCAAAGTTGAAGGATTGTTCTACATTCAATACAGTTTAAATCAAGACTAAAGGGCATCAGTTAGGCTAGTGTGACATGAGAATAAGACAATAAACCATTCAATACATAATAGAACAGAGAACTTATTTTGTGCCATATAAAATGATTTTGTTTCTGTTCTTTCTAGCAGTCAATATTTTAACTCTACCTCTTACTCTTTATCATACAATTTAATTGCTTTTCTGGAAATGGTTTCCAGGGTATTTTTTTGTTTGTTTGTTTTAATTTCTGCATTCATTAACTGGCTGTGAATGTTGTTTTTGGCTTGCTGCCTCTTTCCTGCCTTAGGGAGTATTTCTTGGTGGCTAACAGTAGGTGCTGAATCCTGAAGTGTCGATTCAGAGCAATGGAGACAGGTGGGCCGTCAGCAGGAGTAGTAAAGTGATATGCCACCGTAAATATGAAACCATGACAGCCCACAAAAACAATGTATTTTTCCTTTCAAACTTCAGGCATGACAGCTCCTAAACTCTAAAAGCCAGATTCACATAGAAAAAGAAAACCACTACAGTTTAGAAATCAATTTCTTATTTTAAGAATTTTTCCTCTGTTGCAATATGTTGGTATATATGTAGGAACAGTTTAAAAGCAAGAGAACATGGTAAGTCTCAACACATGGATATTCAAATGGTTGCATTTGGAGAACAGCTTTTCCCCTCCTCTCCCCTTCCCCCCCTTGGAGACAATTGCAAATGAGGTAATGTTTCTCCTTGAGTAAACAGACAAAAGATTTAACATATTGTAGGTGATATCCTAGATAAGAAGAAAAAACAAACACATTATTTGTGGTGGTGGTAGTAGTAGTACTAATATTATACTATCATTTGGGTTTGTCAGTTTTGAAGTCTGGAATTATTCTAAATGAGCTCTCTCTTCTCCGCCCCCCCCCCCCCCCCTTTCTCCTAATACTCACATTAACATGCATACATTACCTGATTATCGCCAATGCTGAAGGAGAGAAAAAAGAAATATCTCCAGCCTGCTGGAGAAAAGAGTTTTGTTTTCTTTTTTCTTTAATGGAATAATTAAAGCCATCTTCAATATTTCTGATATCTTCAATATCAAACTGACTGCACATTTTAAATAATAGAACATGTCTATATTTGGGACCATATGATTTTAATGAATGAATGGAATTTTTTTGGCTTGCGAAATGTTAATAAACCATTGGAATGCTGGTGAGAGGAAGATGGAGGGCTCGCAATAGGTTCTGTTACTAAAAGCAGGAAAAGGTTGTTTCACCCACGAAAATGCACTCCCTTACTTGAAGTATTCTGGTTTGCTTTTAAGGCAATAGAGTGACAGCTTTTGCTGTTCACCAAGTGCCCCTCTTTTACGTTCAAAGTGCACAATGGAAAAGAAAAAGACTTGTACTTTAACATTTTTATAGAGCTCCTAATGTCCTAGTCTTGACTGGCATATATAAGCGATTACAAGCTACCCTTAAATGAAGCAACAGCAAACAGGTAGCACTGTCTAAACAGGCAGCACCGTTCACAGGTGAAAAAGAGAAGCAATAAGAGAATCTGAGCCACATGCATGAAAGACCATGGGTGAGATATTTGCCTTTTCTCAACCTTTTTTTGCTTTGAGCTTGTTACAGAGGTTTCTATTTCTTGGAAACGCTGGAAAGAAACAGTACACTGTCTTTTTTTTCACAGAAAGAAATAGGAAACTCTCTCTGAAAAAGGCTGTTCTGTCAAGTGAAATTAAGAGCATGGGATGTATCAGTAGTTTTATTTCATAAACACGATATGAAAAACTTCATCAAAAAGAGTAGTAAAATGTGACACTAAAAATCCATTACCTTTGAATATTTATGGCAGCTTGTATCTGCAGATCTTTGTCAGTTATGATGCTGCCTTCCCAAATAGTAAATCAGGAAGTTCTTCTTCCATATCTTATCTCCTTGAACCTATTTATCACATGAAGTCAAAATTCACTGTTAGAATGCAACAATAATTCTCACAACGAACCATTACATATCAAGGTAGTTTCATTACTTAACAGGACCCAAAGTAAGAAAAAGATAATTTATAACAGTGACACCTCCCTTGTAAATTCAGAGTGATGCACATAAAAATAAGTAGATATTCAGTATAGCATGTTAGAATGCTTTCAGTTCAGTGCGAATAGAATGCTAAGGAGAGATTGTACTTTATTAATTGAAGCCTGACTTCTGCTAACCATGTTCCTTTTTTTTTAATTTCCCTTGCATTTTTCTTGTTTTTAATTAATACTCATTCCCCAATTTAAATATTTTAAGAAAGGCAAAAAACTGATTCTTGTGCCTAGTGCCTGAAATGTTAAAACTTTGGGATATGTAAATACAAGAGCTTAACTGTTTCCTGCTCTGGTTGATACTGAGCTCAGCATCATTGCATATGAGCACTTAGTTCCATGATATAATATTTCATCCATTTTTAGAAAATAACTGTAAATGCAAGAAGAGCTATTATAAAAAAATGCTGTGTTCTCCTAAACCACTATTCCATCCCATTCCAGAGGTGGCATTTCAATGGTGTGTTAAGTGATTCTGAAATACTGATTGAGTAGATACAGTTCTTACACCTTTAGAGTACTTCGTGAGTTAATACATATAAATATAAGCTCATCTGCTGCTAACAGTCTCAGAGAAAATGCTGTTATGCATAACTTTTCTAGTAGAATACATACACTTTCAATTTTTATGTTTCTTAGACAATTTTGCTGTATGAAGGGTAGAGAAAATTCGCAATAGTAATCAATTAATATCCAAAGTGCAGCAGAATATCTCGTGTATTGAGTCTTGATCAGAAAGCATAAGCTTCAAATTTAGCAAATCTTTCATTAAAGGTAGTCAGACATCTTAGTACAAACAATAAAACCAGTCTCGTTAGCAGATGACCAATGCCATAGCGAAGTCAAGGGGAATTTTGTCATGTAAGATTTACGCAAATGTTAAATTGGTCTGTATGCTACAAATATGGCTCTACTTCTTATTTGCATATTCTTGTATTTTGAATGCATTGATTATTGTGGCAAGTTTTTAAACTATAAGCTATTTATAAACTGATTACAATTGATTATTTGCATTTTTTTTCCTTTAGCTAAAAGGTATGATCTTATAAAAAATGCAAAATAGATTTGTTTGGCTTCTGAAAACTATTAGCTGCCTTTTAAAATTCACATTATTGAAAACCTTTTTTAATCTCACATCAAAGCTACTTTAAATAAACTTTATTGGGATACATGCAAAGTTTATGCCAATTTACCTGTACTGCTTTCTTCTGAAATAAATGTGTAAAAGACATAGTCATGAACACATTTTTCCTTTGCATTTATTAGAGCTGCTATATATCTCAAACTAGTTCCAAGATAATCACTTCTCTGCATTGCAAAAATGCCTAAGAATTTAGTGGGGTGGGACAGGAAAAAGGTTTTTACAAAAGGATTTCATATGGTGGCTAAAAGAATTAAGATCGATAGTTAGTGATTCTGATTAGCCATACTAATTTGTACAACACTTTGAAAGATCCGAATGTAAATATATGCTGTAAGGCTCTAAAGAACAAAAGTTATTGGGTGTGCACACATGGAGAGATCGCTTCTGCTAAAACTCGGCTATGCTTTGTGTTCCAGAAAGAACTGGATGAATCTATTAGCTCTCTGTAAACAATTCACAAATATCAACATGAAATAAGAAAAAACATTCTTTTTATACTTTATTATTGCAAATATAACTTGCTTGTAACAGACCATTTTATATTCATAGAAATATAACAATTAGATTCCTATAACCAGCAACTATAATTTAACATAGGAAAATTTCAGCATATGAAAGTTTTTTTGACATTATTTTAAGATCCATCCAAAATTATAATATGACTTTTTTAAACATGGAAATCTAACAGTAGCCCAAGACCACCAGACAGCAAATGAATGGTGAAAACATCTTAAGTAGCACAAATACGCTTCTATGTTATTCAAAAACAAAATAATACATATATAAATGTATCTGTTTTCCTTAATATACAATAGTGTGATTCTTTATTGATTGTGAGTATTATTAGAACACTGAGGAGGTGTGTGAGATGGAAATGCATGAGAAGAGCAGACAGATTTGAAATCTAATAGACAATTAAAATTTGAAATATTTAAGCTGCATTCCGTACTAACCATATGGCAAACTGAGTTTATTGAGTCAGGAGCATATTTGTAGGCTGAGGGAAGTTAATGTTATAACACATATAAACTTGTATAACAAATTATGCATTTAAACGTATTTATACAAATACATGTATTTATATGCATATGTTTTATAAAAATGTATTCTAACAAATATATATGTATACTTATCAGAACCAAAAGTGGAGCTGGAAAATGTATATCCATACATAAAAGTTCAGGTTTCCCCTATTTCTCCCACAGCAAACAGAACAAGTAGCAAAATTATATGATTTTTTTCCCCACAAAAGGACTTCTTTAAAAAAACAAAACCAAAACCACAAAGGCACCTCCGTTTAATGAATGCTCACCCAGATTTTTTTGCCTGTCAGCAGTCTGCCTGGAGGGCTTTTTGTCCCTGTAACCAAAAGATTTACAAGAGCCAAAAGCCTCTGACATGGTGGTAAGGTGGATTGGAAACTGCTGCCTGCATAGTAATAAAAAGATGAAAGCTGACATTGTCCTTTTCTGCAATGAAAAAATATTTGTTTATTTTGATTTTAAAATCTTCTGGAGGAAATTTTGGGTTTGTAAGGTAGGCCATTTTCCATCTGAAAGATAGAAAGTATCTGTCCAATTCTATTATGTAAATCTCTGGTAAGTAAGCATATTTTGACTGTTTCAGAGAATTACTGACCTATGGAACTATTTGTAAAAAAGGCAATAAAATTAGGCCTGAAATTAGTTACAAATATTCAGAGAATCCTCCTAGGTTTTTTTGGTCCCCAGATTCCCAAATGCTGGTAATTCTATACCCAGACACTTAAGCAGTCAAAAGGACTACTCTAAAAAGAAAACTTTTCTTTTCTTAACATATTATTATGAAACTATGCAAAGAATAGCCTAGGAATATGATCATTCACCTTACATGACAAAGAACGTGAAAAATCTTTCATGTTCTCTAGTGGGAAAACTTTCCTTCTAAAAGGAAAGTTCTATACTGGAAATTGTCTCTTGAATCTGTAATTTTTTTCTAAGTATCTTCTATTTTGTTTTTTGTGGGGGTTTTGTTCTGTTTTCTTTGGGGTTTCTTTTAGGGAGAGAACTGAGTGCTCCCAAATAGAAAATCTAGTGTTATATTAACAATCTAATGTATCGTCTGAAATAATTTGGTTTACTTGTGTGACCATACCATTCTGTGGCTGCAGGTGGCTAGCTGGAAAAAAAAACAATGCATCGTGTGTGCTCCGTGTAGACTCAAGATACATCTTGGGAGGTCTTTGTGTCTTGCCATGAAATCCAGCCTGTAAAAATGACTGAAGCATGAGATCCTAGGGTTCCCTGGAGGTCAGATAATGGCATTTCTGAATGTTCATAGTTTGGCTGAAAATTAATAGTTTTCATCAAGAAAATGTTTAGTGCTTTCATTTCCTGCCAGAAACTTACATATTCTTCAGGACAGCAGGAAACAAATGGACAAGATTTGTTTTATTTAAAAGATAAAAAGAATGAGATGCTGTAATTTTATGTCATTCAAGTGTTACTGTCCCCTGAAGAAATCTTTTGCTACCTGCCTAATGAATCTCTCTGTGTACTTTATACCAAATATATGGCAAAGCATTGTACCTAAGAACTTCACACGAAAGAAAACAGAAGGGTGTTCACAGGGTTTAATAGAGGGTGAAACAGAAGAAGGGTGAAACAGTTGTTCTACAGAGCTGAAACAGAGCAATTTCTATTGCTGCATTGCCGGAGCTTCGTAAAGGCCAATGTTTGGAAAGGAGATTTTGTGGTAGGCACTCTACAAACACACATTCCTTTCCCAAAGAGCTTACAGTCAAACTAGAAAACAATTTGCCATGACCTTAATGAGGAGTACCTGCTGCCAAACACAGCAGTCATTTCTGAAATTTTGACAATTGATGGCAAGGTGTTGGTCCCTGAAATGAAAAGAGATAGAAATGAACTAGGCTTCATTTAAAAAACAAGTACTATTAAGTTACACAACATTAAACATAAGACACATGCTCTGTGCTAAATGCAAATCCCTGTTTGTTTCAGATAATAAAGACAAATATAACTGCTGGAGAGGGTGTCCTGCAACTAGCACCCATAAGAAAACGTGATGAACTGTAAATTTAACAAGACCTTTGGGATTTTATTTATTTATTTATTTATTTATTTTACTGAATGCAATGTCCTTAAATAGGTGTTGCAAAACAGTTTTTGACTTGGAGAGACACCTGAAACAATTTATGACTTGTCTTTTTTTAACCGTTACAGGAAAAAACATTGCCATCTTTTTTCAGACACCCTGGATGCCCTGCAGGTTGACAGTAGTGTTACTGTTCTTTCACTCTCCATTTTTACAACACTAAGGAAAACATCTGGGTTAAAATTATGACATGGTATTTCCAAGTTTTCTCAGTATTTTGATTTATTATCTCTTTTACTATAAAGAAATGAGTGTTCCCATTATTTTACTGGATTTTTTAAGCCTTTCATCTTAGATTCATTCAACTGTTCTTTCCTTCAATTTGTTACATGTGGCTGGAGATAAACCTTCATCAATACCTACTCTCTCATCTGGGTACAAAAATTTTCTCTCTTTGCAAAGTTAGTATTGCTGTAGAAGTCAGTCCTACAAGATTCTGGTCACTACATTTCTCATTGGGAGAACCTATATTGAATTTTTAGCATGGGCCTTATTAAAACTTGATTTGTGTAGACATCACCACAAATTGCACTCATCAGAAAACCTAAGCCTAGACATATCACAGAAGCACAGGCTGGCTGAGGTATTCAGGGTCCTCTGGAGGTCATGAGATCCAACCCCACTGCTCAGGCAAGGCCACCTGGACACAGCTGCCCAGGCCTGTGTCCAGACAGCTTTTGAATATCTCCTCCCCAGGTGCAGGACTTTTCAATTCTCCTTTTTGAACTTCAGGAGGTTCCTGTCTGCCTTATTCTCCCACAGACAGCACCTCAGAGTGCTGCTTTTTGCTCAAGCAAGCCGTAATCATGGCAGCTCTACAGACTGGACTCCTCTTATTATTCACAGGTTGTGAAAAGAATGTGGTCAAATTTACCCTACCCTGAAATAATTCCGCAAGGAGCCAGGGGCTTTTGAAAAGAAGGCAGAGAGCTCCACGGGACTACATACTGATACCTATTGTGATTCTGAGTACATGGGAATGAAAAGCCCATCAAATCAATTATTCTTCAGGTCTGTCAAGTTTTATCTCCCTATATAACCAATGTAAAGAAAAAAACTTAAATACTGCAATAAATATTGTGACTATAATACCTTCACATCTATGACATCTCAGTATAGAAGCTAGTATAGGTATATGGCTTGACAACATTTCAGTGTTCCCAGCATAAGCCAATATACAAAATTACATTATTTTTAATTTTTCATCTTTACTCAGTCCTGTGTTTTTGCTGGAGAAAATCACAAATTCCTGCTGGATTATGACCCTATGAAAGCTGGAAATTTTTTTCTTCTTGTTTTTCTTGAGGGCTTTTTGTTGGTTGTTGTGGTTTTTTTTAATAGATAGGAATTTATTAGAAGTCTACTTTAACCTGTTTTACATATAAGTCCCCTAATGACCACTGGATGCTTGACATATAAGAAGATCTTAGAAGAATGTTTCTGAAAATTTTCTAAAGTTATTTGTTTCATTGTAAATGAAAATTAACTTCAGAGTTTTTAATTAATTTGATTAGTTCATTAATATTTTTATATGTCCAAATTAATATATTTTAATGTCCACTAAGAAATTATATCTGAAACTTAGTATAATACTGGAGACAAACTCCTGTGGCCCTTTCCCGGTTTTGGGCATAGACTTTAATGAGGGGTTTAGAAAGTAAATTTTGCATATAAACTGTTAAGATGTGGTCCAAGGGTCTTAAAATTCCTTTGCTGGGCTGAAAATTTCCTGCTATGAGGGTGGAATCTATTAAGTAAAAATATTCTTTCTCACTAAGAGCACTTAGAAGTTCCAGGGAAATGCATTACATACCACTCCATGCAGTTAAATAGTACACATATACATACATCCCCAAAAGCACAGAGTTACAGAAGACTTTGTTGAAATATGTTAAAATAAAATAAAAAACCACCCAAAAATATCAAAGTATCTATTGTGCAGCCTGAAGTAGACTCCCTTGAGTGCAAAGATGATGATGATCTCATCTTTAATTACATAACTACATGTAATGTTGTTCCTCTTTTTACCCATTTTTAAAAACAGTTGCAAAACTGTTATTTAATTCCTTTATCTGACTCTCAAACCAGCTGAATAGCTGTTGTTGGAGAAGACCCTTAATAATGCAGCCTGAGACAGAATCAGATGTTGTTCCAATCAGTAAACACTTCATAAAGTTACAAACCACTGAAGCCATAATAAATATTGGACATCTTTTGGTAACAACGTAGGACAGGATTTTGACATCTGGTCCTTTCTGTGGAACTGTGTGTGATGTCCTGACCTTAGACTGCCCTCCTTCCTGGTGCAGTCAGGTAAAGAGCAGAGGTAAGAGGATGTGTCCGTGCTTTGGCCCAGCTACTCTGCTAAGAAACACAGCTGGTGCAGAGCAGGGGTGTAATTTGCTGGGGATATGGGCAAAAAGAGACTCACAGGAGGAATCTGCTCCTGGAATGCTGTAGCTTATGTGTGTTACTTCATTTTCTGAGCTGTGCCTAAAAGTACAAATTGGTACACTGAGTATAGCACAGCTGAAGAAAATGTTTGCCAAGAGGTCTGAAGTGATGGACAGTTCTATTGCATATATCAGAACTGTCTTGAGATCCAGCGACAAAAATTTGAATTCAGCTCTTGGGGGATGAAACTGTATATTTTAAAATTTAATTTGCACATCCTAGAAATATGTAGGGCCTATATATTACTGTGTTTGATCTTAGAAAATCTGTTTCTTTTGTGACAGAAGCATACTGCTGCACTCGGTCATACTTGAACCTGAAGATCTAGGACAGCTTTAACAGAAAAAAGCAAAAGAGAAACATGACACGGGGTCAGTTTTGACAGCTTAAAAACGTGGTATCTGAAAAACCAATGGGATCATATGATTTCTCAGAACATACAGTGGATTATAGGAGAATAGAGCCTGCAGGCACTCTGTTTGGATATATGCCCAAGACAGAGAACAGCATATGCTCAAGCACAGGGACATCAGGGTAATGGAATATAAAATAGCTGTGTGCTTATCATGAGATGTGGGAAGGCAGCCAGGGGGCTGTAATCCCTAGAGGTATTTCTAGGGGCTGATGTTCAATGCTAGATGTTTGGTAGTAGGTGATACTGGTGCTTGGTAGGAGGCACGCCCGTATGTCATTTTCATATGGAATGGAATACACAATACTAGCAACCAGAGGAGTGTCAGATCACCTTCAAGTACAAAGCACTTCTGTCACCAGTAAACAATGAGAAATGTTAAGGACTAATAAATCTTCATGAGGGACCAGCACAAAATGACTTAGGACTGGAGATGGTGTAATTGTGATTCATTCAAGGAAATGCTTAGTGCCTAATGGCCCTCAAACATCTACATCCGCCCGTGCATTGCAGTTGTTGATGTTAGTTGTCTAGTTACATAGGATGGAAAAAGTATTTTTTTAAGACATGCTGAGGGATCTTCCTTTTACTTTCTATTTTAATTTCTTCTTCTAGGTATAATTAGTAGCTCACCAGAAACATGAGAATGTCCATAAGGCAGAAATATTAAGGGATTTTCTTTTCATTTTTAAACTCTTAAGGAACAGTATTTTAGCTAAACAGCATATCTGATCTCTTCCTCTTGCACTCAAACACATAAAAAAAAAGCTAGGGTTGATAAAGCAATGCATTTGTATGCTCAAAAAGGATAGAATTACAAAAGGAGTTAGAAAACACCTACAGCAAAATCCAGAGCTGAAGTTCTGCATCTGGTACAAGGGTAAAGCTGTGTGTCTGAAAGAGGGTTTCTTGGTGATCAGTAACCTGAAAAGGGAATAATCTTCAGGACTCGGCTACAAATTCTCATGTAAGGACTATTTCTTATATTTCTCTAAAACTAAATATCTGCATTATGGGAAAATGCCACCTCCCGTTTGAAGGTTGGAAAGAACAATTAGTTGCCTGTCTATGCTTCATTGCACTACTCCATGAACGTCCTGCAGATTTCACAGTTCAGAGAAGGAAGCAGTCAGGCATAGATTTGAAGATTTTAGCTATTCAAATGGGATGTGGACTTGGTCTTGAATCTAGGATTCTGAACCAAGTTTACAATATACTGTCAATGTACCTGCTGTCCACAAGCCACTGATTGTGCAAAGTGCTTAAAATCTCCCCAGTAGAGACTGAAACCTTCTTTTGGGGATGACAGCCCACACGTATGCTTTAAGTAATCCAAATTCAATTACTCAGTGGTGTGATACAAATTTACATTTCCAACCTCACCTAAAAAGATCTTCAGCTACAGGAACTACTGAGAAGCTCTGCAGGATGTACTCTTAACCCAATCTGTGAAAGTGCTTTACCTGTGTGGCATAATTAAAAAGACTTGTGTGTCTGCCTCTCAAGCCAAACAAAAGCTTGGAGTGCTTATCTGGAATTCTCTTCACAGTGGAGAAGTACTGGTCTCTGAGCTAGAGGGGTAAAAATATACATCAGTAACTGTCCTTGCTCTTTATATTTTCCTTTAATATTTCCTATAAAATATTGTGCTATACTTAACTAAAAATAAATGGTCTTTTTATTACTATCGTAGATGAATATATTGTTTGCTATGTGCATTCAAGGTGTTCAGCAATACAGCAAGCCGAACAGATTCAGACTCATTTTGAGGTAACTTATGAAACTCAAGATGATGGAAGAGAAAAGGTAATATAAAAGTTATCAATTGTCAGAGTGAAAGGAATGGAATACACTAACAAAAAGAGAAGTTTTGCTTCCCCTGCCACACCGGACCCCTTTCCTACTGCTTAGCAACGGATAAGATGCCACTTATTTTCAGACAGGAAACAGAAACAGCAAGAAAGCGGCACACAAAGCTGGTATCACTGCAAGTGTCCTGTACAGCCCATTGGTGCTCGGAGACTTGGCCTGTAATGAAGTCATTTGCATTCATATGCAGGCCTCGTTGTGTGGACATCAGTCCGGACTCTGGGAGCTGTTGTTTCACTGAGTCAAAAGAAATTTGCACATGAAAGCCACATCCGCATTACTTAACTCTGCAGCTCATTCAGGATTGCCGTCGTTTTAGACCAAAGCAAATCTAAACCTAGGATTAAATCTTCAGAGGATTTGTTTTATTTCTTGTAGATATCTGCTAGACTTGACAAGTGGTGAACATATTCTGCGCAAATATAATTTGAGGTGTTCCTTGCCCACTCCCCGTTTCTGAATCCTGTCTTCCTTAGTATAGAGCCACATAGCTGCAGAATTTTCTCAAACCTCCCCAGCCAGCTTTTCTGCCAGTTGCCAATGTGAAGGCATTCATCCTTTCAATATATCCATGCCTTTCCAATTTAATTGCAAACTTTATTCTCATGTGTAACGAGAATGAAAGAACAGGCATGCCTGGTGTTAAATATTGATTGCATTAGATTGAAAAAGACTGCAAGTTGTATCACTATCGGATAGGTAATCCAAAATAAAAAGTTATAGTAGAAGTTAACATCGGACCATAACATACCTAAGGCTTATTATCCATATGGTCAATTCTTTGGCCATCAACATATATGTACAGAGCACCTTTTATGACTTCTCATTTACAAAAATACATTAGCAATTCTCAGCATATCCTGACACTGATAGAATAATTTGCACCTCCTTGGTTCTTGCCACCATTGTATTTCTGATGTAAATTTATTTTCTCTTTCTCTCAAGTAAGTAAGTAAATAAATAAATAAAGTGGAAGAAATGCCCTCACTGTTTTTAATGTCTGGGGAATGCATCATATTACTGAATTTAGTCACAAAGTCGTTGGCTTATTCACCTAACTGCTCCACTCCAGCACTGAGTGGAAATTCCTCTATAGTATCCTGTTAATGCACTTCAATCCTGACCTGAAAGAACCTTTATGGCTGACAGGATAGTTTAATTTTCACGCCCATTCAATCTTTGGCCTCTGTGCTAAGACTGCCAACAGGGGTGCAAATTAACACCAATTATTCTGATGTTTTATGTACTGGGCTGAGAGTAGCAACTCATTTTACACAGGCCATCACCCAGCTGTCAGATGTTAATGACTTTTGGTTACTTCTGACCTGTTTCAGATTCATCTGACTAGCTCAGATTTGAAAGGGTCTCTATTTCATTAATAAGAAACTGACCTGTACAACCCTCTTATCATTCCCTTTCACAAATTCAAGTGTGAATGTTTATTTACCCATTAATTAAAAACAAAGGGCCAAAGCCCAGCCTGTTGCAAACTCAGTGGATTTATGCCTGTATAGAATTTAGCCTATTCATGTCGGTTGCACTGGGCATGGACAGCAACAAAAGTCCCTCAGAGCTGATCAAATAAAGAAATATTTATGTATATGTATTCATAAATATTTAATTCTGAGCATTTGTCATTTAAGTAGTGTTAACAGCTGAATATTATACCAATATATCTGAGCACAGAGGAATAGTAAAGGCATTTGTTAACAAATAATGTATTTATTTCATGTTCACTGCAGAAATTATTTGTTTACTATATTATTTGCTAACACTACTCAATCGGCCCTATATTGTCTGTATATACCTTTCCTATAACTTAGAGCACGGGTGGCTTCAAGATGCTCTTTCCTTATAACTACTACTAGCAAGGATTATCTGTTTCCAGAATAGACTTTGAAGACGCTGATAGAAGTGCAATTTCAAAGGCCATAATTTCTGAGTTTTGCTTCCTTCAGTTATGCAACAGAGGCTGAATTTTGCAGTCTGCAAATTTATTCATCTGCTAAGGTTATGATACCTGTTGAGCATAGCGTCAAAGTATGGGAATGGCCACTGACAGTACAGAAGTGCTGGACAGCATTCTGCCATTTAAGATTCAAGGTAAGATGAGATGATGAATGAGGTTCCTAAAGCTACTGTACATTCAGTTGGAACTCCTTATCTTCAAAATATTCTACTGTTTTAGGATTTTAGCTAGTTAAGCAATGTGTGATGTAATAATTATGACTTAGGACCTAGTTAAAGACAGTTAAGAGAAAACGTCCAAGCTCAGTGACTAGTTGTACTGAGCTTCTTTTTTTCAGAGAAGTCCAGAGAGACACGTGTGCTGGTTTTGGCTAAGGTAGAGTTAATTTTCTTTGTAGTACCTAGCATGGGGCTATGTTTTGGATTTGTGCTGGAAACAGTGTTGATAACACAGGGATGCTTCCATTATTGCTGAGCAGCGCTCACACAGAGCCCGGGGCTCTTCTGCTGCTCACCCCACCCCTCCAGCCAGGAGCTGGGGGGGCACAAGGAGCTGTGAGGGGGCACAGCTGGCCCCAACTGACCAGAGGAATATTCATGATTTATGATGTCATATACTCAGCATATAAAGCTGGTGCAAGAAGAAGGAAAGGGGGATGTTCAGAATGATGGCGTTTGTCTTCCCAAGTAACCATTATGTGTGATGGAGCCCAGCTCTCCTGGGAACGGCTGAGCACCTGCCCGACGGTGGGAAGTGGTGAATGAATTCCTTGTTTTGCTTTGCTTGCACACGCAGCTTTTGCTTTCCCTGTTAAAATGCCTTTATCTTGACCCGCAAGTTGTCTCACTTTTCTGATTCTCTCCCCCATCCCACATGGGCAGTGAGTGAGCGGCTGCGTGGGCCTTAGCTGATGGCTGGGGTTGAACCACTTTAACATGATGACAGTCTGAAAAGGAAATTCATCTGTTTGTCATGTCTGTGGTTGAGAAGATGAGAAATAGGAGCTTAAATTGAAAAGAAGGTTAAGTTAGACTTCAGAAACCCCTCTCAGGAGGCATTTTTAAAAACACATAAGAAAGGCTGTATCAGGAAGGATCCAAATATAGGTAGTTACCTGTCCTAAAACTATGAGATTTAACTAGATAATCTATTGAGTTGTTCAAATTCCATTATTTTGTCAGCTGACTACAAGAAACAAGGTAAGATCACATTGCTTACAATATTACCTGTCTACAGAGAACGTTTTGCATCAGGTTAGGTAACATAGCTCTTTAAGCTCGTGTTCTAACTTAATCTTAGGCCTTAGCAAAGAAAACCCCATGGAACAAACAAGAATTGTCTCCAGATTTGAGGTCGTGCCTGTAGCTTTCAGGAACTTAGTGAACTGACTGTGTGTCAGTCTGTCACAAGTTGTCTATTGCCTCTTTCAAAACACCCCAGAAACTCACAGGGGTCGGTGTCTTAGGGGCATATGTTACTGCATAGATCTGGGCTGCGATGCCAAAACAGCACAGGGTAACTGCTCAGAGACCAATTTTGTCTTTAAGCAGGAAAGGTATTTATTTTGTGCAATGTTGGGGAGCTAGCCAATTCGCACCGGACAAACTAGCTCCCAAGTTTTCAGTGAACAGTTAGGTATTTTATACAGTTTTTGTGAGAGGTTACACAATATCTTTACATACATACTCATTTTATTTTGACACCCAGTCTTTCCATTCACAATAGGTGGGATCTAGGTGGAGTAGACCTTTCAAATTTCTTTGTTCAAGGATTTCCTGACTTGATGGTCTCCTTATCTTTTCTAATTATTCAGAGTACATTCCTTTCTCAACACAAACAGAGCACTGTACCAAACTCATCCTGACTAATCTTTTTATTTTAAGACCTTGTTCTGTTTCAGCTGAAGGGACACCCACCGGGATGAAAATTTTTAAAACTTTTTGGCACTTCACTTTACATACATCTCTGGGGAGAAAGCCTTAGGGTGGTGATGATGGTCGCTAACCTTGGTTTATCATATTAAATCTCAAGAACTGACAGAGCTCTGTTCATATCCCACCTCACAGGGAAGACAGTACAAAACACTGAAGTGTGACACTAGAAATGGATTAATGTGCTTCAAATTCCATGTGGTAGATTTGCTTAGCACTAATGCAGTATCTGCATTAACTACAGGACATGCTTGAAAGCAATTAAATGTTTAAATGTTTTAACTTTTTCCCAGCTTAACTTAGGTTTTCTTAAATCAGGTATGGTAACCAAAATAATTACCATTGGATTATTGAAACCTTATTTATTGGAGATTAACTATTCAATAGATGTCAACTACGGTTTCGTAAAACAATAATAATATTATAACAGGTTTTATATGTACAAAACCACTCTGCACTGGTTAAAAGCACTTATGGGTGCACAAGAAGAGAGCATACAATTTGGGAGTGCATGGAAATCAAGAAAGAAAAACTGAAATAAAAATTAACCATTTTCAGACATTTAACTGTGCTTTGTTCTTTCCACTCCTCCTTATTTTGTTCTACAGCTTTTTAAAGTTTTGAGGAAAGTATTATAAGAAAAACATGATTGATATCTTTAGTGGTGCTGTCAGGTGAGGCACTAGAATATATTTGTAGAATATGTGGTATCACTGGTAGTATTCTTGCCAACAACTCAACAGCTGTGACTCAAGCCTCCTGGCTTGCTTTCCAGCTATAGAATAAGAAGAGATAATAGAAGCCTTTTCTACTGTCTCCAGCTTTCCAGACTCTTCAAAGTCTAAGGTATGGGGCAGTCTTAAGTGGGTACAATGCAAAAATATATTATATTGTGACACAATGTAGTTGTTTACAGAAATGTAATTAATATTCAGCCCGATAGTTTTCACTGTCTTCTTCATAACCTCAAGTACCTTTTCATATGTGGGTGTAGTCATTTTTTATGCTGCTGTTCCTCACAAGTACAATAATGCACATCACAGCAAAAAATAACTCAGTACTCCTTGAAATACTTCTGAAGAAAATGGGAACACTAGTAATCATTACTTTTTTAGCGCACAAAATCTCTAGTGTGTCAAAGGGCTGCTTATTTGATTTAGAAACATAGCACTGTGGGCATTGAATTTTCATATGGGTGGTCGTACACATATTGCAAACTCTTTTTAACATAAGAGATCCAGTTTACAAATAGTAATTGTTCGTATTGCAAGAGATCTAAGTCAAGGAGCTAAACTGTTTTCTTTTAGCTACTGTGTGTGGTTAGAATACAAGAAAGCTGTTGCCCAGGGAAGATGGGAAAACAAAGTACATAAACCAATAAACATTAAACAAGTTATCCAGCAAAATAGCAGAAAGTGGCTGTAAAAATTTAATTCCAGTTTTCTTATTTCTTCCCTTCAGCCACAACTATGGTTTGTCCCTTAATAAATTTACTCCTTTCTATCCTGAATCCATGTCAACCAAGAAATCCATTTTTATGATTTTGTACCTTTAATGATGCGTGCTTTTGCATGCTTTTTACAGCCAGATATAAATATCATCTGGATTTTTCCATTTAGAAAATTTGTTCTGAATCCTTAAGCATCCTGATTATTTTCTAAGCTTACAGAGTCTTGTTTGGATCTCTAAAGCCTGAAACATGGATGGAAATGTTCCTTCATTTGTTTTTTAGTTTTCAGCAATAAATCATGAGACAATTTGCTAGGTCTTTTCTTCCGATTTTTTTTTTTTTAGTGAAATAAAGTTTAGATCAAGGTTAACTGGCAAATTTCATGTAGCTGTATGATTATGAAGCTTTTGTCAAAGCTTTAGAAAGTAAATCATAGCCTGTACTTTCTCTAGAGACTGGGAAATACTTTTACAAGTTGGATAAAGTATGGCAGACAGCTGAGAGAGCTGGAGTTAAAGCATATCTGTTGGAGGGTAACAGGGTGCTCTACCAAAATGGGGACTGTTCAGCATTTAGAAACGTAAGGAAAGCAATCACACAGTGAACCACCACCTTTTCACAGGGTTAAAAGATATTGGAATAGACAGTGTTTAGGATAGTCAATAAACCAGTGAAAATTACCACCACCTACCAGAAAATGGTATTTTTTTCTTCTTCAGGCTTGCTATAATAAATACATGTGATGTACAAGAACCCACTGTATAGCAACAATTAGGAAATATTTACCCATCATAGCAACAACTGGAAAACTGTTATAAGAGGGTTATATGAATGATTTGGAAAGAATTTGTAAGAGTAACACCCAGTAAATTTAATAGCCCGTCCAGAACTTGCCCATAGAAATTTCAGATTTTTCATTGAGATCTGACTCCATCCAGTGACCATGAAGAAATTATTTTCCCATTTGCAATTAGGTAAGAGATTGTCTGGTATGGAGATAATGATACTGATGCAGTACTCTATTTATTATTGTATTGCATCTGGCTGAGATGGAGTTAATTTTCCCCACAGCAGCTCTCATAATGCTGTGCTTGTATTAGTAGCTAGAAGGGTGGTGATAACACACCAGTGTTTTGGTTGCTGCTGGGCAGCGCTCGCACAGCATCCAGGCTGGCTCTCCGACATCCCCCCTGCTCCCCTGCCCCCCAAAGGCCAGTAGGCTGGGAGTGCGCAAGACCTTGGGAGGGGACATAGCCAGGACAGCTGACCCAAATGGACCAAAGGGGTGTTCCAAAGCATATGATGGCTGCTCAGTAATAAAAGCTAAGAGAAAGAAGGAAGAGGTGGGGGCATTTGTTGTTATGACATTTGTCTTCTGGAGCAACCACTACGTGTACTGAAGCCTGGCTTCCCAGAAGGTGGCTGGACATCGCCTGCTGATGGGAAGTAGAGAATAAATCTTTTCCTTTGCTTCTACATGAGACCTTCATTTTTGTTTTATTAAACTGTCTTTATCTTGACCCACGAGGAATTTTTTTTCCTTTTTCCATCTTATTCTCAGCCCCTTTTTCCTGCTGAAAAGAGAAGTGATAGAACGGCATGGTGGGCATCTGGCATCCAGCCAAGGTCAACTATTAAGCTAGAAAAAATAGATTATTTATATTACTTTGGATATTAGAGAAAATGAATTAAGGTATGTTCTGTAGTCCAGATTCCTAAGACTTTAACTATACTGAAGTCAAGAAATGTATCTTGCCAAAATAAAATATATCACAATCTTTTTTCTGTTTCTGATCTCTTTTTAAGCAATGACAATAAAATGATATCATTATGCATGTCAGCTGAGCTCTAGGTAGACTATTCAAGTTCTATTTCATTTCAGAAACCTTGTGTCTAAGATGTCAACATGAAAACTTGCTGCAAAGAAGACTTTGACACTGAAGAGACAGAAATCTGTTTTACTGCCTTTCAGTAAGAGAGAAGATTCTGTAGCTTTGTTAGTTTGTTTTGTTTGAATCTATTACTTCCTCACACTTTAGGAACACCTGACAAAATGGCAGGGGAAATTAAAACCGATAGGATAGTCTCTGGCTCAGAAACTAGGAGCCTTGTGCTTGTTTTAATGTCCTTAGTTTAAGAATTCAAAGAGAAACATCTGAAAAGATGTTTCCCTTTTACACAACTGTGAAGTGTTTGACTGAGTGTATGAATATGCTGTAGCATAGTGTCCAAAAACTGAGTAATGGCACCACCTGGACACTTGAGGCTGCCTCATGTGTATGGCATTTCTTGCTTCCATTGGAAGGAACTCATTTCTCATAAGTACAGAAAGTACTGTTTCTAACTCAGGAAGGGAATGACGTTGCCTTGACCTATTCTCCAGCTGCCCAGAGAGTAGTTCACACACAGGTCTGAGACTGTTCTCTCAACCAAAAGGAAGCTTTGGATGAATTGCTCATTCATCATTCCAACATCATTAAATCAAGCTCTTCCTCTGTGTTGTTGCTTTGTTACTCCTCAGTGCTAGCAAAGAAGCCAAGCTTAGCTACGGCTAAGACAAACAAGATAACTTTGTATTCCAACCTGTTGTTCAGTTAGCTTTCAATACTGATCTGTCTTATGGTAAGATCCTGCGTGGAGGAAAGATGAATAGAGTATGTGTTATATTTTAAGGCTCATGTGTCTCCCTCGCAATGAAAGGGATCTGTACTACATTTTCCCCTTCTGCTCTGTATTATATAGTACATTTTTCTCATGCACAAGAACTCAGGACATAATCAATCCACATACTAAAAAAAAAGTACATAGAAAAAAGAGATGTTAAAAAAAACCCTAAACACAACCACACAAAAAAGTGTGCTCTTCTATATTCTATGCAGAAAAGTGATCAACAGAACATCTATATGTATAGCAGCAGGTCTTGACATTCATGCCAGAGAGATGACTCGATCTTGTAATTTTTTTTTCAAATGTAAGCATGACTCAATTCATGAAGAAGAGGTTTTAGGACCTGAGCTGAAGATCTCATGAACTGCATAATAAAAGTACAGTTTCATACACGTGCACATTTAAATTGAATTTAAATTAAATTAACTTAAAAATGAGGTTGCATACCTTTTTTTTTTTTTTTTTTTTAATAATTTGTCAGTATTTACTGGTCTATCTGGCTCAAAAACATCTCAAACACTTCAATTGCTTATGTGGGCTTTGTTTTCCACTCCTGGCTAATGTCAAGACTCACTCAAACAAGAAAAAATATTTGTAACTTTTTCAAGATATAAAAAGTTTTCTTCAAGTACTGAAGTAAAGGTTGAAACAGTTTTCTTTGGAAATTATTGCTTTCTTCTTTATTCTCTTCTTTAAACCATTGCTTGCCTCAACTGCTGTGTCAATATGTTTCCTTTCTGTAAACTGACCTAATTTAATTTTCTGTTTTGATAGAAAAAACATACAGAAGTCCATCAACTCACCTCAGTCATTACTTAGATTAGCAGTGGAGGTTGAAGACTTCATCTGTAGCACTACAGCAGGTCTGAACTTATTTCCACTGTAACCAAGAAAATCATTGTGACTTTAATGATGCTGTGAAAATTGCTGTATTGCTTGAGAAAAAAAAAATCCCAATAGAAAACTTTCTCCTTCTGTATAATATTAAAACTCTAGAATCTCCTATCTGCCTCCAAACCGAGACTTCTAAATTAATTTCTGGGTCATCCTAATGACAAAAACTTTGGTTTTTTAATAGTATTTGCTCTAAACATTGCTGTTGTTTGTGTTCTTTCTATTTAATAATACAAATCAAACTAGCTTTAGTCTTATGCTCTTAGACACTTATAAGCTAGGAATGAAACAGATATTTTTCCTGATACAGACAGAAGTTTTTCAACAGATACTGTAACAGAAGAAGGTTATTCCCTTTATAGGCATTTGACTACCTGTGACTCATGTGAATAGATTTCTAATGGTTCCTAGATTAGATTGGGAAGAAATTTTTCTGAATGTATAATTAGCTGGAATAGATGTTTCCACATTGGAGCATAGGTGACCTGCTGGAATCATCTTAGTTTTCCCTCATAGAAACAATTTTATGTCAGTGAAAGCTCTTTAGAGGTTCACAGCATCTCCCTCTTTGTGGTTTTGCCATCCTGGGACACAGTGGTTATACCTGTAAATCTGAATACTGTAGCTGCTGCTTTCAAAGCAAAGAAAGCTGATTGAAATACCTCTAATCTAATGTCTTAAATTAGATGATATAGTGGTCCTTTTTTAACTTAAAATCTATGAAACTTACAAACCTCTGAGTTTGCCCATCTCTTTTTCTTGTTCCTTTTTTTCTTTAAAAACATTAATTTATTTTTCTGACTTATCCTACTCACTTTTCATGGTCTGGATTTTCTTTACATCACCACAGCCCTCTTCCATATATCTCCATTCAATTTCTTGTCAAAATGATCCCTAAATGTTTTTCCTCTTCCCCTACAAATGTACGATCTTAGCACGTCCCTCCATTTCTTTTTGATTCTAATAGTTCCCTACAATCTTTTTATACCTGATTTACTTATCTTACACCCCCCAAAATAATCTTATTTTTCTTGTATCTTTGCATTCATCTCACATCTACAACTCCCAAACTAATTTTCAGTTACGTTTCAAAACCTGGTATTCCAATATTATTGTTATTTGTCTACCCAAATTATCTTTCCTCCTTTGTGCTGGTCAACTATAGTTTCAGCCATAATAACGTCAGAAATTAATCCTTTAGTCTTTAGCGTTTGAATGTTTTATGGTAGCCTTAAATTCTTTGTCTCTTCACAGTATTTTTTTTCCTTACCTTCTGTTCAACATCCCCAAACTTATGAAACCTCTGTTTCAAACTGTTATCCTCCTCTTTCTTCTCAGTTTCCTTTCTCTCATCCAGATCATCTAGTAAAAATTGTCTTTGGAGATTTGTGCATAAACAATTACTTCATCTATTTTCTGCCAGTTAATCCTCTAATTAAATCTTCCTTCACATCCTTTCTGTTCAGTTTATTACATCTGTCATCTACACAACTCTCTGTCTCCAACAGTTTTCCTACAAGCCATCCTTTGAGAATTTTGCTAACGGCTTTGAAGTCCTTGCCTCTTTCGGTGTATGCAGGGAGAAAGAAGTCCATTAGTATGGCAGGAACAAAAGTCAGGCTTAGAGAAGGGAAGTATTCTAATTCCTGCTCCTTCCCTTCCTGGGTATTGGCAGACTGGGATTGTTACAACAGTGTTGAGCAGGACAGAAGGGAAGCCACAGCTCAAAACAGTATCTCCCGGGGCTCATTAGGAGGATGCAAGATTTCTCCTCCAGCAAACTCAAGAGTTTAGCCAGACTTTGGGATTATGGAGCTTCCATCTCTCACAGAGGAATATGGTATGTAGTTTATGGAAGACTGTATCTTGCAGTTGTGAGAGGCAGAAGCTCTAAAAAGTGGACTGCTTCACTAAGTGTTTTTTTGTCATCATCTTGCAGAAATTCCAAAATAAGCCTTTTTTAGCCAGAAGGAAGGTACATCTAACTTTAAAAAAAAAACAACAAAAACAAAACAACCAATACCCGCCCCCCCCCCCCCCAAACCTAAAGAATGCTATATTACCCTTTTATCCATTTCAAGCATTAAAGCTGAGCTTCTGGATTTATTTGTGTGTGGATATATTTATGTTTATTTTATTTTATCCATTTTTTTTAGTTGTTTGTGGGGAAACACATTTTTTGGATAAAATTTAGTTGAGATTACTAACCCAGACTGACCTCATCTCAGAAAAAAAGATTTTGGATGTTGTTGCGAGGTCCACATAATAACGAACAGATATTTAAGCAAGAAGCACAGAGTATGCTATTTTGACGGTGTTGCCTCTGGTTACAGTAATTGCAGTCAGCTGAAGTATGTCAGTTCATGCCCAACATGCATTCTCAGTGAGAATGTAGCAGTTTGCAAAATGGGAAAGCCTCTCAGTAAAAGGAAAGGCTCTCAAGGCTTTCAGCTGGCGATAGTGCATCACCACAGCATCTCCGTGTCAGGCTGATCACGTCACTGACAGCTAGGCTACATGTCAGAAACACTGCAGTCCTCGTGTGCTAGTAGAAGCTATTCCCTTCCACTTTTATTCTCTGACTCTTGCAGCCTTAACTGTTCAAATGGAGGCTAATTCTTTCAATCTGAAGCTGTAGAAGCATGCTACGGTTATTTATTAAACAGGGAATCAGTCCATGTTTTGACTACTGTAGGTGGAAAAATATTCTGTGCATGGATGAGTGCAACCCATTCATCAGTTAGCAGTCCCCTGAGTCTGCAGAGAGAATCGCACATCCACCTGGTGGCCCAGCTGCTGGAGTTCACATGTGAATCCTTGGGTTAGCTGACAGATGTGTAAAAACCCATGTAGGCAGAGAGACAACTCCGTGATAAAATTACTCCGCAGCAGAGGAGGCTTGTGTGAATTTTTAATTCTCGTGCGCAGGTCCTGCTGTGCTTATGAGTGATTAGCTTCAGGCAGGGGTATGGAGGGCAGGCATGCCTGACATGGATCTCTCCCTGTCCACCTATTCTGGCACAGGATTTGAGCAGGATGATGTTGGCCTCTCAGACAAGTACGTTAATCTACTTGTGTTATAATAAATGTATGTATTTGAGCCCACTGAGGAATCTGACTTTTCCTATAGGCAGTTAGACTGGCACACTTTTGGAAACGCTTCCCCGCGCCCCAGCCGAACTGTGATGGTATGCAAGCCGTCTAGCTCATCTTTGCTGCCAGAAGCATCCAGGTTGTGAGTGAACACCCGTGCTCAGCTTTTCCTTCTATAAAAGTAATGAAACAAACTCTCAGCATAGCTTACTTGCCATAATGCTGAGTGGCTCAAAGCAGCTCAGGAACAACAGTTCAGACCACTAAATGCTGTCAGTGCCGTTTCTGTTAAACACGCCCTGCTGCAAGCAGCTGGCGCTAAACATCATTATACCCCGACTGACAGTTTAACTAGAAAATGTAGCATAGAGCCACGTTACAAAGATAAACTCTTTCATATAAAGGAAACCTTAATCATGAGAACAGAATCTGGCCTGTGAGTGTGTTAATTTTTTCATACTAGTACTATAAGGCAATTGTCACATAAATTTTTACATTTGGTAATATAAACTATGATTTGTTTCAAAATAAAGAAATGTGAAAGCAATAGAGATAAGAGGCAATGTGTTCTAAATGGAAGACCCACAGACTTAGATTCATGCAGGGTTCTGCTACTGACATAGCCTATGACTTTATACAAGGCATTTCACTCAAATATCGAAATGTAAAGTATGGTTAAGGGTATTTTCCCTTCTCCTATAAATTAAAAGATCAATATGATAGTGAAGCGTTGTTATACATGCATGGTCTTTTTTGGTATCTATAGTAATAACTACATAAGCTCTATTCCACTTTGATATCTCAGTGAAAAATTGAAGGAAAATGTTTGGAAATCAAGGTTTAAGGAGGAAATGCAATTCCAGGAAAAGCAAGCAAGAAGTTTGTATCTAAGTCTAAATTAAGCCTAATATATAAGCTTCTAGTTTTGATAAAACAGGATTTATTAAGGGGAAGTTATGATAAATAAAGGGAATATACATATTCCTTACAGAACTTTTTTTATATTTTGAATAACATAGCCTCTAGTCCAATGAGCAAAAATACACAATTATTTTCACTCATGCTTCATTAATCCACAAATATAGACACACGCAGAAATTCACAAACACAAATCTAGTCTTTCAAATAATTTCTTATGGCCTTAAGAAAATATTCTGTTCAGTCTAATTTTTTTTTGAAAGAACACTGAATAATCTTGCCAGTGGAAAATCAGACTTAGCTGCTCGCAAAGAAAACACTATAACCAATATCTTTGTCAAGTTCTCTCGGCTGCTGCTTCAGCTGTCAAAGTCAGTGGTGCACTGCAGCATTGAAGGTAATTTCCATTTAGTGGTAAAGCTGTTTTCCTCAATTTTTGGGCTTCTTTGTCTTTTGCCTTTGTCTTTCTGCTTGCCCCCTATCCGTCTAATACCACTCAGATGTCACTGACACACTTACATTTACCACACCCCAGTGATTTCTATCCACCTATATGACATGTCTATAGCACAAATGCTGATGATGCATTATATGTCCAGCACTTTTTGTCGCAGTGACATTCCTCAACAAAGTACTGCCTAGGGGCAGCTGCTGGTTCACAGCCACTCTCATACAGCAATTATTCAGTTCGATTACATGTTGATGACGAGCTATTAAAAAGCACTCACGCAGGACTTTTTATTTACCAACAATCATTACATTCTTTTTTTTCCTTCTGCCGTCTACAAATCTAATTGGAGACCAAAAAAGAAAAAAAATATCTGACAGGTTCTCAAAATGCTTGGATTAATTAAGGAATGTAAATATCTGTATTAGCCATAGCATTTCTGAAACAAATGCTCAGAGAAAGTGAGAGAAAGAGGGAAAGAAAGAAAATAATTGTATTTTAGAAGTTGTGTTTTCTAAATAGCATGCTCCTTGTGTTTTCAAATTAATTTAGAAATAGAAGAATGATAAAATGCATGCATAAATCTCAGGGGTTTAGGTCTTATATTGATGAATTAGCCAAATACCAAAGAATCTGAATAGGATTCTGGTGGGCAAGATAAAGCTAAAAAATCCAAACAAAGCACCTCAGTTACTTAACTGGTACCAGTCAGTATGTGGGAGACTCACGGAGAACCTCAAATAACCCGTCTATATAATATAGAGACAGCATTCAGAACTAGATGTCTTGATTTATTGCTGTATGAACTAGAAAAATGACAAATTCCTATTTCTTCAAGACTCCTGTGTCTTTAAAACAGGAGTGAGAAAAAGAGAAAGGAAAATGGTGCAGATCTATAAAATGATCTCTTATTTAAAGCTGTTTATATTAGAGAGATAACAGAAAGGGACGACCATAATACAGTCCATATCTTGGTTGTATGCCAAATATAAACTGTTAAAATGTGTGAAAAAGAGAAAAAAACCCACCAAAACAACCCAAAGCTAGTAAAGCCTGTAAGTGGTTCAGAATGTACAGCAGAGTAACTTTCTTAAAACTGCCAGACCTGGCAAAAAGATGTAAGACCCATAAGTCTATTACAGAGTTTCAGGTGTTTTATTTAACAACAACAAAAAACCCTAACAGTTTTATTTTAAGGGCTTAGTAGCTGTTCAATATATGGTCAGACATGGAACTAATGGAAAGAAATAGTTGTTCTTGAGTCAAGTAAATTGGTAAGACCTTAAAAGCAACTTCTTTATTACAGGTAACTTCAAGCTAGAATTTTCAATAGCTAACTAGCCTTTTAAATCAATGAGCATATAATATTAGGACTGGAGATAAGTAAAGTTCTTCTGGACACAGCAAAATACTCTGCTTGTGTAACCTCTACTCCATTGGCTTGATCTAATTATGTGTCTTAGATAAGAACTGTAAGTCTAAGTCCTCTCTTTAGGTTAAAAGTTTCATGTCTTCTGTGTTGAGTAATAAATGAGGTAAAATGCATCACTTTGTGCTGAGCTGATTCTTTTATGGTGGAATTCCATGGCTCATAAAAGTAAAAGGTGGAAAAACTATACCACACAGTCAATAGTCTTCATGGAACAGCAAAGTAAAGCACTAATAATTGCAGGAATGCCATTGGACTTAGTTGACATTTTCAGAAATCTGTCTATTATGTTAAAGCTACTTAGCTTGGTAAAGGTGGAAGCTGGTTCTTCTGTAATTGCAATTTTACGCATATAGATCTCCTTGCACAATATATAAGCGGGCAATGCAGAAAATTTGAAGATGAAGATCACACAAATAAGAAAAATATGTTAGACACTGCAAAGCTATTTCCAAGAGTCCTCTGTAGAATTATACTTGAGTCCCAAACCTACAAAACAAACAGATCCTGATAGTTACCACGTCTTCTATGGATATTTACAGAAGGCATTCATAAGATACCCAAGCAGCTTTCAGGTGAGCCATTTTGCTATCTAAAAGTCAGTAGCTGCTGCTTTGATACTTACTGTCTTTTTCGTAGCTTGATTACAAGATACTCTAGCTGTTCTGCCAAGTAGAAGAAAGGAAAACCATTACTGAAATGTCACTCTGACCGCATTCCAAGAATCAAAGACATTGCAAAGAATCCGACCTTGAAGTAAACCCAAAGATTTGTTCATTTCCTCCTCTTGAAAGAGCTGGAACCCTAACGAAGGTAATGAACTGCGCCTGGTATCATGCATCAGCAACATCCAGTAGCTTTGAGCTGAATATTGTCAGTGCAAATGAATTGACATAAAGGCTCTATCAGCCAATTCCATATTCTTTTTATATATATGACTGATATTAACAGACAACAGGGAGAAGGCAGCTGGACCACACAAAGTCATACAGTGTCACAGTTGGAATATATGGAAGGGAATTACTTGATGTATTTATAGAATTCAGCATAGAAACATAAGGACAGAGCACTTTGCCAACAGATTATAACTTCATGGTTTTTATAGATTCAGCTGTAGATATAATTTTATCCCACAGGAAAAATATGGATGAAAATGTATTTTAATCTAAAATTAATTAAAGAATTTAAACAAGACAGATATCTCTTCTAGTGTTCTAGAAACTGTGAAGAATTAAAATCAGAAAGTCTAAGTTTGGAATTATATTACTAAACTTGTTCTTTTACTTTACACTGGAGAAAGTTAGCAAAGGTTTTCTTAGCTATCTTTTGTTCACCTCCTCTGATTTACGATTTAATAATGCACATAGTCAGATTAATTAGAGCTTATAATTATTTTTTAAATTAATTCCTTAGTTTTATTTTTTAAGTGAAGGTTGCTTAAAAGTATGATTACATGTTTATTTAATAAACTTGTGTGCTTATTTGTTTCATATGACCATTTTCAGACTAGGGAATGCAAAAGATTCCTATTGATTTTGATTTATACGGTAGAGTGCACAGTACATAATGTCCAGTACTCTTCAGTTCTTTCCACCATCAACTGTGTATAGTGGCACTTAAATAAACTGTAATCTTCAATTTTCTAAGGTTTATGTGGGAAATAAACCCCAGCAAGGAATATGAGAGGAAATTAATTGAGTGTTGGTCCATAAAACTTAAATAAAATTAAAAAAACCCAACACATAAACATTTTGGATACTGCAATTATGCAAAAAAAAAGTTAAGACTGAGCTAAGTAATAACAAAATGCTAATTTCTGGTGCATGTCTTTTAGTTCAAGTTATTGTAAATTATAAAAAATGGCTTTGGAGTATCTTTTGGATGCTTTTGGAGGAGTATAAGGAGATAACTAAGTAGTTAAATAACCAACAGACCCTTTACAAACCCTGCACCTTCAATAAAACTTGGTATTAAAGTTTTGAAACAGAACTAGCAAAATACAAAATTTCTAAAAGCAAAAAAAAGAGCAGTTTACACTGTAGTTTGTACCTGCAACATTTCTATGTCTGAAATATATAGAACAGCAATGTAGAAATTTCTGTATATAGCTCCGCTGGGTAAAATGTTTCCTTAAAACTTAAATACATATCTTTAGCTCTATCTCATGCTAGATCAACAGTGAATATCAATCTTTAGGGTAATAAAAATCAAATGCAGCCCATCCTCAGGACCCTAGTCAGCTGTCTTGCTGCCAGTAACTACAATTTACAGCAATAAACACTTCTTTTGCAAGTTTTGTGTGCAGCAACAATTTTTTTTTACATTTATTGCTTCTAATATATTAAAAAACCTACTCAGAAGCATAGAATTTGCATGCAGTGCAATATATCTAAAGTTTGATCCTTGTACTCTGCATTTCAGCTTTCTTAAAAATGTACTTTTTGTGTGTGTTTGTATAAACTTCAGCATTTTGGAGAGGAGGAAGACTGTGAAATATCAAGACTCCAGTTAATAGTGTATGATACAGTTTGTTGGCTTGGACTTAAAACACAGGTTTAAATGTCTGACAAATGTGGAAGCAGGAAAATTAGAACTAGAAAGAATGTGGTTTTGTTAAGATTCTAAGGATGAGAGAGAGAGTGTTTCTTATGCCTAGAACATAGTTTAGGGGAACAGCTCATCTGGAAGGGAAGCTGTAAGCCTTTTTGGGTAAAAAGCAGGAAAATTATTTGTATTCCCACAGGATAACACTAAATCTAGAGAAGATGCTTAAGGCAGCTGAAGTACAGCTTTGTGTAAAGCTGCAAATGATCTGAGTGGTCTGTTAAAGACAGTGAAGAAAGAAATTGGGAAGAAATTTACAGCTCATCACAAGCAAATTGAATATTCGAAATTTGAGGAAAAGTTAAGGAGCAGCACCAGCAGTAGGAGGTTCAGCAGTGTGCCCTTGCAGATACTCTGCATTCAGCATCTGTGGTGCACAAATCCAGGCAGGAACTACCAAGCGATGTATAAAAGCAAGTGCAGCAACATTTGAGCAGAGGAGTTTAGAAGGGCAGGGAAAGGCAGCTCAGGGAAGGCTGATGACAGGAAAAAACCCCACCAACCAAACCCAAATACAGCCTCTTGAGTAAGAAGATTTGACTTGTCCAAAGCACTGTCTTTAAAGGAAAATATTTCAGGAAAGCCAAGTGTACTTACTGAGATCTTTTTCAGCTGTTAGCAAGATATGTAGAGATAGAGGCAGTGGCCTTAGGGTTGTTATGATCCCTGGTGCACCCAGCAGCCCACATCTAGCACCACCTGTGTTCTCACCTCTTCCCGCCTGCTCCCTGTAGAGAAGAGCTATATCAGCCTTGGTGACCCTGAATGTAAACAGAACAGCCACAAAGAATGCCTAATTGTGACAGTTCAGAATTTGTGATTGAACGACTAATTCAGCTCCCCTTATGCTGGTCTGACTGCCTCAGGGAAACATTCAAACTCTTTGAATGGACCCCAGGAGAAACATTTACACCACCAGCTGACTCACTCAGCTGTTGATAGCTGTATAAAATGCAGGCCACCTTTCTGTCCCCTTTGTGGTGTGACAAAGTCAACTTCCTTGTTACAGCTGTGGTCAGTCACACTCTGCGTTACTCCCCGAGCTTCACAGCCACATCATCCTTGCCCACCTCCGCTGAGATTTCCTCCATTTTAGGGGTTTATTTGTCATTTGTCAGTCACACACTAGAGCAAACTGTAATACCCCTACAAGTGATAGTGAATAAAACAGTATTATGGCCATATCCCAGTCATCAATAAGACATCATCATCTGAATCTAGTCATTAGCAGAGAGCAGATATTTCTAGATATGTAAACTTTGATGGTCAGTTCTTGTGCCATCTGTTGTCATCACAAACTGCTGATGTTTTTATAGATCCTGACAGTGATGCCTACCAAATATGCTTCACACAGATGGATAAATGAGTCTGTAATTACTGAAGTCAAGTATGTATGTATTAGGACATCACATATAAATGCAAATGTTGCTGCTAATGAAGAGCACAGATTCAACATTAAAGCACCCTACTTATGTTTACATTCCTTAATGTTTCAATGTGACAATAAAGCAAAACTTTGTAACACAATTTATGTACAATAAATTTGCATAGACTTGTTAGCTCCTGACTTCCTTCATATAGTACTTACCTCCTTAAAGTGCAGATGGGGAAGCTAACTGTTCCACGTAAAATACTTGAGTTTTTCACAGTATTTCATGGTCTTTCACACTCTTGGCATGGGAACTGCAAAGGTAGCCTACCTTTAAAAGGCAGAGGCAATAGCTTAACAGGGAAAGTTTGTTGATGCTACTGAACAATTTCTGTAACCACAATTTCTGAAACATGGAATATCTAAGGTGTAACTAAGTTAAGCATCAACCAGTGAAATAACTGAAGCGGCAGTTCTTGCATGAGCAAAGGTGAAGCATCTCTGTTCTGTCAGTTAGCAAAAAGAAAAGAACTTTGAAATAAAGCTTTGAGGTCTCCTTTAGTGGTTATAATTCCCAGAAACACTGAAACTATAGATACGGGATTCTGAGAGTTCTGATCCTGTTCTAAATACACTTCATAGAGGAGCTGAAAGACATAAGAACCAGACTTGCAGCTACACTCCCAACAAAGTCTTGCTAGTTCTTCACAAGACACTACCAGAAAAGGTTTATCAGGTTGATGAAGCCATTTCTCTGCTTGCTGACTGGGAAGATTTGAATTGTTGCAAAGCACAGAACCAAGTCATAGAAAACAAGAAAAGGTATTTCTTTGATTCATTGTTCCTTTCTGATAAGGCGTAATGTAAAGCATACAGGAGTACCTTCAGAATATGCTTCATCTGTCAAGAATTATGGAGACCTTGAGAGCTAAGGCACTTAGTTCACCTTTCTTTATGAAAGGCAGTTATAGCCTTAGGTGATTGATCAGAATATTTCTAGACTGAACCATCAAGCATGAATGCATTTAGGTATTCATGTCCATTTCTTAATTAAGGGCTTAATTGGAAAAATACAGATTGCTGGTCTCTGAAAGCAGATTCCTAGGGTGGAATCCACAGTCTTCACATAATATTAGATCTCAGTGTTTGGGACGTGGTATGTACTTCAGAATAGTCTTAATCTAAATGGGTTTAAAAATCTGGCAGCTGGATTTGTCCAGTAAGAAATGGTACATTTCCCTTCCCAGGGCTTGTGTATCTCAGTAAGGAATAATTCTGTATTAATTTCTTTTTCTATATGCGATACCTTCTATGGTTCAGAAAGTCAAGATTCATAGCTCTCTGAGCCTAGAAATGAAGGTATTAGGAAAGGCATTGTACTTGTTTCTCCAAGGAAGATTAATCTGTTTAGCAGAGACCACAATCAAACTTGCAGTGCATACTCCTCTCCCACATTCAGCATTTCTGTTCCTAAGAGAGTCTGTGAAGAACCAGCTTGTATGTCTCTGCACCTGCCAACCCCTCCATTCTGAAGCAAGGCAAATACACCAGTTTTGTAGAGATTTGAATATTTTGATTCAGATCTACAATATTCTTTCAAGTAGAATAGTTACACTGTCAGAACTCATATGCATGTGTTTCTTTTATGGTGACTTCCACATTGATATTTTCTATCCAGATGTAAGAATATTTTTAACACTACATCTAGGATGGTGAAAAATAACTGAAGTAGTGTTGTTATGCTGATATTATTTTGGTACATAATCAAAGATTATATCATGATTTTAAAAATAGTGTTTGGGTTCCTAAGTCAGGGGAGGTGCTTTTAAACCATTTTCTAATATATTTTTTTCTTCACAGTTTATGTAATTTTTCTCAAATCTATGCAATTCTGCTTCATCTTGGTTTTGTAGTCTTATTCCATGATTCTGCCCCTCTCCCCCCACCAAAAAAAAAAAGAAAAAAGAAAAAAAAAAAAAAGAAAGCAGCTGCTTGGGACTCAGTGCCTTGCAGTTGTCAATGACAGTAAATATGGCAAGTACTCTAGTGTCTGGCACCTGGTACATTTCTGGGTGATTCAGCCCAGCATACTCTAAGAGAACATTCGCTTCCATGATTGCTTCACTCTCAGCTTCTACAGCTGTGCCCTCATCATCTGCAGTTAGACACACTGAAATTCTTTCCCATCAAACCAATTTTTAGTCTTTTTATTAGTTCTACATTTCTATTCAGCTTGATGTTCCATGTATTTTAGGAAAACTGCACCAGAACCCTAACATTTACCCTCAACAGATGTCCATCAATATACACTGTGAAAACCTCTATATTAGAAACTATGGTTTTGCAGACTTTCAAGACAAGAATCAGGTTAATTCTTGTAGTATAATTACTCTGCACAGAAAGGACAGAGGTTTTCCATGCTTTCTTAAGCTATGCATCCTTGCTTCATACCCAGATTAGAAACTCAACTGTTAGGTAAAAGATTACTCTATTTTCTGTTCCTCAGTCATGAAAATATTGGATGAGTTTGATTGAAACTGACTTCATGGGTCAGGTTCTCTTTTATGAAAATTGAATTAACAGTACTTTAGAAAACAGTAACAGCAACATCCCTACATTTACTTCAATCTGCTTAAGATGAACAGTTCATAATTTTATGTGTCATATGTAATAATAGAACTAATAAAAAGTTGTTTTGGGGACAAACTCTATAACTAGTCGTAAACAGAAATCAGGTCCAGTCTTATCAGACCTAATACTCAGGAACTCCATATTGTATTTTGTAATTTAGATCTATCTTGGTATTTATGGTTCAAATTAACCCTACCATTAAAATAGCCAGTTTAACCTAGCTCAACATCAAAGTGTTAATTTCCTTTTCCGAAAGCCAATTATTATTGAGTAGTTTAAAATAAGAATATAACTTTACAAGACTGAACTCCATATGACCTTACTGTAGACATATGGTCACAATAATAAAAAAAATTAAATATTAAAAAGGAAGTATTTTTAACATGCAGCTGTTTCTCTTCAGTCTTTTACATTCAGTACCCCCTCCTCCCCCCCCCCCGCCCCGATGTGCAGTATGTTAAATCTCATTAATAAACCATAAGTATAATGTTAACTTGGCATCCTTATCTCCCGTAGAAAGCTTGAAAATTAGGGGGAAAAAATGCTACAGACTAAAGCAAAAGCTTTTCAGCTGGTACAATATGAAAATATGCCAAGTTCTGTGGCAAGATCCCAATAGACAGATCTTTTGGGAATATTTTTGGTATGTTACTCCAGCTTAAAACCGTAATGAAAAGATTGTTTGAATTCATTTTTTTATTATATTCTTGAATACGATGTTTTAAGCAAGGATATGATTTTTACACGTTTTTTTTTTTTTTCCTGCTGATATTTTCTTTCTAGTTATTGCAGGGCACTATTGAGAGTGTGCACTACAAACAGACATACATCAACAAGTTAAATATCACAGAGAGTAAATAAGTTGCCTGCCTAGAAGGGGTGCTAAGATGTTATTCATAGCCTATCTATTGATAAGCTATACATATGTAAGTTACAAGAACTCTGTCAAGGGTACCAAAAAAATTTATAATTGTATCTTTAACTTAAAAGTTGCAATAACTGTCTATTGCATAACAATTTTTAGAGCCGTAGCTTCAATTACAGGGATAAAGACATTGATTTGCCTTCAAAACAATACCCTCAATCAATAATGCCATTGTATAGAAATGTAGCTTCACAACTTAGCAAGCTATTCATGATATATGATTCCTTATCTGTATAACTGTGCTACAGTTTCACCATTCCTCAAGAAGATAAAGAAAATAAAACATCAATATTGTCAACTTTTCAGAAAGTACAACGCTGAGGGGTGCAGAGAGAAAAAAAAGGGTGGCTCTGTTATTGCTAAGGTTATATGTTGAGATAGCACCTAGATATGAATTGAAAAAGACCTAGGGTGGGATTTAAGCTCAGGGAGTAGATTTCCTTTAAAATCTGTCAAGAAGAATATGAATTTATGGAATATAGTTCATCTTGCCCTAAGGTATGCAATAAAGTATTTCCAAAAGTATTTATCTCTCTCTGTTGATTATAAATGGGAACTCTGTAGACTAATTTACATGCAGATGACTATTAGAAATCAAAAGTTAGGTGAACTTAATTCCAGACCTCCCATGTTGATCCATTATAAAACATATGGAAAATAGAATTATTAAAGCCTATGTTTAACAATTTAGCATACAGAAGATGCACTCTATGCCTGAGTGATTCCTTGCTAGGTGGCTATAGGAAGTAGAGCTGTCAGTCAGTAATGAATTTCTTGTTCAACCTTATAATGAAAACCATCAGGCCAACTATACATGTACACACATATATATACACACACATATGTAAGTTTCCTCTTCTGCAGCATGATGAAGGCACATGCAGTGAGTTCCTCAGAAAGTATTCTGGAACGTGTACAGTATGAATAGCTAGCAAGCACTTAAAGCTGGTATGTGTGTAGGGACAGTGGAGAACAATCATCAGTAGGCTGAACTGAGTATTCAGAAGAGCTCAGTAAGATTGAGATAGGTTTAGGATCTACAGTACGAAGAGTGAGGACTGGGATTTATATTTCAGCAGGAGAAAGAGGTTTAGGCTTCAGACTTGGGCCAGTAATAAAAGAGAGATCATTTTTTTCCTTGTATTGCCTGTGAGGATTAACCAAAATCATCAAATCCCTGGTGGAATCCAGCCCTCCACAGATGTCGCAGGAATCCAAGAAAACTAACTTCAATGAAATAATGGTAGCCTTTTTGAATAACCCCTATCTGTTCTATAAAGCATGCTGTTAACCAGCATCTATACCTGGTAAATTCTGCTCATTAATCTTTCCAGCTACGATGAACTAAATTCAATCCTAAGAGTTAATGTCAGGATCTACAAAAACTTTCTTTGGGGAAGAGATTTTTCTCCAAATCCTTTAACTTGTTTTATCTATACCACACAATTTTCTGTTAGAAACATGGTTTTAAGTGGAGGTCACAAATTCACCCTAGAAATAAATTTCTGATTTTCATTAGGGTGATATACTACAGAAAAACGTACCACTAGGGTATAGAACTCAAAATCTTAGATCAGAATATTTTTTTTTCCTTATGCATGTGTTGCTCAAACAGAAAGTGTGAGGCCGATGCAAGTTTTACTAGGCAATGTTCCATGGCACATATTGTATGTGAGATAAGACTAGAAGATTTGCTCACTTGCTCTGAAACCACTTGAATCCGGCTCTTATCAGTGAACCTTTCATGGATAGTCAGAAAAGATGATGTACTTCTGATAAAGTTCATTAGCATTTGCACTGTTTTTTTCATTTTTTAATGTATTCTGATTCCTTTGTGGACATGAATGCATATATGAAGCGTTATAAAACACTCTCTTAACATTTATATCATGATGAGATGACTCATTATGGTTTATACATTTAATTTACACATAATAGTATTGTGGTTATATTATTATAACTGCATCTGTGGAACTGTAATGTGTTCATTCATACAAATGTGTGTCATTTTATCACAACTATACGCAAAGGAGTAAGCATGACATTAGGTAACATTTTGCTAAAATGAGGTTAATACGTTTATTTTCAAAGTGCTGTAAAACTTGTGTATCTATTTCTGGCTTTGTTTAGAACATATGGACAAATGGCAGCTAGACCTCAGTTTCAGATCTAGGATTGCTGGCCTGTAGCAAACAGAGTGTAACCCTGGTACTGTGTGAGCTGTACACTAATGCTGAAATGCAGACTTTCCGTGACATCATGCAGTATATGCATTACAGCGTGCAGCCTCTGTTCCTCAGGTTGAAACAGAACACTACATAGAATTTGATACACAACCAGTCGATAAAATAAAATTACTTTTTCTCTCTTTCCTAGTTGTCACCTCCCTGAGTTGTGCATAGTTTATTTAACACAGAGAGTAAGCACACGTTCAAATTCTTTTAGTTTCCTCATTCAGTAATCAATGAAGTAATGAAAATGTAAGAAGAAATCTTCACATTTCTTACCTTTACCTTCTGCTTTTTTCTTCAGATTTTCAACTGCTTAGCTTATTTATGTGTTACTTTACTATTCATTATTCTTAAAAATACACTTGTTGTAGTTCAAAAGGAGAACACTTAGGTGCAACGCTATCATCACGGTATGTGATTGAGAGATTCTGTGTCAATTCAGAACATTAATAACTTTGATAACTTGTATATGATTACCAAGGTGATCCTTTGGAATCTGTTTTGCAGTCTTTGGAAGTGGGAAAAGGAGCTAGGTAGAATCATAGAAGGCTTTGGGTGGGAAGGGACCTTAAAGACCATCTAGATCCAACCCCACTGCCATGGGCAGGGACACCTTCCACTAAACCAGGTTGCTCAAAGCCCTATCCAGCCCGGCCTTGAGCACTTCCAGGAATGGAGCATCCACAGCTCCTCTGGGCAACTTGTGCCGGTGTCTCACCACTCTCACAGTAAAGAATTTCTTCCTTATATCTAATTTCAATCTACCATATTTTACTTTAAAACCATTTCACCTTGTCTTATTGCTACAGGCCCAACTAAAATGTCTGTTCCCATCCTTCCTGTAAGCCTCCTCTAGGTACTGGCAGGCTGCTATAAGGTCTCCCCAGAGCCCTCTCTTCTCCAGACTCGAAGAACCCCAGCTCTCTTAGCCCACCTTCATAGCAGAGGTGCTCCAGCCCTCTGATTATCTTCATGGCCCTCCTCTGGACTTGTCCCAACATGTCTATGTCTTTATGTTGGGCGCTCCAGAGCTGGATGCAGTACCCCAGGTATGTTCCTAAAACGTAGAATGTCTGTCTCACTTGACCACTACAGAGAAAAATACACTAAAAGTACTTCAATATGAACTTTTTTGTTGCCACTTTTGTGAGAATGAGATTTGCATTTTTCTCACTTATTATGTATTACCTAATTTATATTTCTACTCCAAATAATATTAAAACATGTCTAATATGGTCACTGATGAAGCCTGATCCTGCACAACTCTGTTATTTAGCATATTGAAGAAAACCCAACTGTATATACCAGTTAAAAGTATAAAATAATGTTATGGTTCTTCTCTAGCCTAAACCTAGTTGTTTCCCAAAGATTAAATGAAGCTTAAAATTATCTTTACTATTATATCAAACGGGTTTTGAATGTGTGAATGATAAATAAAAAGTTCTGTCTCATTAATTTCTAAGGAAGTTCATTCTAATGGAAATAAATTCAGGGTGGAAAAGAAATCTGCTTTACAAGGGAAGAAAAACATACATTAGAAGTAAAAGCATCTGATAAACATTTGTCACAGTAAAGTAGCACATCATTCTAGATCTTCCCAAATGTTTTCTGCAATTGTTTGTACAGACTGATGGTCACTGAAAAATCCTGCATATGACATATCTCTTAACTTTTAAAAAATAATAAAAATATTTGTATATAAACTTGTATATCAGTGTGCATTGTGTTGGAAAGTATAAATAAAATTTACAATTTCTTCATGTATGGTCCCAAAGTTTTCTTTTCTTGCTTTGTTTTTATTTTATCTCTCAGTATTACTCCTCAACATTTATGGCAACAAATATGTCCTCATCATTGATTCCTTACTTTATTACTGCACAATGTTACAAAAATTTCTACAAAGACCAGTAGCCTACTCTAGCAATGTTAATGTTTGAAAGGTCTCAAGGGTTTGAGTTTCCAATCAGGTGAACCGACAGGCTCTGAAAGTAATACAAACATGAAGAATCCAGATACAAAAGAGTACATTAACATTTTTCAAGCATTTACCTCGGGATTTTCAATTAGGTTAGACAGTCAACCTCTACCCTTTACAATGGGATATCATATTATTGAATGTCTAAATTTCCAAACTTATACAATTTAGAAAATATTTTTCCATAGAAAATTTTATTTGCACTCCAAAATTTTCAGATCTATTTCTTGTACAGAAAACAGGAACAGTCTGGTAAACTCCACTGATACATGTTCAAAGTGCATTTTCATGTTTTCTACTGTAGATTCAAATCTTGACGCCCATTAAGTCTCTTGCTTGTTAAGATTATTCATGTAAAGGACCAGAATTAAAAAAAAAAAATCTTGAATGAAAGCACACAGTCCAGTTAACGAGCTTTTGATTTAAGTATGAATTTAAATGCGTAGTTTTATAAACACTGGTTTTGCATAGTTTTTACACGTTATGAGAAGTATAGCAATCATGAAATACTTAGGGACAGTTTGCAAGCCCAGTAAAATTGCTGTGATAGACATGGATACATTATTTAAAAGAGAGAAACATTAAGGAGTTGTTGCAGACACAGTCATGCACTTCACTCTTAAGAAAGAAGCAGTAATATACTTTATTAATGTAAAGTAGTGAGTTATCAAAGTTCTATGGTAAGTGTGACAGTGGTTTAACAAGATAGGCTGGCAAGATGCAATTGATTATTTACTACGTAGAGGACAGGGTCATACAAAACTGTCAGGGAGACCCTCCTGTTATGGGGTTCAGAAAGGACCCCTTTGTATTCTAAACTCCTCCTCAGAGAGGAGTCTAAGTGCAGTTGGATCCAGACTTAACCCCAGGCTTGGTCAATGGTTCCTGTCTAAAAGATTATATATGTGCAATGAAACCTTTACATCACTTAAGTAAGATTTCATAGTTTATCATGCTGTTAATCACTTACTGAGAATCTGTTGCAGCAAGGAATCTCACAACCTCAATGAGTAACCTTGAGAGGGGTCCCTACTCAAGGGGAGATCCTGGCATGCAGGCCACTGCCATGCAGGAGAGCTCAGTGGGCCCTGGGCTGTCCGCTATAGATAAAGATGATTGACTTACACTCCCATTTGCATACCAGAAAGATGTCTGGGTCACTCTTCCAGGCAGCTTTTCACTACAATGTTGCCATCTAACCCCCAAAGTCTGGAGTAAGATGGATATAGCCATTACAGCCCCTACTGGTGGTTATGGCTTAAGCGGGGGTGGTGGTGGTGCGGTGTAGGGCAGGGGCAAGGGATGCATGCTACCACATGAGAGAATTGCCATATGCTGTTAACGTGCCAGTTATGGAACTTCTGTCACTGGATGCTCAATATAGGGCCAAAGACATCTGGAATGTCATAAGCACAGTTGACTTTAAGGCAGGAGAGTGAGATAAGTGACATCTTAAAGTCACTTTTGTATCTTTAATTCTACCTTAGTCTGACTAAAAATAAAATTCTCACATGGTTTCAGATGACAATTTTTTAAAGTAAGTGACTTAGCTTTTAGGCACCACTGACTTCAGAATGATATTTCAGCTCCTTTTTCATTTTGCCCTCTCAGAAAATTTGACCTTGATGCTAATCACATTGTCACTATTCAATAGTACCTGATGTTGTGCTCTCCCCTGTTGAATAGATACAAGCAGCAGACAGACCATATACAGATTATTCTTAGTTCAAGTAGATTAATATTTAAGCTATTGTCCCCGTGGGTTGTTAGACACACCTGTGTCTACAACCACATGTATTTAGTGCTGGGTGAACTGTGAGCTGTTTTGAGTGTCAGTTTGCTACATTTTCAGAAAATACATTTATTTCTAAGCAAGTAATAGTTTGGGGGGTTGTTATATGGAATCTCCATGGATCACTATTGGGTATGGACAGCAGCCACCTGTCAGAAATGTGAGGCTTTTGTTGTGTTGGTATTCACATTGTTTTCTTTGTAAAGTTTAGCTTTGGCTGGTCTAGAGCTTCTTCAAATGCATGACATGAAGCACAGCAGGCTAAAACTTTAAGAAAAATATGATAGAATCATGGAATTTATGGGGATTTGTTCATAAATATAACATCATATGCCTTAAGGTTTCCTTGGGGTGATTTTCTTTCTTTTTTTTTTTTTAGATCAAAGAAAACATTTTCACTGTAGAACATACCATATTAAAGAAATTCCAAAGTTGAAGAGATCCTTACATAACACGGAATTAAATGGAATTAAATGCTGAATTTTAGCGATGAGTATTAGTAGCAATTGGACAGTGATATTCTGCTAAAAATTGGCCTTCCTTATAATGTTTGCCAAAAAGAAAAAAGTTTACAGTCTCCAAGGAAATTCTATCTTGGAGCTCTCATATCATAAAGTTCCTCATAAATGTATGACCAAATGAAGTTATATACCAATTAATGCAATGCACTGTAGCTGGACAGCAGAGGACAAGTGAAGGTAGAAGGATGTCTGAACTGACACTTCATTTCTAACCAGCTTAAATAACTAGTGTAATAAACTGAAATAGCTTATTTTAATGCATTTAGTTTGTGTCCTGACTTTGGCAAATTGTTTTAGATATTCATGAAAGGTCAGAGTCTAGCCCATAAAATGTTGTGATAAAATACTCTCCATTCAGCACAATGTTCAGTTCTTGAGTAGAAGGGATGTAGAGCAGATAAGGAATGCTTTTGTCAAAACTTTAGTTAAATGTAATTGTAGATACCATTCATATCACTAAATTACCTTGGCTGGCTGTGGGAGCAGGTGTCATTTGCCTAAATAAGTGTGTATAGATAGACACAAGGTCATTAACAAAAAAATTTGCCTTTAGTTCAATGGCCTGTATAATTTTCCCAGTATTACATAATACTATGTGATGTAGTAAGATTACTGATCCATTGTCCCTCAGAAATTAGTTTTATAAACCTGTGATTTTCCTTTGAATATGAAAATCATTATATGATTTTATGCACAATCACTTTAAATTTTTAGTAAGCCTTTCATGTTACTGAATGCGTTTTGTACAGATTCCCTGTCTACCTTGCGTATCTCTACCACGACTTCAGCTGTTCATATTTTCTTTATTTAGTTGAGGGTAAGTGAACATATTTGTTATATGTTCAGAGGAGTAACTTTCCATTGTAACAGTAAATATATACCTTTAACAAAGCAGTAAGGTAATGATCATTGCAGTCCTTAATGATAAATATGAAAGAATTCATACAGACCTTTAACCTGTATCTAGATAACATTTCCACAGAGATGGCTTCACAGATTTTTCCAGAAAATTTTCTTTGGTCTTTTTTTCCAAAATTTAGAGTACTCTATGAAAAAAAACCACCATGAAAACATCTTGGTTTCACCTAGTAAACAGATCTATTCTGTGAAATGTGTCTACTCTATCACCTGTCCCAAAGGCATAATGTTAGAGCAATTCCTTTAGTATGAAAAACTTAGGAAGCAAAGACTTGCCACTGTGGGAAAAAGAAATATTTTTCTTCTTACTTCACTTACATATCCAAAAAGCTGTATATTCTATGAAAAAAAAATCTTTTATTATATTTTTTTTCCAGATAAATTGTACATCCAAACAATATCACCTATAACCTCTGAGTATCATCTGCCTACTCTTGGTCAAACCACACAGCTGATAAAACAGTGAGAAAGATAAGAATCCCAATTGGATGGAATAAACAGAGAGATCTGAATTCCAGCTACAGCTTGATCCAGTGCAGTGTACTGCGTTCTTTCCCTTAGTAATTTCTTGACTAGGACATTATTTTAGACTATTAATTGTTTCAATTAACAATAGAGTATCTGAGGATTAGAATTAATGGTTTATCATTAAGATACAAAATATATGATGGCAAAATAAATTGTGGAATAGGAAATATGGATTTTTTGAAAGATAATGTTTTTAATTCTCTTAGGCCTTAGTCCAAAGCCTTCTTTAATGGATTGAATCAGGCTCTTATCATTCAGGTGTCATCTTTTATCTGTCTTCCCCAAGGCCTCGTATATTCTTACATACTGTCTTGCTTTCTGCAGCTATATCATGGCTATTCAGCTCTGAATTACAAACAACTATTTCTCTTATATGTAAGATTTGTGGTCTTTGTTTTATGGCTAGTTATTTAAACAATGATAATATACAGCTTTGGACACTTCAGTGTTCTTATCCCCTTTTTCTTGCGCCACCTATCTTAGATCATTCCAGAAGTCAAGACTTACCTGCACTAATGATCTTAGAAGAATTTTTTAGGATTGCACACTCAGATACTTTAGATGGCAAATTTTATACACGTGGGAAGTTCTTCATATTATATGTGGCATAGAACCTTAATTATTAAGGCAGGAAACAGACAGTATTCCCACAGTCCTTCACTGCAACTTTGGCACAGAGGCAATTACATCAGTCAGACAGGGCTCTGTCTGTACTCTTTACAGTTTGGGCCAACCATGCATACATACTTTTTTTCCTGTGACTGAAGGTAAAACCCAAAAAAGTTTTTACTCAGTAAATCCTAGATATTTTTTTCCTCAGTCCACTGTACAAGGACTTGTAGTATGAATAAGATTCAAAATGTTCCAGAATTCTCATGTTATGTTTACTTGATGCTCTGTCATAAATAAATTTTACCTCCTGCGAAACTTAGATCTCACTAGTATCACCAGTTCCACCTAACTGTAGCAGTTTTGTCAAGATATCCTAGAATAAAGCCAGGTGAATAGTGTAAATAACAATAACTACTAAGCACAAATGTTAAAAACAAGCCTGAAACATAATTCTTAATTTGAAATATGAGTGTACAACCTTTTGTGTGTGAACTAAATAAGAGAAAAATTATGAGTCTGCTGAGTTTATATGAATTATATGAGAAATACCTATTTGCTACCTCAGATATTTTTTAGAATTAAGAGTCTAAGTCTATCTGAAATTCCTTTGATTGGTTTTATATTTAAAATTTAATGTTCATTCAGTACATATCCGGCTCACAAAGCTGATCAAATAAGACAGACATATATAGGTAAAATAGAGAAATATATTTAAAATAAGTACGGGAAACTTATTCCATTTCACAAAATATTTAACATTGTCTCACTTTTTAACTTATTCAGCTAGCTGAACAATGTTCTTTAAAACAAATTTTCCTAGCTGATTTTTTTTTTTTTCATTTGGTATTTGTTATAGTTCAGGAAGGATTTATTTTCCCTGTAGATAGAAAAGGAAAAGGTGCTTCTCTGTATAGCAGTGTGAACATGTTAGCACATGTCTAACACCCACGAAAGGCTAAAGAAATAGAAAATGTCTGGCAAGTATTCTAGCAGAACAGAAATATTATTTAAACACAGATTTCCCATTAGGAATCTTGTTTTGCTCTATTCCATATTTTTTATCACTTAAGTAGTGGCCTGAAAACCAGAAGTTGAAAATATGCTTGATATATATTCTTTAAATTCTCACTTGTTAGTGCCTGTGGGACAAGTAATGTTCCCAGAAGGAAATATAACTCTTTCTTTATTATGACTATAATTATTTCATTAAGTCCCCTTTAGGGCTGCAATGGCTGGAACTGTCATAAAATACAACGTGGAATTTGTCGTAGAGGTTGGAATTAGAATTTTATTTCAGCAGTATTCTGAGGAAACTGAAGAGTTTTCACACAAAATTAGCACAGCCAAATTCAGAAGGAAGTAACTTCTGAAAAAAGGCACATACGTTTAAGTATGTCTTGTATTTATTAAACCACTAATTGCATGCAGTGTTTGATATTATGTCTCTTAAAGGCAATTTTGTAATGTTTAGCACTGTAAAAGAGCCAATGACCTTTGGAAAGGGTTATTTTCTTGAAGTGCTGTCCTATCCCTGTTGAAGTTACCAGCTTTGACTTGTTCAGGATTGGACTCCTTCAGCTGAAATGAGGATCACACGGAGCCGGGTCAACAACCCTGAGGATGACTGACTTCTATTAATAGCAAGATCTTTTGTGCCAATCCAGCTGGTAAGGGAACAAGGTGCTGACATTCAGGAAATGTAGCAATGAATGGCAAAATAAAATTGTTTGGATGATATACATCCTGGAGGTATTGTGCTTGTATTATAAGTAAGGCAGTTCATATTACCCCTTCTGTGTTTATGCAGCACTGTAAAGCTAATAATGTAGAACTGATAGATTTTCTAATAAAGCATTATTAAAAATATCTGTTCTGTGGTCCTTTCACCCCTTAGTTTTGACTTCTTGTGGCTGATGGTGTTGCACTTAAAATTTCTGACCAGTTTATGGTGTTCCCTCTATTTTGTTTTGTAACATCTTAATTGATTCTTTGTTCCTGTTCGTTAGCAACTTGACTTAATGAATTGAATGGAAAGGGTGTGATATTATGTGCTGAATATTTTATACCCTAATTTAACACGTCTTAAAACTGAAGAAGCACAAAATGATCATCCTGTGGCAAAGGGTACAAAATCCCACTTCTTTCTCTCACACTTAGTTCACTTGAACTAGAGGTTGTCGTAGCTTGAAGTGGTTTTCTGTGTCTCCATAGACACAACGAACAATGGCTTCGATTTCTGCTGAGATTCAGAAATTGCTTTCAAGAAATCTGCAAAGCATTATTTTAGCACTTGCCATGGTGGAGTTTGCTTTTCAGGCATTCCTGAGGGCACCGCTCTTTAGCTGAAGAGACTACACCACAAGAAGGCAGGGCTGAGGAAGACAAGGCCACTGCATTAAGTACACTCTCCTGAGGGAAGTACGTAGCAGTCTCAAATCATATCCATTAGAACTCAACAGGAGATTTCTTGCCCATAATCTCACTGACATTCAGCTTAAGTTGAAAGCAATGACAGTTGTGAGAAAACTGTTACCACATTATGAAAGAAATGTCAGTGGACTTTCAAGTGCCGCTTTCTGAAATAGAAATAAGATATGTGCAAGTAGGATAAATTTTTATTTTCTTTTGAATGAGATCATGAGTTATGTTGCTGAAACTTGCTTTAAAATATTTTAAATATGGAAATATGTTACAACAATGTACAACAATGTTACAAAATAATTGCTCTGCTGTTGGGATTCCTTGTGTAGTTGCAATCCTAAGCTTGGATAAATGTGAGTGTAAATGTGAAGCAAAGGCTTCACTTGTCATAATTTTGCTAGTTAAATGAGGAATAAATTACCATTCTAGTCATATGGCTGCTCACAAAGCCCTAATCAATTCCTACCCTATACTTAAGCTCCAGAAGTAAACCAAAACAAAACAAATCAAAAGCAAAACAAATAAACAAACAAAGCTCTAAAAAGCAAATCCCTCAAAATATTGATGGTATCAGTAGGAAAGTGCATTGAGCAACTACAGATAGGAATCCAGGCCATCAGTAATAATGAATGAGTGGTGTAGACAGAATATATGTAAGGTTATCTATCTCCATTTTATTTATATATGCTTCAGTGACAAAAAGATCTTCAAGACAACTGCATTCACAGTGCCATTTGGCCAGCCTCTCATTAGGTTTTTTTCAATCAACACAATATATACTCCAAACTCAACGAAGGGTTGTGAAGGATGTCAATTGAGCCATGCTATTCCCTGAAACAGAAACATAACCAGAAGAAACAAGGGTGTGTTCCACATTTTCCCCCATTGCTTGCCTAAAAGAATACCAAAACATGATTTACCTCCTGTAAATGCCAGTTTAGGATGCTACAACAAAGAAGGGGATAGAACAGTAGGAAGGAATCACAATTATGAGAAACTCATTGATTTGTGTTTAGTGAACAGCCTAGTTCTTTCCAACTTCATGTTACCTAACAAACACAAACTCACCAGATGGTGAATCAGAAAATCAAATAGATTATATTCAAACAAATGTAAAAGCACATTGAACAGTCGTATCAAAAACAGCCACAATTTTAAGTTTGCCAAACTGAAAATAAATCCAAGAAAGAAATCTCATGATGGACTGAGTATCTATGAGAGACAGAGGCAAAGACTAGAATGGAAGAAAAATGAGCTGCACAATGGAATTCAGGCTTCAGTACTTCAAGCCAAAACCAAGGAAGCCAGCCAAAGAAAAGCACTAGAAAAAAAAATACTAAGAAAAATAAAGAACAGGGAGAGGAAAAGAAGAAGCAAGCAGATAAAACACAGAAAAGCAAGTGTGCCTTATAGTGTGAAAGCACAGTGTGAGAAAGTGAAATTTAGAAATGTGGAATAATACAGAAATTTCTCATTGATTTCAAAAGCTCAAAAGAATTCATACTACTCTAATACAATGTATATATAACTTAAAGAGAACAAGCTGGATTTAGGACCATTAGATTCTACACAGAAGACTTATGCTGAAGTCTTCAATTTAATTAATTCTCAAATTCAGATTAATTCTCAGTCAATAGCAGGGCTAAATTTCAAAGGCAAATGATATACCACAGATATTTGGTAGAAGTTTGATTTGATAGACCAGGGTATAGTAGATAAAGTAGACTCACATTTTGGAGTACCTTTCTGTCATGTGAAATGTCAACAGTTGTTAATGTTCTCAGGACAAGAACACAGCTGAACATGAAGACTAGCATCAAATGTATGTCTTCTCTTTCATCACTGCTAACATCTAGAATATGAAAAGGTAGATAGAGATCCAAGTACTGTTGATACTATGGACACAACTGAGACAAAAATCTGAAAAAAATATTTGTAAAGTAGAGGGCTCAAAATTATGACAAAGCTTTCAGATACTAAAAGAGAAAAAGATGTTTAATATGGTAGAACCGTTCACCAATTTCAATAGAACTTTAATGATGCAGAGAAACCCCATAAATGCAGTAATATCAAGGTGAGGAAAAGTACAGACTGTATTCACTTAGCGTAACAGTGGAGGGACTCGAAGGTTCTCAGTAGAAATTCTTGCCAACACTGAGACATTTCAACTCAAATATGTTAATAGGTGACTGAGAGTTTAAAAGTGTTTTGTAGAAGAAAGACTCCTTCAGAAAAGATATCTGAGATACACCTTGCCTGCCTGGTTTAAGACATCTATAGACTATGCATGAGCTATGACAGCTCCCATGGGCTGCCTGACAGGTGCATTACTATTGTCTGCTGTTACTACACAAAGCAACACCTAAAACAACCTTGTACATCTTTAGGGCAGATATCTAAAGTTAGGTTAGATGAATATATAAAGTTCTGATTTATGGGTTTTTTTTCACTGAAGGTAAGTTGTTTTTAACAAAACCTGGATCTGAAACGTAACTTCCAGCAGCTGGTTTTCACCAAAATCAATTAAAAGTTCATGCAGCTTGCAACTGGGTGTGTACTTTTGACTCCCCTGTGACAGTGTGAAGTAGAAACAAAATGGTTTGGAGAAATGACTGCAGGCAACAGCAAACAAGGGCAGAAAAGACATTATTTGAAAGCAGGTAGTAGATGATATTGGTATCAGTCACTGTGTACATAACACAGCTTAATGAAACTGAAGATGCACTAGGAAGTACAGATTTATTCACCTACTGTGAGAGTTTTGCACAGTGTCCTGGTATACAATCACCTACATATATTAAAGAAATGATTAAGTAAAAGATCTAAAAATTATTGCCTACATCAGTCCCCAGATTTTGAGCTTTTTTTACATCATTCACACATTTAGCCAATGTTCCTCATTCTGAAAACAGTGGATTCAAATATCTATGTGAAGCTTTCCCATTGAGGATAAAGAAATGGACAAATAAAACCTGAATAAACTAACTATCATCAAAAATTAATAAAAATAATTAGGTCAATATGAAGAAAGATAAATTATTCTAAAAATTAACATGATTTCCTGGGAAAAGGCTTTTTCTCAGTCTTTGAAATAATCAAATTCTGATCTTCATAAAGACTTTTCAAAGCTTTTAATAGACTCTGTGACATGATGTTGGACTGTTATTTTTGGATACTGTTTTTTAAGCACCGCTTGCTGAAGCTCATGAAAATATTTGAACCACTGCCTCAAAATTAATAATTAAACATGAACATACAACCAATTACATTTTATCAATAATTTCATTCTGGTTATTATTGGGCCTTGTCTTTTCATTGCTAACTTAATGTCATAGTGGTACTAATCCGAGAACTATGAAGCACTGAAATCCCAAACATCTATTACTCCTAATCAAGTCAGAAGATGACAGTTACATGTTTCTACTTTACTTTGTATTGCCCAGAACGTATAGCCAAAAAAAGATGCAGGGTCCATTAAGGGATGCCATAAAAAACATTTTAAAAATCAAATTCTGACTCTGGTGAATCTACAATAAACTACACTGGGTGTTTTTTGTCATTCTGCAATCATTGTAGTCCAGGAAACCAAGTAACTAGTAAGACACTGTTAAGTTAGAGTCTCTCAGATCTCAGAAACAAACTGTCCACTCTGCTGTTTGCAAAATAGAGATGTACAAATGAGTAAAGAATAAAATGACTCTGGCAAAAGTGTTCCATTTTAGGCATAGAAAATTGAAGAGCACATTCTTTATTATAAACTTTTTTTTTCTATATCATAAGCTTCAACTTGCTTTTCTTTGATAATCTGTTCTATTTTTTCAAAGATCAAAAACCTTATTATCCCAGCAAACCCCATGCTGAGCTTTCCTCTTATCCTTTCCTGATTGTTGGTATTGTTGCAACCTGTTCACAGTAAATACATCAGATTATGTTTCACAGTTTGCTCAAGCTTTTCCACCTCAACAAAACTGTCAAAGCATTATTTGAAACAAAAACACACATACAAGCAGAAAAATACTATCTTGACAGAAAGTTTTCATTCTTCATTTACACATAGAGTTGATACTTTACTTCTTACAAACATCAGGCTCATCTTATAAATTGGATTTTTAAGGTAGTTTCAAATAAATTAGTTTTTAATGCCCAGGCAATCTATACTTCCCAGAAGGTGAGGCAGGGTTGAAACACAGGCAGCAGCTGAAGAATTTTATGCATGTTAAAGCACAAGCAGAAAATTAAACTCAGATTTTGCAAAAAATAACATTTTTTCAGAGTAAAATGAGGATAAATTCATTAAATATGTTGACTCCAATTACAGTTGACACAGAATATCTCAATAAACTTGAAAAAGAGAAGGGAGATGGCAGGTTCTGAAGGACAGTTAACGTGAGAGAGTAAGTCAATATGGATGAAATTAGAGGACTAAAAGGAGAAGAGAAATGTAAAGCAAATTCATGCAAAATCTACATTTTTGTCATATATCAACCCAATTAATATTTTCTTAATGCATGTCCTTTAAGAGTGTGTTAACTACTTTTCAGATATGGGTGAAAAAAGATTAGACTTCAGGTCTAGTTTGTTTTTTTCTTTTTCTCCAGTTCAGGACAGAAAATGCGAATAGGTGGTTTGGAAGATGTCTAAATACTATCTGTGAAATCAGGTTTCATACTTCAGCTCTTAATGTATGCTTAAACTTTAGACTTGGAAACTTTCCAGTTGTTTCTTGGTTTACGCTGTTATCCTTCATTTCTAGTTCTAACAACTTTGCTTTAAAAAGAATCCTGATGATGGCTCTTGAGTTCAGTCATTGCTGAGCAGGCGCTTAAGCTTTCATGGTGAACTGCGCTCCCTTTGACTGAAGTCCCCTGCAGTTCCAACTGGCTGTACCGTTTCTGTCTCTAGCTGTACATTACAGAAGAGTTAATGGGATTTACTGTAACGACTGCATTTCAGTAGGTGATAAGTTGATCCCCGTTCGTACATCTTAAAAAGCACTCGGATGGCAATTTATTAATAACTATTCTCAAAAGTTTTGTTAATAATTCCCCATGTATAGAGCACAGAGCAGCCATCATTTCACATTACCAGCACACAGGAGTGGTGCTTGGACAGTAGTATATGCTGTGTGTTTAACACTTCAATTGTTGTGCCTCCTATCTAATCGCCTAGATTTTAAAGGGCTCACACACAGTTGCTACAAAGAGAGAGAGTTTTATCTTCCAGCTGGCTTATCCTCCCAGTACTTATCCTCTAGTTAGCTCTTGCTCTTTTTTCAGTCTCTATCCCTTTGAAAGGTTTAGAGAAAACACTTCAAAGTGTTGTTTTTCAAAGATGTGATACTTAAGATAAACTCCCCTCCAGTCTGACCCTCTTCTCATATTTCCCATGTCATGAACATTCACATTCAGCTTTCTCTTTTCCAATTTGCTGCTGTTACATCCAGTGGCCAAGCCTTGCACTCACTTCCAATAGGCAATCAAAATATATATAAGTATAAAAAATAATTAAAAAAAAGAAAGACAATAGTTTTTCATTTAAGGGATTCTGTTAAACAGTTTCCCATGAGTTTGGTTTTACCAGCCTGCCTGTGAGTAAGCAGATTGAACAAGAGGATTCAACATTAAAAATGCACTGATAGTGTACCTAATCCATAAAAAAATTGACACATTTTTCAAAAAAACATTAAAATAGTTTAATGTCCAATTCTAACTGAGTTTCAGAAGGAACTAGGAGGAACTAAAGGAAGATAAATACCAAGAAATATTCTGGTTGTAGGAAATGTTGGTTATCTCTGTAGCTAGCTATGCTGGTTGTCTGTCTGATCTGTAATTTGCTATTAGGTGCAAATACCGTGCAATACAGATTGTCTTGCCCTTTCCCTAGGTTAAAAGGGTTCTTTGTGATAACTATGTGAGGTGGCCCAGCTACAAAGGCAACAAGTAATGTAAGAATAGTCCACTAACAGTCATGTAGTGTATCTATATCAAAGTATAATACTCATTATGTGAAGCCTCATATCAAATGCAAACTCCACCAGCTCAGATTAAGTGCCTTACAGTTCTACACTCAACACTATCTTCAGGACTCATGTCTTTGTTTTATTTAAAACAAAACAATACAAAACAAAACAAAACAAAAAAAAACCACCACCAAAACCACCACCGACAGAAACAGTCTTCCTCACAAATACAGTTACTAAGCATTCTGGCTAACACATGATGCAATGACAAAGAATTGTTCTTCACCCTCGGCCTATTTAATTTCCTCTTGGTTTTCTAACCAATTCAAGTGCATTGCCACTTAGATGACACTTGATGCAGGACTTGTGTCAGCCAGGGAAGATGACTGAGACTGATAAGGTGTTCTGCAAAGTGCCTGATTAGGTGTGCTAGCTTTTGTAATGACTTGGTGGTATGCAAAACAAATAGGTCATGTTGCCCTTAGCCTGCTCCTTAGCATGCACTTGGAATTGGCACCATGTCATCCCTGCCACCTGCTCATTGACAGGTAGGACAGAACAAAATGATGTGTTCTGGCGAATGGATGTCCAGCAGCTCAATCGCTGATGCAGTAAATAAGGCAAAAGGGAACAAATACTCATGAGAGACCATCCCAGGGGAGAGATCCCCTGCAACTGCCAGCACTACCAGCCAGTCATTCTGTCCCCCATCCCCTGACTACTCTTATCTATGGAATCATTATACTCAGTAACTCTGGTTGGCTTTGTGTACTCTTGTAGGTGATATATTTGAAAACTTGTCTAGACTCAGAATGGTAGTGCTGGAAAGTGTTAATTTCAATGGCTCACTGGCTAACTTCCAGGCCACACTTCCAAAGACTGTGATATCTTGACTTAATAGTGGCATGGGACATATAAAGAAGGTTATGCTGCAATGACAGCAAAAACATTGCCATTTTAATAGAATTTACAACCTAGTTTCATTTATGTTGTGTACTTTTATATATACTTACTCATGCCAGAATATTAAAAAAGAGCAGAAGTAAACCCGATCATAAAGACAAGATACTAAGAAAGAAATGTTGCTTTTTAAAATGTCATTCCTTCTGGGATGTGCGTTTCTTTAGGGAGCCACATTATGATCTAAATAAATTGCTGCAATTATGGCTCTGATTCAGAAAAGCACTTCAGCACATATTTAACTTAAGCATGAACTTGGCATGCATGCTCCTGAGGCTGGCTTGTGGTGATATCACTGTAACTGAAGATAGAAACCCTACACCTTGAAACCTTTACCTGAAAGTAAAACTTTCAGACAATAACTCAACAAAATAAGTCACCTTTCGGCAAGTATATGCTCAGTATCATAAAATCTACTATGCAGCTGAGTTACAAACATTGCTTTCCCCAGCTTCTGACTTATCTTGGAATAGCTCTGTTGCATTGATGAGTGCTAACTAGTTTTATCAAATTAACACTAGCTATTATGGGTGTCCTTGAAGGAGAAAAAAAAATAAATTCATTTATTTCATGAAATAAGGCAATTCAAACTTCAGCCACCACCCTTACTCAATACCGAAAATATTTTTTTAGAAAGAAATTGACCAAGAGCAATATATAATTATAATATAATAACACGTAAGAAAATAATATGGCCAGGATAGATAATTTTGAGAAAGATGAAATTTTAATCATACATGATTTTTCAACATTTAAACCCTCCTCGCCAGCTAAGCAACTAGGAAATAAATATTTATTTAAAGTCCAGCAGACCTATGAATATTTTCAGAAAAACCAAATAAATCCCTACAGCAACATCTTAAATCAGGACCCTTTTAATATTTCCCACCTTTGAACTTAAGACACAGATATCCAGCTTCATCATGACCCATTCTAGGCCACCATTATCTTAAAGAACTGATTGCCTTTGCTTTCTTCCCATTGCCAGTCCTGCAAGAAGTGCCATACGGAGAAAGAACTGGAGAAAGCTCAAGGATTTTACCCTCCTTCTTCTTATTCCTTCTTTAAGAAATAAGTACTTTTTTCTTACACCAAAGCACCAGCTGTTTTTAAATGAGGAAGTCAGTGAGTTCTTTTTGGTAACTGAGGTGAAAATAAACTGTCTTGCTTCACCTGCCTTTAGGGAATCTTGAGGAACATAAGGGACTTCCCAGTGCAGAACCAACAAACTAAACATCTCTAAACTCTTCTCTGCGGGTCTAACTATTGTTCATGTATAGTCTTCATGTTTTGTAAATTTGAAGAGGCAACAGTGAGCAAGGCAGTATGCTTTAGCAGGGCAGGACCCTGCAAAAAAAAAAAAAAAAAAAAAAAAGCAAAAGAGGGATAAAGCAGCAAGACGTAATTTGGTAGAGACTTTGAAGGCTCAGTAAATATTCATAAAGGAAATATTAAAAAAAAAAAAAATTAGAGGCAAGGATCTGAAGTCTGTGTGACTGCTTTAGGCTGAATCCCTTAAACTCCTTCTCAGGGATAGCTTTCTTCTTTTTGCAGAATGCTGTTTCCCAACATGATTTTTAAACCTTTGGGTCTGGACAGCTCTATGAAGTAAAGGTCTTCTCTGACTCGTTAACTTCCCATGTTCCACTTTCTGCTCCTATGTTTAAAGTTTAAGAATGAATGTGGCAGCAAAGTTCTAATAACAGTAGGATGATTTACGGCCAAAGACTATAGAATAACTTCATATTTGAGTACACATTGGGATTTGAGAGAATCCTTATAAATAATATTGAAGAACAGTGAGAGTCCATAAATAAAAACCATAGAGGCCAAGAACATAAATACTGTGCAATGCCTTGTATGTGAGGTTGTACCAGAAACAAGTCTTTAAGCAGAATTCTAGATCAGAGTCTCCTTTTAGCTGCAATGATATAATTAATCCTAATTAATCCCATTACCTTTTTAAAACTACAATAAATTGTGTGTGTGTGAGAGAAATAAATTTGATGTAAATAGTGTGTGGTATAATATCACTTCCTGTTCCTGAGCCAAAAATAGAAATTGTTGTAACTAATAAACCATGAATACTGTAACTGCTTGCTGTAAATGTCTAACTGGACCTATCATCTGACACTTCTTTACCCTTTTTATGAGACAATCAATAAAACTTGTCATGTTGTTCCTTTTTATGGCTCATTGAGCTCTTATCAAATACTCAGTGAACTATTGATTAATGGACAAACTGAGGAATATCAGCTTTTATTCACCTTGACACAGGGTTTCTGTGAACAATAACACTTTAAAATGCAACTTTGCAGAGGTTTAATTCTTGATTGTGAATCATACATGGAATTTTAGATGTTTCTCAGCATCATCGGTTATTCATCTCAGAGTGTTCTGGTCCATGAAATCTGCAATTAAAATCAAATGCTAAACAGAATTCTAGTCCTTTTATATGGTAAGTCAGGATTTTTCGTTCCACTTAGATCAGTGCAGAAATACAACTGGGATCCATCAAAGCATAAATTTTATTTGGCTAAAAAGATTACATGTTGCCAATTAAATGATAAAATGATAATTTTTTTGCATCTGGTTGCAAATGAGACAAAGTTACTTTGGTCTGCCCCAAGCCAAGACAAACTAGAATTCCTATTCATAACCATAATTTTCTTTTACTACTTGTGCTTTTCTCCCCTCAACTCTTCAAGACCCCTGCAGTCTTCATTAACCTCCTCATTTATGTTCCCAGGAAAGGTTGCAACATTTTCTTTGGGAGACCAATATTTTCACTCTAGCTGCTGATTAAGATAAATTCCAGTAGTTGCTATGTATTTATATATATGTGGAAATAGGAGAGGTTACTGTTCTTCCCAGAACTTAAAAAAAGCTCAGGCTTTAGTTTTTGTATCATTGCTTTTTCAATGCACCATTTTTAGCATCACTTCTTTGTTGGAATCAATAGTTAATAAGCCTATTTTGGTTCTGCATGCATGTGTGTATGATAGTACCCAAAAGCTCGTAAGATGGCTCTTTACAGGCTTTTCAGTCTTTACCCCCCCTTTTGGTGTGGTGTGATATGATAGTAAGGTTTAATCTGTCTATTTTTTTAGTGGGTTTTTTGTGGTTTTTTTTTAACATTTTTATGCAATTAGTCTGCTTCCTTATTCTTTTTCAGTAAAGCTGCAGTATAGAGACACCTGCTGGGAAATGAATGAACAGAAAAAATTGCAAATATCTATAATCATAATAAATTATAATATTTATAATCATAATGTTAATAATAACAATAACAGCAATAATTTTTACAGCTTTCAAGATGGAAAGTATTGGCTCACCTTATTTTTATTTGGTATTTTTCATTTCTGCGGAAACCTTATTAACTTGATCCAGAAACATTCTAGACAAGGTTGTTCAATTTGAATATTCAATCTAACTCATTAAAACAGAGCTTAACCTATGCACAGGTTTTAACCTCTTTCCACATATTTTGCCTGTTCAGTATCAATCACAGAGAATCTTTCTGACTGGACCCAGGAGTAAGCAATGCCTTATGCTAAATTCTACACATTCATTTTGGAAGTTTGATTATTTGGGAAAATCAAATGCTATATCTAATGATTCTATATAGCAAAAAAGGAGAAGAGAATATGACAAAATAGAAGCTAGGGAACATATTACTGGAACCCATACTGTGTCCAATATGTTCACACAAATGGATAGTTAAAGTTAATGCTTCATTTCAATCTTATGTTGAAACTTTCTTCTCACATTAGATTATAATCCCCCTATTAGTCATATTATTCAATAAAGTCTTCATTAGTCAGAAAAGCCAGGATAATATACTTGGTTAATAAGTATTTTATTATTTTATAATGGCTTTGTTTGTAAAACTTATATTATACATTGAATATCTTATTTATTTAGGCATCTAATGGTAAACAGTAGGGTTTTTGTTGTTTACTCTTTTCTGTAGTTTCTGTCATAAATCATAAGAAAACAGCTTCCTACTCTGCTTCAGAAGTCTCCTAAGAATAAATGCTGTAGCACATGCTCCAAAACATTTGCAATGATAGCTCCATGTGCTTATGAGTTAATACATTCCTGGAAAAAATCATTCTAGCAGTTAATATTTTATGAAGTTTCCTAAAAAAATAAATCATATAAACAAGTTAATATAAAAACTGTTAAACTTTTCTTTTTTTTTTTTTTTTTTTAATTTTGCCACCAGTGGGAACTAATAACATTTTCCAAATGATCACACTAAGGAATAAATTCACAAAAGTACTTTTATGCTGCAGTGGTTTGTATTACAGTTCTTGGCTTGAGGCATCTTGCTACCAGTGGAAATGACAGCACTGAATCAGGCATTTTCTTAGGCATGACAGCTGAGGGAGATTCACTGTTTACTTGAAGGAATACAATCAAGTTTCATCCTACATCTTATCTAAGAAGGCTGATCCCCAGACTGCAGGACAGTCTGGTACACCGGCCTTGGTGCACCCTCTGCTTTCTAAGGAGCCTAAGCTGGGCTGGGGAGGGTCAGGCAAGAACACGGTATTGAGGCTTAGTAACAAGGGCGCGGTGGAAGGGAAAGCTCCAGTTCAAACTCTTCTCCAGTTAGTATGCTATGTTTAGGTATGTGGGAATCTATTACGATGTGTGGAGCAACTTCAACAGGAAAGAGTGTTTTGTAAACTTGAGACAGCAACACATTTCTGTATGGGCAATTTGGTCATATAACTCTATTATACTCCTTTCATATTAATAAAAGGAAATTTTCAAGTGCAGATAAACAAAACAAATTCTTACCGCAGCTACATAAAATACTGTTCTTTTATATGAGGAACACAGTAACCAAGGTGAATAATCACTTCTCTAATACTTAAATTCCTGAATGAAACCCAGCTCTGTACCTTCTGCTTTTTATTAGCCATAAAGCTCCCGAAACTACTTCCCACATGTTTTGCTACCAGTCACTTAAGAGTTCAGATATTTTCTAAAACAATTAATCATGTCCTTTGCAACTTCCATCTAAACTTGTAAATATACCTTGTTATGTTCTATATGGGATTCTATTGCTTAATTTCTTCGTTTTTTCTATTAGTGGATCTTCTGACACCATTAATTCTTGATACCTAATAGGTACCTATAGAAAGGGTGATATTGTTATTCCTCCAGCAATCTCTGTGGTAAACTTGAGTCAGGACAAGAATAAAGAAATCATTTCTTGCCCAACCCAGCATTTATTAAAAAAATACTTCCTCCTGTAAAGTAAGATGCTGTATTGCTACCTTTGGGGGTAATTTTCATCCAGTACTATCCAGTCTATATGTAACTATTATGTGAGTTAGATGTTCAACTTCACCTGGTTTTTATTTAAGCTTTTCATATTTGGTATATTTTATCAATATTTTTTGGTGGGGGGGCGAAGAATTGTTTGTCTGCAACTTAATTCCTTTTCATGACACTCCAGTATTTTTCTAGGCTGTATCTCTTTGATATCAATCTACCTACTACCAATTCATGTATAATTTTTGTCCCAGGTCGTGTTGACAGCTACAATGTTACATGTGTCTTAGTGACATCCTAACTAGAAATCTGAATTCAAAATATATTTTCTTGTCAACTTTACTTCTGTGTCTAGTTTAAATAGAACCTTAGATAACAACGAATGAAGAGCACCAAGCAACCTTCCTAAAGACTTTGAAATTATATTTTTTTCTAACAATCTGAAATTAGACTCATGAAAATGTTGTCTTCCTTGATATTGATTGTGTTCATTCTGAGAGGATACTCAGATTTTACATACAAGTGGAAAAATAAATGCTTTACATATGCATATGTAAATATGCAAACATATACAAAAATATATGTTTGCACAGACACATATACATATAGACAAGCATATATATATGCTATAAATAGATAACCTATCATATAAAGTGCAATAATGAAGCTCTTTGAAGTGTATCTTTGAGATAACTTATTCTGTTATTTTAATTTTACATGTACACACTTCTATTTCAAGTTCTTTCTGCATGTTTCTCATGACCATCAACTTCATCGTACAGCACACAAAAATAATATATATTGCTATTAACATTCTTACAATAATAATGATTATTCTTTGTGTAGTGTACAACACGACTACCCTTCATTGTGCAGGGCTTATTAGCATTGCTTTCTTCATTGAAGTTTCTTATTACTTCTTTTTTTCAGCATATAGATTAATATATAGTCACAGATCATTAATAAATTTAACATGTTCTAACCATTCTGTGTAAAAAGGAAGCTCCTTGTATGTCAGTGTCATGAATCTAGTAGTATAAATTGAAGAGATAGTTCTAAAAGTAGTTAGATTTCTGTATCTTAAAAACTATGAAAAACAACTATAGCTCAGCTTAATGCAAGCTAGCATTTGTAAGTTAACCAGCTAACTTTAGTCAGGAGTAATGTCTTAGCACAACAACATAGTTAAAAGAAATATACCATTGTTCCATGTAGTATATCAAGCTCACCTCATCAACATAGGACTTTCTGCCAGGCTTTGACATAAATTTTAAAAATTATGTAACATGAAGCAAAAGACAATGGCTAACTTGATTGTAAATGAAAATTGAGACAGAACAGGTATTATTAATTATTTTTAAAGCATGTGTGATTAAAAAAAATAATATTTACAACACTTAGAGTCACCTAAGGGACCAATGTAATAAACATCTTGTATCAGCCACTGGATCATTTATCAGTCCAGAAGAATACAAACCAGTTCATGTGTTACCTACTTTTTTAAAACAGCTGCCATAGTGAAACCTACATATTAACAAACATAGAATCTATTTTCATTTAATAGCAACAAGTCTGCAGAAAGACCCGCTGAACTCTGAAATATATGCATCTTGCTCCATAAAAAACACTATGAATTCACCTTTTGTTTGTGATTCCAGGATACTTTTATTTTCTTCTGTACCAGATGCTACTTCAGGAAGTCTGGCTATAGCTACTGCTATAGCATTAGTATTATTGTTCATCTCCTTTTCTCTCTCATAAGAGAGCAGGGGTCCTGTTGTTTTTGTTCTTTTCCAATAAACGTTACCATATATGTAAAATAAAACATGAAAATAGGACAGTTCCATGAAATTGCTTCTTGTGCCAATGTGATTAAGGAGAGCACAGAAAACATTATCTGAACGAGAAAAACTAATTGTTTTTAAAGTGATCTTAAATGTACCCTTACTTCTTTTAACTAAGATGAAATTTAATCTGCCTATTTTATCTTCTCTGACAGTACTTGGGAGTTCAGCTGCTACTCAGCTTGCCACAATGGGGCTAAAGACCAGGTAATAATGTCTTAGAGCTGAGGAGGCAACAGTTAACCCTGATACCAGTGCTAGCTGAACAGGACTACTGCTCTAGTTCCAGCACAACATTTCAAGTCTATTTTGAAGGCTTTCATCTGAAATTAGTTTGATAATAATGATTCGAGCACCCAAAAATAATTGGACATTACTCCTTCTGATTCATCTTCCCTGATGGCAGGTGTTAATGAGTAACCTGAATAAATTAGTGGAATAGATCCCGGAGCAGGTGGTCATGCAACATGAAGAATACCACTATCAAAGTCGATATTTCTTAATCCTGTGTTAATGTGTTCTCATAGGTTTTTCTTCTTTATGTATGAAATATTCTAGCAATCAGATGAATATTCTCCTTAATCAAATAGTTCCTGGACTGCATTCATGTAACCACAATGTTAGGTGAAATTCCTATCCTTCTTGACAGCAACATAAATGGTGGAATTGTGTTCTCAAAAGGCAGTAAGAGGACCAAATTCCAGATGAGACATCTAAGTCTATATAGCCATGTAAGACACAAACAAAACTCTTCACTAAACTATATTCTTCATCTTGTTTGAGGTCAAAGTCTCTGTATTATTTAGAAGTAGATTGCATTGTCCACTACAAAATTGAGAAAGGGAAGTAATTTCCTGTGAGTAACCACATACTGTTTTTTTATTATACCTCTCCAAGAAGGTGAGAAATGTACTTGTCTCTAACATCAGCTAGAGGGATCTGAAGTGTCTTATTGTTGCACTAACACATTAAATAAAGCCCAGTTTTAACCATAATGGCTAGTTTATTTAGGATTAAAATACTTAATAGTCTTCACAAAATCCATGTGCCTTTTTAGAAAAAACATTTTTCCATATTCACCGTGGCCTTTACTGAACAACTCAAATGGTATTTAGTAAAGCTTAAGGGTTCCTTCCACAATATAATATCTCCTCTTCACTACAGTCTTTAAAATAGCACAGTACAGACAAACTTGTGATTTACGAATGAAAGATCTGAGACGATTGGCAATTTCACATATTATGAGAAACCTTGTGCTAATTACTAAAGTATAACTTTTAAATGTATTATTTAGTGAAATGTTAGCATTAGTTAATGTCTTAGATTAATGAAATGGTTTTTGGTTTTTGTTTTTTAATTTACCAGAAAAAAGCTAAAAGAAATTGTAACCAACCTTACTAAAGAGAGGGTTGGACATTCTTTTCAGCAGAATTAAGCTTGCGGGTTTTATGAGCTACCCACAAAATTAAATATGTTTGATTTGTTATCACAGCTCTGTGAGAATCCTTCCAACCGAATGTTTGTGTGTGTGTGTGTGTGTGTGTGTCTGTGTGCGTGCACGCAGGTGTCCATACATACACCAGTTCTTTGATGGTGCAAGTACAAAATGAGTGTTTCTGGGCTGTAAAAGGAGCACAAAGTATAATATTCTCAACATTTTCAGGAGAGTGATAATCAAACAACGTGTATTTTGATCCTGCAAACAGCCATATGTCATTTTATTTGAGCTAATATTGCTTTCCTAATGTAAGTGACCCATCTACATTAAGTGTTTCTATGACTTTATGCACATAACTGCAGAAGTTGAACCAATTTCTTATCTGACTTTAGCTTACCTGTTTTATTTACTAGTAGAATGGATTCAATGCTTACATATTCATCTAAAATATAATAAACCCAGAATATTTGTTGATCACATATCACTAGATTTCCATTTGCAATGGCATTATTGCTTGTGAATAATTCTTACTTTGAAGTAAAAGGGATCAAGGCATTAAGTTTTCAGCAAAAGGAACCAGTAGGAAATGAAGTACAAGGGAGATTAAATGAAAAAAGCAATTATTTTATCTTTTCATTTCTTGCAGAAAGTGATGCTGCACTGCACAATTTTAACCATGAATTTATACCTGTCCTGGATCATGCTGGTGAAGTAGACTAGCTTTACTTTATGTGTAAATACATACACATATATTTTTAAGTTCTTTCTTTAGCATACTTTTCCAGGATCATCCCCCATTCATCTCTGTAATGTTTTCCATCCCTACTAAATTTAGCAGCAAGAAGCAAACTTACTGGCACAAAACAAGCTCGTTTCCTAAATCTAACACATTAGAAAATAACAATCTATGGTTTTGTGTTTGATTGGCCTTGGGTTAACATGTTGATTATAACACATTACCACATACGCACATAACACATAAAATATGTAAAAATATGTGAAAATATGTAACAACAGAAATGCTTTGCACGTATCTCAGATGTTGTGACTCTGATCACTCCTCTTACAAGATGCTTGCAAGCTAAGAATTAATGTGGTGCTTGGGGTTTTGTTTTGCTTTTGACCTGAAGGAAGAAAGCTTCCGTTCATGGAGTCTTTGCCCAGCAAAGTGCACTTAAAGAAAAGGATGTGCTTTAAAAATCAGAACTCAGCATTCTGTTCCTTTATTTTTATGTTGTTTTCTTTTAACTACAACTATTATCAAGACTACACTTGCAATGATTGTTTTTAAGCAAATAAGTAGATGTATCATATGCTGTCTTAAAAAAAATTATGAATATATGTTGGCCTATATATCTGTGGTTGGGTTGATAACAGTATGTACTATAGCTTAGAAAGGAACTGTGAAAGAAATATTCATTCTGATAGAAGAGTGTCAGTCATCAGATTCAGAATATCTTACTGAAATGTACCTCTCTGGGCTTTCCATTTCTTGAGGAAAAATCCAGAGAAATAAATGCAAGTCTAACTTTCTGATACATTTCACAGAATCAAGTCAGAGGGGACTGGGAGAGATACTGAGAAATTTTCATATACAATTAATGATATTTTCTATTAAAACAAAACTGTTGGATACATTTGAAATGAAAATTTTCTGTGTTTCAAAAAAAAGTCGAACTAGAAGTGTTTTGTAGAAGAAATTCCTTTTTCTGACAGGTTTTATTAAACAGGTTTGCTTGTACCAACATAAACTATGTTTACATTGCAATTTCAGTTGGGATGGTAGGACATGTTGACATACTTAGTTAACAATCCTAGCTCAGACAGCGATATCCCTAGCTGCAGATTTATTTAAATGGATATTCAAATCCTGTTTATAAGTAGAATACATGTCCTGGAGTCACATCTACTTATTTCAGCTGACAGAGCTGTTACTCAACCAATATGTTTGTGTCTGTGTGAAATTATATAGATATATAATTATCAAGCACACATTAATTTATAAATTATATAGCAAAAATATAAACATATTTGTTATATTGGTATAAAATATGTATTAATAGTCATTAAGTTTCTGTGTGTCAAGGCTACACACAGTTAAAAGAATAACTACAAAGTAAATATCTATCACATTATGGAATAGAAACATTGTCACCCTCACACCAGTTATATCATATGCTAGAGCTGGCTCTCCACTGAAGAAAGACATTTTATCATTATTTGCACATATTAATCCTACACATATTAGACTTTTTGAAGCTTCTACATGTCCGTGTAAGGAAATATGTTTAGGATAGTCATGGACTGATGTTTTTAAGTAGTATTTATTGTATCTAACTTGACTTGTAACAGTCACGTATAATAGCAATTGATTTTGCCATGGTTTAGATTGCAGAGACTCATTAACACCATAACGGTGCAATGGGCATCTTTTTTCTATCTGCAGATATGCCATCCCTAATGCCATTCCTTTACCATTAGTATGGCATTCTTTACACAAAACAAAATCTCACAAAACTGAATAATGGAAAAATGATTCAATCATCTTCTAGTTAACTGTGAAGATCTTTAGCTTTTCATGAGAAACATAAGAAAGCAGTTGAAATTGTCAATAGTACACAAGATGGAAGAAATAGATGAATTTATGGATGATACAGCTGACTTTCTAAGTCAACTACCTGAATTTGTAGGTGCAAAACCGCAAAGCAATTTTAGAAGCATGAACCTTCAAAGCACCTGTAGTACACAATAGTCGACTGCATAGATAAAGAACTGATATTCTTTAATGATTTTCTCTCCCATCAGCACTTCGCAGGCAGACAGTCTAAAGCGATTTACCCAGAAGCACAGTGAGGTCCAATGCAGAGGTATTTAAGTTAGCATTCAGTGCTAAATTAGCTACCAAATAAAAGCTTGTCTTAGCGTAATCCTTTATCTTGTACCAGTGCTTCCCAACAGAACAAACTAATTCCTTTGAGGCACATGGCTAACATACCTTTACTGGATTGATACCTGAAATTTGGGGTCAGTTGGCTCTATTGTACCACATTAGAATATACTGTGACTAAAGGAGCAGTAACTGAAAAAACTGCCAGGATTAGACATTGTAGAAGTAAATGTAAGAGTGACAAAATGCCCTGTCTATAGTGAGGCTGTGATTAAGCTTGACAGGACTTCAGAATTTAAGATTGTCAGAAGTAGATGGAAAAATCTACAGAAATTGTGATCCTTTTGGGTGAAACCAGCTTCTTTTCAACACTTTTGATCCACCCTAGTTGTGAGTCTAACATTTCAAGGTCCCACAGTGCAAGTTAGCCATAGTCAAACAAATCTAATGAAAAAGACGACTAATTGTAAAAAAATGTGTCTATGAGGAGTGCTGTCAGGCAGCCTCTGAGGTCCTGCTCTTTACAATTCTGCTGGCTTGACTGTGTTAGGAATTTCATGGTCAATTACAAAAGTCTACCAGTCATAGGGCACTTTTGACTCCAGAAAGAATATAAATGTTTGAAGAAATCAAGTTCTTTAGCAACTGTGCAATCAGTGATTCATGTTTTCTGATCCAAGTAAGCCCTTTTTGCAAATTTAATTTTGTCTTAGTCTGAAAAGACATTTGTGTTGCTTGCCTTAATTTCTTGCAGTGAGGAAGGACAGGAGAGTTGGAACACTTTCCTTTGGTTCTATTATTAAATAGTATACTGTGAGAAAAAGGAATGTGCAGAAAATCATTCTCAAGCTCCATAATATGGGTGTAGCTTATAATGACAGATGAGATGCAAAAGAACTAAGATTCTTTATGTAAATAGATCTGGGATGAATTATGTAACAAATTGTCACTAGATGGAATTTTACAGCAATGTAGTGTAGTCTTCATATTTGTGCATCTTTTTTTTTTTAATGATGAGAAATTTGTGGTGCAAACCAAGGCAAAGAAAATATGTGGGTTGGATAATTAATTATTGCTTTTCTAGAAATAAGCAAATAGATCACGATTTCTAACACTGTCCAAAATTATGTCACATTTTAGAGCAGGCTGAATAATGTGAAAAAGCTAACCCTCAAAATAAAAAAAATCAAAACCGTCAAACACTTCATTTCTAATGAACCTATTTTAAAAATGTAACTAACAATATTTAGATAACAGTTTTCAATCTTGTTTTATAACTGTTTGAATACCATACAAAATGAAAACTCTGTTTTCCACTCTTGATTTGACTGGTCTACTTAGGCATTCTTGATCTATTTTTTGAAAATATGGTGGAAGAAGATTGTTCTTCTTTGTTCTTCTAAGGAGCTTCTCTGTGGCCAAAGGCCAAATGCTATTTACATGGCCAAGAATTAAGGACAGCTATGTCAGAGTACTAAGTCTTTGAGGCAGCCAGTTTTTTTGTAACTGAGAGGACGCTGTCCAGCGACAGCGTTCTACATATAATTTCTGCCTTAGTTACATATCTCCTGTTTGACCTCAGTTCATCAGGAAGGCTAAGACGCATTTCATTTATTTTTACCATCTTCAAATGCTTGGTAGGAACAATGATAAGGGATGCCAAAGTAGTTTCATATAAAAAAGTATTTAGTCCCAATTCATTAATGAAGCTGCCTCTGTGGTCTGTGGAGAGGTAGGCACTTCCAGAGGGCAGTTCCTGCCATCCTAAAAATATGTGTCAAATTTGCTGAGATGAATCACATATTGGAACATCTTATTTTTTTCCTTTGGCTTAAGGAGTGCTCATATGACTAGCTTAGAATCCATGACTAATTTATAAAATGGCTAAAGACAAATGAGATAAATCATATTTTGAATCCACTTTTCTGTATATAGGACCCTTCTATAAAATAAGAATATGAGTTTTAGAGCTGTAAGAAGAGGAGCTTGGAGACTACAGTCCAAGTAGGTATTACTGTCTAAGGCAGATAGAAATCTAAATATAACATTTGACACATACTGTCCTGAGCCTCCTCAGAACTGGTGGAAAGTACTGTAATACAAATAAAAGTATCAAATACCAGTACCTAAAAAGAAAGGAAATTACTTAAATCTATTTCTACACTTAATGGAGAATGACGTTATTTAGATGAGATTTCTTTGGCAAACATTTAGGTACTAGAGACTGATTGGGGATCCAGGCAGTTAAAAATCTGACATCATTCAGGAACACCAGTTTGCCAAGAATACAGCTGAAGGTTTGTTGATGAAAGTACTCAGGCAATTCAAATGAGAATTTCAAGACATGAGAGATGGCTAGAGCACTAAAAGGGATAGCCAAGTTCTAGAGCTTGAACAAAAGTAGCAAAAGCAGTAGGACATTAATTTATTTGGTTATACATGACAATAACATGAAAATCTGACAATTCAAACAGCTGTCCAAATTACTTTGCGTACATGCTACTCTGATTTTTACAAAATCACAGACATACATTCAGGTTATAAATATGCAGAGGATTCTGTGGGCATGAGAAAATATCAGGGCAAACAGAAGAAAAATTTCAGGATAGTGAAAAATTAGTGTCATACCCCTGGGGAAAAATATACACGCAAACTACTGAATACCAGAGCAGAAGCAGAGTGGTTTGATGACTGAATATAAGCTATAAAATCTATAAAGAGATCAGGAGGACTACAGAAAGTCACTGGAGCTTTCAGAAACTATCAGCACTAGAATAAAAGCTTGATTTGTTTCTTCTTTCCTTCCTCTTTGTAAAACCTCTTACAGTGCACTATTTAGTCCATTCAGAATGTCACTGAATCTAACACTAGATTCTGTGCCAAACCAAGTAAGAACATTTCATTAAGGTTTGTTTGGGGGTTTGTATATTATTTCTAAAAAATTGGGGTGAAAGGTATAAGTAATGTATTATGCATTTAGTAATGCATTACCTTTTAATCTAAAAATTCATTAGCTAACAGCCAGTGTTTGGGCAAACTTTTATAACGTTGCAGCAGCCAAACCCGTACAAACAAAAAAAAAAAAAAAAAAAAAAAGAGATTGGCTAAGCAAAACCAAGGATAATAAAAAACAAAAGGTTTTCTAAATTACTGTTGCTTGTGCCATTAAATTTCATATTGTGCATGGAATCTAAATACATCACTTTGTTCTGCATGACAAGCAGAAGTGAGCATTCATACATTACTCAGCCACTTAATTAAGAGCCTGGAATATTTGCAGTTAGCAGAAACTAATAAGGGAATCACATTTAAATTCAAATCACTCCTCAGGGTAGCTGTCTGCAACATAAGCAAAGCTTACTGGGTAGATGTTCCACTAAATGCTCAGCTAAAAGCTGTTTTACTGTATTTGTAACTACAGAATAATTCTGGTTTTGATTAAAGGTAAGAGTAAAATAAACAAACCTGTTTTGGATTTTCAAGTTATATTTTATCTCAGATATTTTTAAATTCCAGTATGTCTATTACTTTGAATAATAATTTAAGAGTATGATTTAGGGGTTTACTAGCACAGAACAAAAAGCTGGGCTTACCCTACACATGGTATTTCAAGACATTTTGCAGAAATAAGACCCACTGCAGACAGCAAGCAGCCACCCTGGCAGCCTCAGGGAAACATCAAAATCCATGTATTAGTACATTATGAGCCATGTCACAGTTCCAAAAACTTGTTAAATAAATTAAATTTACTGTACTACAGACTTTCCTCTTTGTTGCTCACTACTGAGCACCTCATTTTGCATTTTATTTAGAAACTCCAATGGCATTTCAGATTTTTTCCTATAATGGACCAAAAGTAAAGTAGTAAAGATAATAGTACTAAGTATACTTAAAATGTCACTACCCAGGAATACTGTCATTGATAATGTGCAGGTTACCCTGCACCATCTTCAGACCATTGCCAGGGTCCTCACACCTGTTCTAATCCTTTCTTTCACTTTTCTCTAGAGGACACCTGTTTGAAGGATCTGAAGCCTTTAAAATTCCAGCCAATTTTCTGTCATTTTAATGGAAAATATGCCTCTGAAATAGGCCAAAAATGTCCTTTGAATATAACGCTTGCTTATGGCATTTCAAAAATATAAGTAATAATTTTTATATCAGCCATAATAATGTTATTTAAAAAATATTAAGATAATGACTGTTTCTTAAAAATCTCCCTCGATTCTAAAATATTTGGATAGGAAAATCAGACATTAATATCTGAAAATTCACAGAAGAAATGTTTTATTAATTGTTTTTTCTGTTTTGAAAGTTTCAAACAGGGCAAAGCAAACACCAATAACTTGTTCATTAGAAGCAAAGCAATTTAAACTAGAAAAATACAATGCATCAATCAAAAAAAATAATCCCAATGCTCAAAATCTTTCATAAAAATTTTCAGTATGAGAAAAATTGTCATGTCATAGATGTAAACAACAGTGAATATTTAATGTTAACCACAACTGTAGGGTGTGTCGATATCACAACAGATGCATTCTTGCACAGAATGACAGTATGTTTAAGCTAGCTCTGAACGAGTTCAGTGAAAAATTTCAAACAGTTCAGCAACAGAAATGTAGTGCTTCTAGCCTAGCAATGAATCATTGCTGTAAGCCATTACTATTTCACTCCTTGCTGCCAATCCACAACATACATATTCCCTGTTGGCCACCTTATCCATACTTCAAGTATGTAAAACTGACAACATAAAATATACTTTCTTCTATGACCTTTCCACATTTCCACTAGGTATAAGGTGGGTTTTTTTCTTTTCTTCTGAAGTTATTTTCCCAAGGCTCTTTCTGCTGGTTTGGGAGTTCAGCAGTTCTGAGACTCTCAGCTTCTATATTTGAAGTATTAAATTTAAAGTACTTAAATTCTGGGGGATTTTTAAATGCTTTGGAACTTCAATGTTGATAATTTACAATTTTTAATACATTTATGAGGGAATATATAACATATTTGTTGTTTTGAAACTTTTGCCTTACTATACCATGAGCTGTCCTTAAAAATCATATTATCATACTTTACTGTTGTATATGGTATTTTTTTAAATATAATTTCTTTATGGCTACAATGGCCAAAGAAGACTCTTGACTCACAGTTTCTGGGAATGCTCTGGTGCCATACAGGGATTTTATGACTTTTTCAAGCTTTAAATCTTTAATTCTCACATACCTGGGGATGCCTGTGCTAGGGTATTCATCTATGCACTGAAATGGAACAATGCAGAGAACTTAGAATTCAGTGTTAACCAAGCCTGCTCCAAAATTAGTAGTTTGATTGCACCAGCATGATTATGTGCACTCAGCATTTATGAGTGGCCTGACATATTTGTGCAAATGTAACATCACTCCAGCACTGAGCTGTTGCTTTCAGATCTGAGCTTTTATCACCATGTGAGATTTCCCTTGTGTGCTCCTCTATACAGTATTGGTTGGAATTAGAAATTTCTGTATCCTATTAAAATGAGCAGAGTAAACAAGACTTCAAAGGATAGGCACGTATTCTTACTCTTCCTTTGCTCATAAAGAAGCAGAGGAACAGAGAACTAAAAGTTTAAAGTGCCTTAGAAATCATTCTTTTTCATTCTTACACTTCTACCACCTGCAAAAATTGTGTTTGTCCAATGGTGTTTGATGACAGTGAAATCAGCAATAGAACAGTGATCCAGTGTGAATTTGACTCAGGGCAAACCTTAGAAGAGCTACTTCAAATGCCAACATTTCTTAAACAGCTGTTCTCCTACATCATAACTGGAAGAGATTAACAAGTTTGAAGTCAACTGAGGAAAAACTGTTTTAGCACAAGTATCGTGTCAGTAAATTAGGTGGCACCCCTTAATCTGCCAACATTAGCAAAACTGTAAGTAGACTAAGAGTTTAGCTCTGTGAATTTTGTAAATCAGGTTTGGTTTTCACCAATTAGTTTTTCTGTGACAATACACAAAACATGCCATAATACATCTTGAAAAGTCTTGAAGCTCACAGTCTTGAAGTAGATTTTCACGTATAATAGCAAATATAACCAAAACCACAAAAAGATCCCCACTGCTTGAACTTCTTTGCTTGCTTTCTTTGCCTCTCCTACTACAAAAGAAGTTAAGAAACTGCATCACCTTGTAGCCCAGTGAAGCAATTAACCCTTGAGCTATGAATAGACATTGGCCTGATGTTTCACTTTCTTAATGTTAAGCATTTTCAACCCTATATGACACTTGACTTTTCCTTTTGTCTAGTGCAATAAAAAAAAAAAAAAAGCAAGAGGGGTACTCGAGTTGACTGAGGTAGGAAATGTATCACTTGGCAAAGGAAATAGAAGTAAGAAAAAAAAGCAGAAGGAATCAGCCTTCTCATTTTCAGCATTAAAGGAACGATATCAGGAGCAATACAGGATGTACAACTGAGAGGAGAAAAAGTGCTTTGCTACTTTTTAGTTGTATGATTTTATTTGGAAGATCATGAAAGCATTTGATGTGGAAGAAGTATGAAGATTTCAGAAATAATTGGGAGAAGGTAGGTAATGCTTGCCACTAGCTGTGAGGTGCAGCCTTGCCTGTGATCCTTTCACAGGCAAACTTGTATACACATGGACATTGTATTTTCACTGGTGTATAAAAATAGCTGCTCTTTGTATGGAGACACGTATTTTCTTCCATAGCAGTGTATTGCTATGAAAAGAAGAGTTCTTGGAAAGAATACTATTTGATGTAGAAAGTAGTCAAAGGACACAAAATGAAATATGCAACCTGAGCAACTAGTAACAGATTTTTTCTCTATCCAGAACTTCTCAGATCCTACAGAATAATTCATCAGACTTACAGCTCTCCTGAATGCCTTCATTGAGGCAGGAGGAGTAGGAAGAGGGAGTCCCCACAACTCTTCCCATGTATGTTGTTTACTGTAATTTAGCTTATTTTCCACTGCTATCCTCCCCTGGGAGCAGAAACAGTCTTACCTGTACTTACCTGGAAACACCAGGGTAGGAAATATGTGAGATACACACTGGCTCTGTAGCCCAGGAGAGACATCAGCATTCCTTTTCCCCTAGCACTAGCATAAGCCTTATGACCTGCCTAGCCACACAGGCAGAGCACAACTACTTAAAAACACAGCTCATAAGTATTCCCAGGTTAAAAATATTTAAACTTTAGATAGATACTCCTAAATAACACACTTGCACAGATCAAGACTGATTAATATAACATTAAATAATTTATTTGCATTCAAATTTGGGTCTATACACCAATTTACCTCACAAAGGAAAAAAATTAATATCCACTATGGTTAAATCTGGCACTTCGTATTCTGAGATTTTACATGTTCCTGCTAGTTTTGTTATGTAGCCAAGTTAATGGCAATACATTTCTCTAGAAATTATTTTCTCCTACACATGGGTTGGGGCAATCCCAAGCACAAACAGAGACTAATGTAAGAATGGATTAAGAGCAGCCCTGAGGCTAAGGACTTGGGAGTGCTGGTTGATAAGAAGTTCAACATGGTTTAGCAGTATGCTTGTAGCCCCAAACCCCAACTGTATCCTGGGCTGCATCAAAAGAAGCACGACCAGCAGGTTGAGGGAGGTGATTCTCCCCCTATACTCTGCTCTTGTATACTCCAACCTGGAGTGCCACATTCAGCTATGGGGCCCCTGTCATAAGAGGGACATGGACCTGTTGGAATGAGTCCAGAAGAGGCCCATGAAGATGATCAGAGGGCTGGAACACCTCTGCTGTGAAGGCAGGCTGAGAGAATTGGAGCTGTTCAGCCTGAAGGGTAAAAGGCCTCAGGGACATCTTACAGCAGCATCCCGGTACCTAAAGGGGGCCTACAGGAAAGCTGGAGAGAGGCTTTTGACAAGGGCATGTAGTGATAGGACAAGGGGGAATATGTTTAAACTGAAAGAGGGTAGATACAGGTTTAGATCTAAGGAAGAAATTCTATAATATAACGGTGATGAGGCACTGGAATAGGTAACCCAGAGCAGCTGGGGGTGCCCCATCCCTGGCAGTGCTCAAGGCCAGGCTGGATGGGGCTCTGAGCAACCTGGTATAGTGGAAGATGTCCCTGCCTGTGGCAGGGGGTTTGGAACTAGATGATCTTTAAGGTCCTTTCCAACCAAAACTATTCTGTGATTCTATCATATTTTTAAAAATGACAGCAAGTAGGTTGAGGATATCTATCATGATTTTTAACTTGTACAAAATTACCTGATCACAATAAGTGGAATTCTCCATGTGTTTGTGCAGCAGAAACACAGTCCATGGTCTTGTCCAACCACATGACTATTGCAAAGGGATAATACAGGCTTCACAGTAATTTGCATATTTTTGGCAAGGTCTAAACTACCTGAAGAAGAATATCTGCCAGAAATAATAGATCACAGTTTCAAAAGAATAGTCATTGCTCAGTGAGGGAAAATAAAAGTAATAAAATGTGAAATTTATACCATATTCTTAATCTTCACTTTGGTTCCTGTGGTAAGGAAGGCCTTTATAGACCAGCTATTTAAAAACTGTGACAGAATACATCGATACATCTATTAAAAGTACTCTTTATCCATATTTTTTCAAAAGAAACCTCTATGCATTGCTCTGGTAAAAAATTAGTCCTTCTCAATTAAACTGGGCAGCTAGTAAATCACTGACATTTAACAGTTTCAAGAGGCTAAAGTTGTGGACTGCATTTGCACTTTGCTGTTTGTTGGCATGTAGCTAAATCCAAGGCTTAGTTTGTGGCAGTCTCATTACTGCTCTAATTTTAGAGATGGAGGTCAGCAGTTCTCTGAGCTTTCATCCCTTTTCTTTTCTGTTACTCTTGCAGAATCCTTGAGTATCTGAATAAACAGGCCTGAAAGTTGATTTTCCATGTCACTTACACAAAATATCATTCATGGGAAGTCAACGCAGTATAAATTATTGTATATCTTATTCAGAAACATTACATAGAATCATAGAATCATTTAGATTGGAAAAGACACTTTAAGATAATTGAGTCCAACCTTTAACCTAGCACTCCCAAGTCCACCATTATGATATCATGTCCCTAAACACCACATCTACCTGTCTTTTAAATACCTGCAGGAATAATGACTCAAACACTTCCCTGGGCAGCCTGTTCCAATGCTTGATAACACTTCCAGTGAAAAAATTGTCCTAATACCTGATCTCAACCTCCCCCTAGTGCAACTTGAATCTGTTTCCTCTTGTTCTATCACTTGTTGCTTGGGAAAAGAGACCAACACCCACCTCTCTACAACCTCCTTTCAGGTAGTTGGAGAGAGTGATAAAGTGTCTCCTCAGCCTCCTTTTCTCCAGGCTAAACACCCCTAGTTCCCTCAGCGGCTCCTCATAAGACTTGTGCTCCAGACCCTACAGCAGCTCCATTCCCCTTCTTTGGCCACACTCCAGCAACTCGGTATCTGTTTTGTACTGAGGGGCCCTAAGGTGCAGCCTCACCAGTGCCCAGTACAGGGGGACAATCACTCCCCTTGTCCTGCTGGCCACATTTTTTATGATACAGGCTAGGATGCCGGTGGCCTTCTTGGCCACCTGGGCACACTGTTGGCTCATGTTCAGCAGCTGTCAACCAGCACCCACAGATCGTTTTCTGCCAGGCAGCTTTTTAGCCACTCTGTAGCGTTGTGTAGAGCTGTTGTGATGCAAGTGCAGGATCCAGCACTTCTTATTGAACCTCATATAATTGGCCTTGGCCCATGAGTCCAGCCTGTCCAGATCCCTCTGCAGAGCCTTCCTGCCCTCGAGCAGATCAACACTCCATCCCATCTTGGTGTCATCTGCAAACTTATTGAGGGTGTGCTCAATACGCTCGTCCATATTATTTGTAGAGTTCTTAAACAGGACTGACCCTGATGCTGAGCCCTGGGGAACACCACTTGTGCCCAGTTGCCAGCTGGATGTAACTCCGTTCCCCACCATTCCCTGGGCTCAGCTGTCCAGACAGTTTTTTACCCAGTAAAGAGCACACCCTTCCAAGCCACCAGCAACTAGTTTCACCAGGAGAACGCTGTGGGAAATGGTATCAAAGGCTTTGCTAGTCTAGGTAGAAAAATGCACAGCCTTTCCCTCATCCACTAGGTCATCTTGTAAAAGGAGATCAGGTTCATCAGGCAGGACCTGCCTTTCATAAATCCCATGCTGGCTGGGCCTGACACCCTGGTTGTCCTGCACATGCCACATGATGGCACTCAGGGTGATCTGCTCCATAACCTTCCCCGGCACCGAGGTCAGGCTGACAGGCCTGAAGCTCCCTGGATCCTCCTTCCTGCCCTTCCTGTAGATGGGTGTCACATTGGCTAACCTCCAGTCTGCTGGGACTATCATGCCTTCTTATTCTTATGATACTACCTAGAATAATCTCCTGAGGCTTTCTTTGCAACGGAAAACATACTTTTAAACATTTTTAATTGTGTTTTTTATTATACCCATTGGGAAAAAAAGTATCTCTCTGGGAATATGTATTTTACTTGATCAATCTCTTTTAATAACACTTGCAATATTTTATTTCCAATTAGTTGATCTTCTGCAGTTACATGTACTCTCCATGCTGTATTGTGTCAAAAAGAGATAAAATTAATTCCAAAATAAGATTAATTAAAATATCTGAAAACCTGTGTTACATATTAATCTACAAAACAGCATAATTCCTAACAACTAGTGTTATGACCTGAAAAAAAAGAGAATAAATGGATTATTATTAAACTAGTGGCACCCTTAATTGTTCTATCACACTTTTCTGTCCACATATTTCAAAGGATATGAATGGAACTTCCTTTATTTGCAGATGGAAGAACTAAACCATAGAAACTGGTGGGTGTCTAGCAGGTTAACCTGAAGATTCAGTACTTCTAATTTTTCTGTGGTTGCCCACATTGGCTTACAGTGACTTATGGTAGCGCGATGATTCTGTTTATCTAATGGAATGCCACCTGTAAAGTATTGAGCATAAATCACTTACAGGTAAAGGATGTAATTATGGCCATGAATTCCACCAAGACAACTCTCATGCATAAATTTAAGCCCAAACTGAAATGTGTGTAGACCCAGGCCTTGATGAGATGCATTTTATTTTATTCAGAGGACCAGACAAATATCAATGTACTTCTAAGATGCCATGCAAGTTCTTGGAACAGATTTTAATGGTGTATTGATTCCCTGCCTGGGATGAAATTCAGTTGGTACAGTCCTTAGCCCCAGATAAATGCCCTTAGTATTAATATATGGTATTATTGAATAAATATCAGTTTATTACTCAGTTTCTTCATTGTTATTTCAGATTTTAATGTTTTATTATTTCTGACTAATAATAAAACTACTTTAGAAACCAGAGACATTTTAAATCAGCTTCATTATTATTAAATCAAAAGTCATAAGCACATGCATGTATTATATCTGTATTTTTACCTGCCCTAAAGTTTCATTTAATGGAATTCATTAATGCAATTCATGTTTTCATGTACCACCATGTCTTTCTGTCGCATCACTTTGATTTTATAAACTATTTCACAGTCATAATTTCTAATACCAGGCACTGTATGAAGAGTCGTGTTAAAGATAGATACGTTAAAGCACTGTAGTCAAACTCACTGCTATAGTATCTTTAGGATTAATTTCTGTTGATTTAAGCCTTACTAGATGGGGAAAGTTTCCTTAGGAGGAGTTTTCTTCCTTTTTAAATAATTAGTAGTAGTCATAAAAACAAGTGATTTTCCAAAGTCCAGACAAGCATGAGCAATATTATCCTCCTAAAGCTGAATTACCAGCTCTCACAGAACTTAATAGGATTTTTTATCATGTACATTCAAGGACAGTATTCGGTCCTTGCTGAGAATAAGCATGTGATGTAAGTTCTGCCAGTGTAATATACACCTGACCCGCAATATCCCAGCTATTTCAGATGTGTGCCTGTCTCAGACAAAGCCTTTCAGTTGTGGCAAATTATATGGTGGTTTTGCAAAGGGGATAAAACACCCACAAGGAATTAGACTATGATGAGAACTAGATCTGAAATAGCTGATGCCTCACCTTTTCTTAGCTGTGCTTTGCTTTTTTTATCTGTGTTAAAATTAATTAAATTCTCTGCAGCATTACCATTACAAAACAGAAAAGCTTTTGCACAAAAATAAAAGAGGCAGTTGTGGTTTTATTTCTGGAAATGGTCCTTTTAGGATGGGAGGTCAGAGAAATCTCTCATGCTTTAAAGCAATACAAATAAATGAGATGGGAGATCTGGTGATAAATGACATGGAGAAAGTTGAGGAACTCAATATTTTTGCCTCAGTTTTCACTGGCAATTGTTCTTCACACATCTCTCTAGTCCCTGAATCTCAAGGCAGGGACTGCGTGAATGAAGCCCAAACCATCATAGCAGAAGATCAGATTCAAGACCACCTGAGGAACCTGAACATACACAAGTCTATAAGACCTGATGAGATGCATTCCAGGGTCCTGAAGGAACTGGAAGATGTAGCTGCTAAGCTACTCTCCATCATATCTGAAAAGTTATGGTAGTTGGGCAAAGTCCCCAGTAGCTGGAAAAAAAGGAAACATCACATCCATTTTTTTTTTAAAAAAGTAAAAAGGAGGACATTGAGAACCACTAATATGTTTGGTTTGTGTGGCAAGGGTTTTGTAGTGGGGGGTTGCAGGGGTGGCTTCTGTAAGAAGCTGCTAGAAGCTTCCCCTGTGTCTGATAGCACCAATGCCAGCCGGCTCTAAGGCAAACTGCTGCTGGCCAAAGCAGCGCCAATCAGCAGCAGTGGTGGGACCTCCGTGTTAACGTAATTTAAAAAGGGGGGGAAAGTGCTGTGTGATAGCTGCCAGAAGACACAAGTGAGAATATGGGGATGAAACAGCCCTGCTGGCACCCAGGGCAGGAGGAGGCCGGGGGGCTCCAGGCGCCAGAGCAGAGACCCCCCGGCAGCCCGAGGTGCAGCCCCCGGTGCGGCAGGCTGTGCCCCCAGCCCACGGAGCCCACGGGGGAGCAGACACCCCCCCGAAGCCCGGGGAGGGATCCATGCTGGAGCAGGTGGATGCATCCAAAGAAGGCTGTGGACCCCATGGTAAGCCTGTGCTGGAGCAGGCTTCTGGCAGAACCCGTGAACCCATGGAGAAGACCTAACACTGGAGCAGGTTTGCTGGCAGGACTTGTGACCCCATGGTGAACCCACGCTGGAGCAGTCTGTTCCTGAAGGACGGCACCATGCGGAAAGGACCAATGCTGGAGACCTTCATGGAAGATTGTCTCCCGTGGGAAAAACCCCATACTGGAGCAGGGGAAGAATGGGAGTAGGAAGGATCAGCAAACACAACATGTGATGAACTGACTGTGGCAACTATTCCCTGTCCCTTTGTGCCACTTTGAGGGAGGAGGTAGAGAACTCAGGAGTGAAGTTGAGCCTGGGAAAAAGGGAGGAGTGGGGAGAAGGTGTTTTAACGTGTGATTTTTTTTTTCTTCATTATCCAACTCTGACTTAATTGACAATATGTTACATTAATTTCACCAAGTTGAGTTTGTTTTGCCCATGATGAGTGACCTCCCTGTCCTTATCTCAGCCCACAAGTATTTCATCATAGTTTTCTCCCACTGTCCAGTTGACGAGGAGGAATGATAGAATAGCTTGATTGGCACCTGGCATCCAGCCAAGGCCAGCCCACCACAACTGACCAGTCAGCCTCACCTCTGTGCCCAGTAAGGTAATGGAACACATCCTCCTGGAAGCTATGCCAAGGTATATGGATGACAGGGTGATGAGAGACAGCCAGCATGACCTCAAAAAGGGTAAATCAGCCTGACTAATCTGGTGGCCTTCTACAATGGAGTGACTGTGTTGATGGATAAGGGAAGAGCAGTTGTTGTTGTCTATCTTGACTTCTGTAAGGTCTTTGACACAGTCCCACACAACATCTTTGTCACTGAATTGTAGAGATAGGCATTTGGATTGACTTTTTGATGGATAAGAAACTGGCTGGATGACTGCATCCAAAGAGTTGCCGTCAACAGACAAATGGAGATCAGTAACAAGTGGTAACAAGGTGTTTGTATTGGGATGGGTACAGTTCAATATCTTTATTAATGGCATTGACCTGAAATTGAAGTGCACCCTCAGCAAGTTTACAGAAGACACGAAACTGAGTAGTGCAGCTGATATGCTCAAGGGGATGGATGCCAACTAAATGGACCTTGAAAGACTTGAGAAGTGGGCCAACTTGAACTCATGAAGTTCAACAAGGCCAAGTGCAAGGTCCCACACCTGGGTCAAGCAAATCCCAATATCAACACAGACTGGGGGATGAATAGATTGAGAGCAGCCTTGCAGAGAAGGACTTGAAGATATCGGTAGATGAAAAATTAGATATGAGTTAGTAATGTGTGCTTGCAGATCAGATACCCAGTCTTATACTGGGCTGCATAAATAGAAGCGTGGCCAGCTGGTCGAGGGAGGTGATCCTCTGCCTCTGCTCTGCTCTTATGAAACCCCACCTGGAATTTTGCATCCAGCTCCAAAGTCCCCAACACAAGAACAACATGGACCTCTTAGAGTAAGTCTAGAGAAGGGCCATGAAAATGATCCAAGGGCTGGAACATCTCTCCTATCAAAAAAGGCTAAGAGAGCTGGGGCTGTTCAGTGTGGAGGGGAGAAGGCTCTGGGGAGACCTTGCTGGAGAGAGTTTTTACCAAAGCCTGTAGTCTTAGGTCAAGGGGAAATGGTTTTAAGCTAGAAAAGAGTAGATTGAAATTAGATATAAGGAAGGAATTATTTGCTATGAGGTTGGTGAGATGCTGGAACAGGTTGCCCAGAGAAGTTATGGGTGTCACCTCCCTAGAAGTGTTCAAGGCAAGGCTGGACTGGGCTTTGAGCAACCTGGTCTAGTGAAATAATAGAATAGAATAGAATAGAATAGAATAGAATAGAATAGAATAGAATAGAATAGAATAGAATAGAATAGAATAGAATAGAATAGAATAGAATAGAATAGAATAGAATAGAATAGAAATTTCAGTTGGAAGGGACCTACAGCGATAACTTATTTCAATTTCCTGACCACTTCAGGACTGACCAAAAGTTGAATTGTATTATTAGGTGCATTGTCCAAATGCCTCTTAAACACTGACAAATTTCACTGCCTGTGACAGAGAGTTGGACTAGATGATCTTTAAAGTTCCCTTCCAACCCAAACCATTCTTATAAGTCTATGATTCAATAACATTATCAATTTATAAATTAACTGAGTTAAAGAAACTAGCAAGAAACTCTTCAGTGGTGGGTTGCTCTGGGATTTTGTTGAAAAAAATGTCTTAAGACAATCTTTCTTTTAAAATTATAGTTGGGGCAATTTTAGTTCATGGAAATGAAGCTTTTCACAATAAAATTATCAAATTGAATACTGCTCATGTTGCTAGTATGTGAATGTTCACCACAGCTCGCTGCCATCTGAGTTGTGTTATGGTTGGAATTAGCAGTGTATCAAGCACATATCACAGCAACAGAATAGGTACACTTCTACATTTCCAGAATATCCAAGGAAATGTGATGTAAATATTGGCTGAGCATTTGTATAGCTTAAATGGGGAAAAGGACAGATTCTCTCTTCTTTAGAGCAGATGTCCAAATTCTAAGACAAGGCTGAGTGAATGTCTTTACTATTTCAATGCTGTCTCACACTGGTCTTATTTCAGGCCAACAAGAGCACACTGACACCAATGACACTGACGGTGTCCTCTGTTAGGAAATGAGCCTCAAGATTAAAAGTATGCAGATCCTATTTTACTTTCATGATGGGTTTGAGGCACACATGGAGAGAAGTTTGGACTTGTGTATCTTTTTAAAATCTGTACTCTCAATAAATGAAAGGACTTCAACCTTCAGGGCTTTCTGGCCAGACAGACCCTATCACCACCAAATTAACTCACTTACAGGATGTTTACCAAAACCCTTGACTACCTTTTGATAGTTACAGTCCCTGATTTATTATAGATGAACTGGTTACAGAGGATTTTCATGCAGTTATAATCTATATGAACACAGATAAGCAAGGCCTTTTTAAAACAGGTCAGAGCTGCCTGATAAAATTAGTCCACCATGGACAAAGGAACAGTTTGCACATAAAATTTTTCAGCCATTACAGAGGCTATAACAGACATTACCAAGATTTCCAGATATATAGCTATTTTCTTCAAGTAGCATCTTTATAGAAATAATGGTTTTTACATGGGTGAATCAGTTATGTATTGTAAAGGTAGGTCCATCTAGTGAATCCATATATGCATATTTACATTCAATTGCTTTTTAAGAACTTTTACAACCTCTACACTGTATCTCTGAATGTAGCGCAGAATGACCACTTTTTATTTTATTTTATTTTTTTAATGGAGGACATTAACACTGTATTTATTGCATTAGAGTACTTCTGAAAACACTTCTGGAGTCTGTTCATGACTGCAGGATATGTCCTCTGTTACTTTTCCAAATGAAAGTGATACACCAATTTACAGGTAATTAAAACTCCACAGCAGAAGGCTATAGTACCACACACAGACATTCTTTGTTAACGTTAGTCTGTGTCATCAGAATAATTTGACATACTGTGAAGCAAAATACATCTCAACAGAACTCTACTCTTCTTATGCCATAGGCATTTTTTCTGTTTCGGATGACTGATAGACTCTTCACTGTTGCAACAGCTGAAACAAATCTTTCTATATAGCGTCCCATTTCATATCACGTATAGTAAATGCATGCAGGCATTTTATTGCAGAGATTTTTCCGTTTTAACATAACTAAACCTTAATTAGCTTGCTTGCATGAGAAGCTGCACTCTGTTCGTTCCACCAGCTAGTTCAAGCAAACAACACCCTTAGGTTTTCAGCCACTTGCTCGATAAGCTTCTTTTGTCTAGCAAACCTGAATTAATCCTCTAGATTTGCTATTAAATATGAGAACAGAAAAAAAGGAATATTTGAGCCTTGAGGAGAAAAGGAAAGTGGAACACTGCATCCAAAAGAGTGGCTGAAATTAAACACATGTCAGATCACTACAGCCCTTTCAGGAAACAAAAAGTGTGTTATGGCCCCAAAACTAAGATGTTAGGAAATAAATCCTGATTTTTAAATACCAGAAACACATCCAGACTCTGTGCTAACAGTTTTCTCTGTATTATAGTGTTACCTTATAAGATAGGTTAATCCTGCTGTTTCTACTTCTGCAGAGAAAGAGTGTGACAACCTGTGTTTGTCTTGAGACAGCACATGAGCTGCTTCTCCCCTGTCATGTACTTGCCACATGGACAAAGTCAAAAAGAGCTGGCAAAGCTGCTGCCTTAAACACAGTGCCTTGGGATGCTGCATATCAGTATCTGTTCTGTACTCCAGAAGGTACCATGAGTACAGTAGTTCTTTTAAAGCCATATCATTTGGAGGTACAAACTTGTCTAATCTCCTCTGTTATGTGGTTTCTTAGAAAGCCTTCACTGCTGTGCTACCTGAATTCTCTTCAATGGAGCCCATCTTAAACATTCAGTTGTTCCATGGGAGAAATTAATTTAATCCATTGTGAAACTGTATGAGAGGATGAATATTTTTCTTTTTCATTTTCTTTTTTTTTTTTTAAATCATTGACAGCACTGTGAGGTAACTCAAATTCCTAATTTTGGTGTCTCAGTGAAGTGCTTCCAGCTCACTGGAAGCTTGGTGTTTGTAACAGCTTCAAATTTAGTCATATGTTTTGTTCTTTCTCCTTTTTCTGTAATGGGGAAAAGAACTGTATGTGTATTAATGTTCCATGGAAGTACTTGGTTTTCAGTTTAAGCTGTAAATTGTTTACCTTACAGGGAAAAAAATCAGAGAAGTGCCACTGGTATTTGAAGCAGAAAACACCATAAGTTTACCATGAGTTTTAGTCTCTGTGAGAATTAGTCTCTGTGAGAACTTAATTTCTGTGAGAACTTCGACCAACAGGTAAAACACTATTGTCTGAACAAGCAAGTCCTACTCTTCTGAATCAGCATCACATAACCCTATCTTTTAAAAAGTCAGCTGTCTCATGCCCCTTAAAACTGAATTTGCCTTATTATTAAGCTGAAGAGGATGTACCTTTGGGTGTTTTCATAGTTGCTTTTGCAGCTAGGGAGGTCTCCAGAAGCAATCTTGTCCGTTACATTATCAAACTGCTTAGAAGTTTTAGTCTAAACAAGATGCACAATCTGATAAAAAAAAAAAAAGGTAACATGAAATACTAAAGATCCTTGACTGATTTAAAAATGTAAAATCCTAACTTGTTTTTCTCAGCTATGCACTACTACAAAATACATGATAAAATGGTCTTTTACTTGCTAAAAGCAAAATGTGTACCCCACTTTGTCCTTTACCTAAGGAACCCAATAAGAATTGTGGAGATTGATTTATAACAATGCTTCCTACCTGTGAGTTGGGTTTCGTAAGTGCAGAACCAGCAAATCACAGGACATAGAATAATAAACCCCTCTGAATATGTACTTGTGCTAGGGGTACTGGTGAACAGGCAGTAGCAGTAATCCCCAAGGACAAGTGGTAAAGCTGAACAGCTACATATTCAGCATTGACAACTTTCTTAGTGAGACTTTACTATGAAAAGGTTGGAATTACTGTCTATGACTCACAGCTTTACAGTAACTCTTTTTGGAAGTCTGTAAAGAGCTGAAAATGTGATCTCCATTTCAGTGGTCAGGAACTGCTTCAATAAAGCATTATTTAGACCTTCAGAGAAGTCTAGGATTTTGCAGGCGTAAACTTACTTTACAAAGCTGTACTTTCTGGGCTGTGTCCTGTGGAATCACAGTGCAGAATCAGACTTTGAATCATGACCTTAGCCTGCAACTGATGTAGAAGTATTTGATTAGTATTTGGGCATCAGCCATCCATGTTCATTTGATACAAAAGCCTTGTTAAGTCACAAAGAAAGGCTTTTGGCAGTCTACAGTGAGGAAGTGATGTTTTTACAGATAGCATGTATTATTTCCTCAGAGCTACAGGTACTCATGGCACTTTCACAAACAGGAAAAGTAGCTTCCTGTTCTACATCAGGAATAAGAAGAAAAGAATAAGAATAGATGATTATGGAGACTTCAGAGTAAGGAGGAGAAATCATGAAATCAGCTACTGTGCAATCACAATCTATTAATGCCATATTCTCAGCAGTGTAGAGGGGTTTCTAATTTTCCACTAGGTTCTAAATTAATGTATTATATTATTTGCTTAAAAAGTAAATGAGTAGAAAAAGTACAGTGAAGAGGAGAAATAGGAATTAACTGGAAATTACTTTTGAAAAAAGATTCTAAAAAACCAAGTAACAAAATCACAGAATCATCTAGATCAGAAAAGACCTCTTAAGACCGTCTAGTCCAAGACCCCTGCTGAAATAGGCTAAGCTAGGGCAGGTTGTCCAGGGTATTTTATGTGCTCTAGAAATAAATATATGGAGATCCTATGGTAGTAGTTTAGTCCATATCACACTGTTGCTGTACAGAATAGGTTATTCCTGCCCTTTCTGCTGTCACACAGAGAGTAACAACCTGCCTTTTTTGCTTGAGAGAACACAGAAGCTGCTTCTCCCTGTCACGCTTGCACCATGGAGAAACAAAGAGACCTGGCAAAGCTGCTGCCTTAAACACTGTGCATCGGGACACTTCAGTTACCTGTGTGTCTGCACTCCAGAAGACCCAAGCTGCATGGCCAATGCCCAAGTTGCATGATGTAAAAAGGAGATCAGCATGACAGAAGAAGTCAAGTTGCTAACAGTATAGAAATGATTCATGCTACGTTGACAGAAAACAGAGCACAACCAGGAAAACTGTAACTAGAATTTAGGAAGGTTCCTAGATTCAAAAGCAAAACAGAGTTGAAATTAATGATAAAAAAGCTCAGTATAAGACAAGGATGTAAGGAAAGGGACGGGAAAGTCAGAAAGGTCATGGTGGCAGAGACATAGTGGATGAATTTGTTGTGTGCAACACAAGTGCTAAAGAGGCTATGGAAGAAAACAATGACATAAATGAAAAGACTCCTGCAATGACTGAGATATGAATAGAGTACTATCAGTAGGACTTTTTTCAATGAAAGCAGTGAATACCGGGAAGGTCATAGAAGATGTGGGAGGTAGATTTAATGAATTAATATAGCCTTGGAAAGAGCTGAAACAAGTGAAGCTGAAAGCCTGCCCACCTTCAATGAAAATGGAAGTATTAGTGATCAGGGAGTGAAATGAAAGATAGAGAAAATACTTTATTAGAAGGGGGTTTATTTGTTTTCTTTTGGGTAAGTTTTATTTGAGAAGACATACGAATTAGTCATCAATATCCAAAACACTCAGAAGATCAGCAGAAAGGGTGAGTGGTACAGACAAAGGACTGGCTTAGGAGAGTTTGATCATCAGAATGGGTGAAATTCTTTAGATCAGGGAACTCTTATGGAGGATAAGAGAGGTGAATACTTCAGATGAAAGGAGACTGTTATGGTACATTAACCATCAAAGTCAGTATGTATCACACTGTGTTTTGAGATCTTCTGTTGCCTCCATGTCTTCAGCATAAAACAGTATCATGCACTCTGCTTTGGTGTAGTAATTTCTAGTAGAGTCCAACTTTTAGCAGTTCTGTGCCATCATTCAGAAACCTGAAAAAGAAAGGAATAGCATAGAAAAGGAAGTTGGTATGAGTAGATATTAGTGGCTTCAGGAAGAAGGTGTTTTAGCAGTGAAGACCTAGGTCACAGAGATTCATGAGAGATCTAAGAGAAAAATCTTTAAAAGAAGGAGCAAACAATTTTTTTTTTTTTTTTTTTTTCAGTAAGAGCTTCAGACAAGACTAAAAAACTTTAGGGAACTTACAGATCCTGGTCAGTTCACAAGTTAAAAGTGGCAGCTCCCAGTACTCTGTACAAGGACTGTACAACTGCTGACTGCTGTGGAATATTTGCTAACGATCTGGAACAAGATCTGCAGGTGATACAAATGATTCAAATTAGTCTCTACCAATATGACTGTGATGATTTCAAGTAAAACTTGAAGAGTTTATGAAAACTAAAGGAAGGGTTTGTAAAAACTAAACTTCCCTGTTCACAAGTACAAGGTAGCATAGCTTAGAAAGTATATTTTAAACTACTGACTGTAATTTAACTGTAGAATTCAAAGAAGGATGTCATGGAAATAGAAAACTGCATGATTTCAGAGATCAACTAAGAACAAAATGATTGAAAATAATACTAGAGATATCATAGTAATATTATGTGTATTGACTCTGCCTAAGATGAAGTTAATTTTCCCCATAGTAGCCCTTAGAGTGCTGTGCTTTGTACTGGTTGCTAGAAAGGTGGTGATAACACACTGTTGTTTTGGCTATGCTGAGCAGTGCTCACACAGCATCCAGGCTGGCTCTCCAACATTCTCCCCTCCAGTAGGCTGGTGGTGGGCAAGATCCTGGGAGGAGACACAACCAGGACAGCTGGCCCAACCTGACCAAAGGGATATTCCATACCATATGGTGTCTGCTCAGCAACACAAGCTAAGAGAAAGGAGGAGGAAAGAGGGGCATTTGGGCCTTTTATGATGTTTGTCTTCTGGAACAACCGCTATGCGTACTGAAGCCTTGCTTCCTGGGAACTGGCTGGACATCGCTGCTGATGGAAAGTAAAGAGTAACATATTTTGTTTTGTTTTGCTTCCACATACAAACTTTGCTTTTGCTTTATTAAACTGCCTTTATTTTGATCCATGAGTTTTTTTCATATTATTTTCTCCCTTACTCCCATCCTGCTGAGGAGGGAAGTGATAGAGCAGTTTGGTGGGCATTTGGCATTCAAGCAAGGTGAAAACATCACATGTAAGCCAACAGTACAGCTTCACCCTGAATGCTGATAATTTCTGATCACCCTGCCCATAAATTATATAAAAACTGAAATGTTCAGAGGAAAGTGATGAAAGGGATAAGCACAAAGAGGGTCCATGAAAAGTGCATTGAAAAGATGGGTAGTAGGTATTGTGACAAAAGCACAGAAAAAAGCATGCTTGTATTCATATGCTCTCAGATAATAATAAGATTTGTTCTAAAATGAAATGGTTTTTTAAGCTGAAGTTTCCATAAGATGAGATATTTTTCTACTTTTAAACCCAAGGCTTCTAAAGGCTCCTCGTTACGCAGGTTATGACATTTTTTTCTGGCATGGATTTTTTCACAAGTTTTTCTAAAACAGCTGACACAGGCCACCATCACAGGCAAGTTCCAGAGTAGTGGAAGCCAGAAAGATAGTACAGGAAAAAGAAAAAATATGGTCTTAATTTTACTTTCACTTTTACTTAGGTTTATTAGAGTATAATTTGATATGTTTACTTGATATATTTTTCTTGGCACATTAAGATTTCACAGATTTCTAGTCCATCTCACTTTGATAAATTTCCTTCAAATTACTCTTTATTTTCAGATTCTGTTCATATTTTCCTGCCTTTTGATATCTGTATTTTCTTGGATCCTTCTGAGAATTTCTTTAGAATAATCACAACTTCCAAATCAGCTTGATATATGTGGTTACTTTCTAGTAGAAATCACCATATATTTGTGTTTCTGTATGTATTTTAATTTCCACAGAGTGACCATTCATGAAGAAATGTATTTCCGTAAGAGACAAAGAGAGAGGCAGGGAGAATAGAAGTAAAAGGAGAAAGGAAAGAGAGGAAGAAAGAAAAGGAAGGGAAAGAGGATGGGAGGGAGGGAAGGAGGAAAGTTATTCTAGAGAACTTCTGAATGATGTTTTTTTTCTAGAATAAAATCTATCAAACTGCAGATTTAATGATTTTTACACAGTAATTCTCTAAACTACTGTCTTTGTCCCTTTTAATATGATAGGTTTTATTATATTAGAAAATATCCCTTATTTCATTGTTTTATATTCCAGTGATTCTACACTGAGACTCATTTGCAGACATAACACCTATTTTTTTTCCCCCATTGAGACGGCTAATCAGAGTTCTCCTCAAATACAAAGGAATCTTCCCTTCCCAGAACATACCAAAATAGACTTTCTAGATGGGAACTTACAATGTTGTATGTTGTTATGCTGTCACAGTTTTCCATTTCTTTGTACAAATTTACAGAATGCAGCTGCCAAACAGTAGTGGCATTCTTAATTATATTTATACTTTTATCACTGCTGTGTTCTTTGTATTATTTTGCTTTATAAAGTCAAATTTTGAATATATAAAATATATGATGAGTTCTTCCTGTTCCCTTCCCAAAGGTTTTTATTGTTCTAAGAAATGTCAGGTTATTTCAAAGATGGTGACATACACAGAATTCTTGGTGTGACTAAGAGCACTGTGGAGATAAAAATTCAGAAGTAGAGAGAATTACAGTATTTCATAGGTCCAATTCATGTTTTTCTGTGCCACTCAACAGTCAGCATGGGATTGCAGTAATCAGAACATGTGGAGTTATTACTCTGAAAGAAATATTACTTGGAATTATTTCTCCAGTTCTTGAAGTCTATATAAAACAATTTAAATATATTACTTCAGGGCTGGACACAGCTGATTAGTATACGTAGACAGTGATGCTTTGTTTTTCAGAAATGATTTTCAGACAAGATACACAGTGTTTGTGTCTCCAATAATGTTTGAACTTCAGTGTTGAGTCCAGTCTAGCATATTGTCGCTACCAGTAGCTGGTGGGCAAGTTCTCCTCCAAAATGTCTTTTTTTATTGTTATAACAGAATTAGAAATTTCTTTCTGCTGTTAGTCAGTTTATTCAGTATGCCCCTTTCCCAAAGTGTAATCCTTGAAGCACTGATATCAAATTAGTATTGATCATCACAGCAACTCATCACTGAGTTAGTGGAGATTTTCCCACAGACTTCAAGAAAACTTGCATCAAACCTTTAAGGAACTATCTTAATTATTACCAGAAGCAGCTTTCATGATTACTTATCAAACTTTGTTACACTAGTCTCCATTTTGACCTCTTTTTTTAAAAAAATAAATGAAACTGCTTTCCTCTGTTTCTTTGAAGCAAAGAGTCATCAAGAAGATTGCATAGTTACTGCTTTTCACTGTATAATTATCTACAGTAATTAAATAAAAATGTTAAAAAAAGGAAAACAGAGAAGGAATGTTTGTCTCTTGCTGCTGTGCTCTTTTCTGTCCTCGCTTCTTTCTGCAAGAGCTGTAATTCCTTTTAATGAAATGGAGGGAACACAGTAAATCATTTCAAGGGTTCAAAATTTCTGAAGGAGCATATTGAGCAATTAAGTGCTAGAAAAGTGTTTATAAAAATATTATCACTTTTTTAATATTATGCAACTTATTACCTGTAATAAAATTGCTTGCAATAAGGAACATTAGGGAGTAGTTTACTTGGCATACCTTATACCTTTTAATAAGGAAAACAATAATTACACAGGTGAAAATACATGGCATTGGATCATTTTGTTATGACTCAGTACATCCATAGGTAAAGGCAAAGTCCAGTGAGGTCAGTGCATTGATTTCCAGAGAGCCTCACAAAAATAATTTGGTACAAAAGTGTTAAAGCAAGGGATTAGATAGTTGTAAGGGTTTTGTTACTGTTGGGTTTTGGTGATCTTTTTCAAAACAAATCTCAGCACCAAAGATCAAGCTTAGAGAATTTATCAATATTTATCAGAATATTTTCAATCTCAGATAAAAGGATGGTTAATTTCTACTAATTTCCAACTTCTTCAGTCTTTAAAAATATCTTATTAGTAAAATAATGTCTTTCAATTTGTCTCCTGTCAAAGAAGATTTTTAAATTCCCTGATCAATTTCACTTTTTTTCCCACTAAAATATTTATTTAGTATGAAGAATACATCAGTTCTTCAGTATAAATAATTACTCTTCAAAGCTGAATAAAAAATTTTAAAACCCAATGGTTTTGGCTAGCTATATATGAATGCTATACTAATTCCATTTTCTGATCAAATAAATGGGTTCTTTTGCACAGGCCTCCACGATTTACTTAACAGTTTTTTGTAACATGATACTTTTTCTGAAAACAGTAAGACTACTCATATATATGTATATAGTACTTTAAGAGTGATTGACAGTATCTGTTTCTTTCAGTCTCCTTAAATTTAATATTAGAGTGTTGTAGAGGTTTCTTCATATCATCTTCACTTTTATTGACACAATTTCAGAATTAGAAAACTTGGGAGAAAATAGAAATTATTAAAAAGTATGCAAAATACTCACAAATAGATGATGGTTTTTATTAAAATATTCAGATGTTTTCCTTTGCTTTTAACTTTACAGTTACAGCATTTCAGATTTTACTGATTTTGTCATCAGAGCACGCATCCATCAGGGCTTATACATGCCTAAAGAATATAGGACTGGGCAAAAAAGGATTTAGGATTTTATTTACTTAAGGATTTTCTAGCACCTACTCCTGCAAACGCCACTCACTGTAGAAGTTAAAGTGCTTTAACCCTATCTCAGGAAATAAAGAAATGGCAATCTCTTTGCTGATATCTGAAACACAATCTCATTCAGCTGGGTCTACTGTATAAATAGAAAACTGAAATATTTCCAGTCATTTAAAGTGGTTTCAGCCCCACGTACCTGCTTTCCTTTTTTTCACCTTGCATTCTGAAATAACCAAACTCACTAGATAAATATCAGTGCTCTTCAAAACAAGCCTGCAGTGTCATCATATGAGCTTTGATTTGTGATGTTGACTTACACCAGCTGAGCTGGCCCCTTATAATTCTTATATTTTGTCTCACCACTACAGTCAATAAAGCTATTATGTAAAAAGGGCAAAATGCCACTCTTATTTGTTACATATGCTCCTAGCATTTCTTCCTGTGTGCCATATTTGTCTACTTCACTGTCAAAACATGTTTTTACTGTTAGCAGTAAAAGCTAAAGGAATGTCAGCCAGATTCCAGTCTCGCATGTTAGCAGCAAAATTGTCAGATTTTAGTGTCAATGACTGCATGAGTCATTGAAGGTTTTGATTTTCAGAAAAGTGTTTAATAAAAGGTTAACCAACAGTGTTTTGAATTAATGTAGAGAGAGCAATTGTAAGATCCCCTTATATAATTATAAAAACATTTCAAACTTTTGTCCAGCTGGCCCAGTGCAAAGCCCATTGGAAGCCATTTGAACAGATTTTCCATTCTGAGTTCCTGATTCAGTACTATGAGAATGCTGGTACGAGTACTGGGCTAACCTTTTCTTTTTCACTTCAGCAATTAAACCATAATGATCAGCTTGAAGTACTGAAGTTGTACCAATTCTTGGTGTAAATCAATCAGTGTTTAATTGAGACCAATGCGCTGTTTTTCAGTGTTTTCATGTACAATAGTCATATGCACTTATAGAAAATTCAGAAATATTAATTAATAAATAGTACCTGATGCAAACCTATTCTCTTGTAATGAAAGCAGTTTGCTCTTAACCTGAATTCAGTCAAGAATTAATGTATACCAAAAAGACTGTTGTGTTTCTAGATATTTCCAGATTTTTATGTCTTAATTATATGACTCTGAAAAGACAAAAATACTTTCTGTTTGAGATGTAATGGCATAGCTGTTCCTAAGATGACTTGCTAGTTATGTTTCTACAGTCTATCACTAGAAATATGGCTGGTACAATAGAAATAATCAAGAAGGTCATTTCTTTTTTAGTATGACCTAAATAAGAAAGAATATTACTTCGAAAATTAATCAGTATTTTATTTAATTAGTTCCAAGTATTTAAATTTTTGCATAGTGCAAAATGTTCCAATTATTTAAACTTTTGCATAGGAAGTGTTTCTTGTCTGTTTCCCCTTGCACTTCAGAGCTGCATTTGGGATTTGGCTGCTAGAGCTGCAAGTTTTAACCAATATTCTCATTGCTGTAGTAGTCCTGAAACAGATTTGGGATTTAGGAGCTGAAAGTTCTGTGACAAAAGTGAATGTTATTTCTGAGGAGATTCCAACTAGACACACAAGGAAAAGTTTTCACAATAAAAACAATCAGCTAGTGGAATAATCTCACCAGGGAAGCGGTGGACTCTCCAACTTTGGACACTTTTAAGGTTTGGCTGGACATGGTGCTGGGCTGTCTTATCTACAGTGTTTTTGCTAAGGTTGGACTAGGTGATCCTTGAGGTCCCTTCCAACCTGGGATTGTATGACTGTGACTCAATTAAGCAAAAATTCAATAGCAGGCATAAAATTCATTTGACATACTTTCTAGCTTGCAAACTTTTTAAATTTAATTGTTCTTTAATCTACAATTTTTAGGTTGATTTATACTGGCTTATGTATGAATCATCTAGTAGTATTTTGTAGGATTGTATGAGTACTGATTACAATTTAATATTTCCAAGCATTTGCTTCCTATTACACTGGACTTCCTCCTGTTTAGGATGTTCTTGGCATTTCTGTGCTTTTACTCATTAAATAGAAAACAGGAAAAAAATAAAATCTTTTTTCCTTTAAAAGTGTTATAATCTTTAAATATGGAACGTACCACTAAAATGAACAATTGTATTCTTTACCGATAGAGAATTGCTATAATTGAGAATAGAAGGTTGACACATAGATCACAAATTTCAACCTTGTGGGAACCTAAAAAGAGTGGACAGTAGCATGTTGCTGTCTCCTGCTGTGCAAAGGAGGCATAGATTCAGAAATCTATTAAATTTATCTTCCAAAACCTAATCCCTTTGGTCTTTCAGGTTACCGATATAGGGCTTTTCATTCATTAACGTTTCAACATATCTCTGAAACAGTCTTAATCACACATTACCTGAAGTCTGTCTGTGTTACTGGACCTTTTGCCAATTGGGTTATTTTTTTTTTCCCTTCCAGATAGCGAATAATTAAATGTCAATAGATTCGGATCATCTTCTCTAGCAATGGGAATCTTTCAAGAGTCATGGGACAGCAGGTCTGTGGAAATTATTCAGCTTACAATACTGAACCTGATTTTTTTTTCAGAATTCTATTTCAAGGAACATTGAAAGAAGAAGGAATGAGAGAAGCTTTAACATGTGTGTCTCCTTTAGTATAAGTACACAACTTCTTTTCATTGAAAGACATTTCACTTAGAAGAGTGATTTCAAAATTGTAAAATGAGACTATTTCCTTCTAGTCTTTCCTGTTATCTTCCGAGTCTCGACTAGCCATAGGACTCTTGGGCCAGAAAGACAATTTATAGCAAGTTCTCACAACATTTGCCTTGCACTATGCTAACCATCTAATTCAGGTGTACTTATCAACACTAAAAATAGGAGTATAGTAGGGGTATTGTAAGTACTTCCAGAGGAAGATTCACAACAGTGGTACAAGTTATAACCTTGATGGAAACACAATAAACAAAATTAGAAGGAAGCATACTCATTTTTAAACTCTTAACTCCTCCAGGCTCTTTTCTCCACTCTGACATAATTCAATTTCCCTGTGCTGAAGAAGATACTGCAGTGTGATTTTGAACTTGTATATTTTTTATTAGTATAGTAATTATATTTAATATTCCCTTCTCCCATTAGCTGCTGAAATCAAACAAAAATAATGATCTACTCACAAATCTGACCTTAAAAACCATCTTGGGTCAGCCAACATGTGAAAAGAGACTTCTGTAGTCTTTTTTATCATTAGATCAAAAATCATAACTCTAATAATCTGAAATCATAATATTGGCCTAAAAATCCACTTTTAGTAGCACTTCTACAGATCAGCTGTGTTTCACGATATGTTGAAAATTTAACATTAAATGTGTGACAATGTGTATTTCCTATCATTTTCCTGTTCTGCTCAGAACTCTCTAGTTGTCTTGCTATAACCTCTCATATATACTTAACCTTTCCTACTGTATCACCTCCAGCAGGTTTTTACAGTCCCCTGCTTTTTTGATCTTCTTACACTGCTCTCTCCTTACATATTTTCCTTCTTCTTTTTCAACTATCTTAAAAATTTCAGCAGGAGTGTACAAAAAAGCAGTAATTTATATAAGTAAAATTATCATATCAATCTATTCTGAATACAGCTGACCACTAACATTGTTCTGAAGAGCTTTAAGAAATTGCAGTAAACAAATATATTTGTTTAAATAAGCAGAACAAGTTCAGCTTTGCAGAAAGATTTTTGTTCTCTGCAAATCAGTATGACAGTGAGGAATAAAACAAGGCAATGACTACCAGAGTGCTGTATGAAATACCTAGCATATTAACTTTGATCTCATTCATAATAAGCTTACATTAATATAACTAAGATAAGAACCAAGCCTAAAATACTGTTGACCTTGAAACAATTGGGTCCTGTCTTTAACAGAGTATTTAAAAATGTGTGTAGAATACATCACTTCCAACTCTTATGTTTTATTGTGAGCTTGCAATACTGAGCTTTTATTGAACAAAAGGACCTAGATTTTACTGAATAAAAGGCAGAGTTTCAGTCTTTATGGCAATAACGGGGGGTGTGGGGGTGTGGGGGTGTGGGCGTGGGACCAAACATTCCTTGTGTACTACCATAGAAAAGAAGTCATGGATAAAAACCCATAGCGGTAACCATTTTCAGCAACAACTTTCAAATTATTTCAAGATGCACGGATTCTTAAATATCAGAGCATTGACAATGAACACTGCAAAAGTTCTACAAAAATGCATCTAAGTCAAAAGAATTGGTAATAGACTACAATACAAAGCTTAAAAACAGATGGATTAATACAAAAATCTGTCATTTCAGTATTCATCCATCATTAAGTGCACATGGATGCTACTCCTACCCAGGCTTTAATGGCATGATTTCATTTTAACCAATCAACAACTATCTCTTTCCAGCTTCTTCTGCCTCTGGAATAAATCCCTAAATTTAACATAGAAAATTGCTGCTTATAACCCATACTTTATTGCTAAAGTAATTTATCTGTCTTTCCATCCTTCTGTACAGCTGGGGAAGTTTGCACATGAGTTGTTCCAAAAACCTTAGCATACTTTGAATATTTACCAGGCGACTGTGTTTCAAAAGACTTCATGATGCTCCCAGATTCTTTCAATGTAAGAAAGGGGGCATACAGCCATGTATCTTCTAACTGATTATTAGGTCTATGACATAACAATATTAGGTTAAAATGATACTGAGCATTAATCTTAATATTCAGTACTCATAAACTGAGGTGAATGTAGTTAACCTGGGTTTGACACTACTACTTGATGCTTGCAAATGTCTTGGTATGGTTTCCAGTCTGTTGAGGCCACCTCCACAGTGAATATTGGCTCTAAAATCAGGTGGTGATTGTTTACAAAGGTCATCTAATAGTAACCAATGGCTGGAGTTTGCAGTCAAACAAATTCAAATGAAAAATAAAACATTTTGCTAAAATAACATATTATTAGATCCTCCATTTGCTGTTGCCTCGTAATCAATCTTTGAACTTTTCGAGTGTATCTCTTAGTTAAGCATAAGACATTTTGCTTAGGACAGAAGCAATCGTTTGAAAATGGTAAAAAGTGCTTATATAAATCCAGCAAATGTTTGATCTTCAGACCTTAGGCAATATCAACAAATCTCACAGTCTTCATGGAAACATAGCTCTGTAAACTTCAGAAAGTCCCCCTTCCCAGTATGAACTAAATTTTGCTCACCTACATCACATGGGTAATACAGCTATTTCCCTTTGAAGTTCTTTTTTGTGCACAGTGGACTCACACTTCATTTTTCTACAGCACAGCACAGCGAGTGCTGTAATGTCAACATCCACGCTACTACTTTTTCAACAATCATTTTTCCACATTATTTTTTTAATGTACTGTCCTTGTAAGCACAGTATATTTCAGTGAATGTTTATCTCCCCAGTTCATAGCTGTATGCTGGAAGTCTACAATTAAGCTAATCCTCAGGCACTGAAGAAACAAGAATGGGGAGTAAATGAACAGTCTGTGAAGAAATATTTGGCTATAATCTCTCCAATCATGCATTTTGCACGTTCCTCAACTGATCTTACCTTATGAATTCATGCTTGCTGCCAACTCTGATGTTAATTTTCATGAATACCACATTTATCAGAAGCTCAGGGGAAAAAAAAAAGAAAAAAAAGGTAAAAAAAGGTAAAGCAATGGCTTACAAATAACCTGACAAAAGCTTTTGACACATTGCTTGTAGCAATATTTAGTAGTCATTTTTCCTACATATTATATTAAGAATCTTATGGTAAGAATAGTGTTGATCTTAACACAGCCAGCTGAGTAACTGTCATATAAAAAAATACATGCATTTTTAAAAATCCATGCTTTTCCATATTTCCAAGGTAAATAAACTCTGCTATATAGGCATATTAAATTTAAACCCATAAACAGCTTAAGCAAACTAAAAAAGAAGTTTCTTTAGTACCATTATTGATAAACATATTTTAAAAAAACACCAACAACCACCTATCACAACCAATGCACACATAAAGAGCATAGAGAAGAAATATTGTTTATTCTGTTTATTCATTCAGTTTAGGTTGCCGTCTAGCAGTTGCTCACATTAAATCAGAGGAACATTTTCTTTATCTATAAGTATGCAAAACAGCAGGGAAATAATTGTCACATAAAACCAAAATTACTGAGACATTTTGTCTTGCCAACATTAAATGTACTTTATTTTTTTCATTTAGTATTGCGAGTCAAGGAAGTTATTCAAATTTTGTCTTAGTTAAACACAATTCCCCCTGCACTGACTTTACATCACCTGAGAATCCCTGTGTATTAGAAAAGATATTTTTAAAAATTTTTCTACATCTATCTATCTAATTCTATATCTGTTTGTGTTATCTGTTTCTTTTTCCAGAGGTATTAAAACATTTCAGGTTTAGTCCTGCTAATGTTCAAAGACAGCAGACACTGGGGTTCCTCACTCAAGTAGTCACATTCCTGCAAGTCATCATCAGAATCTTAGTACAGAAGCTTTCACAAAGACCAGAGAGAACTTTGACTTCTTACACATACAACTAGTTGGTTGTCAAGAAAGAAAAGAAATCTTGTTTTCATCTTCATCCATTTTTAATCTAATATGAAGATTTTACTTTAATGGTAGTAAGAGACTTGGGGCCCAGGTTTTCATTCATAGTTTTCATTAATCTGGCTAATACATGCTTTGGTCCTGACTTCTAAATTATTGGGTTTTTAACTTGAAAAAGATAAAATATTTGAATTACATAGTGAATAAAAAACATTTGTATGTTGCATGCGTAGGATTTTGTCCAGCTTATTCATCAATTCTTTGCTTCATTTTATATCTTCAGTTCTACTCCTTTCAATTTTAGCTTTCCGTTCTTCTGGATCATACTGAATTTCATGTCATTTTTCTTCAAGCCCCTGCTTCTATAGCCATCCAATTAGGTAGGAATCTTTCCTCTTTTTCTTTGCAACATAGTGTTGTGTAAATTATACTATCCAACAGAGTAATGTGTAAATTTCTAAGGTATGTTTATATATTAAAGTTTAAAATATGATCCATAAAATAAGAATCCCAAAAGTCAGATCCAGGAATATGTATTATAGATTTATTATAATCTCAAGCATTTTAAGAAAATAGACTATTCTGTAAGGTATTTTAATGCCTGGAGTTAACGATGTTGCTTTAATCTCAGTTCTGAAATTTGTACAGTACAATAAAGTACTTTTTAATCTAAAAAAATGTGGTTATTTCACATTTAGGGTGATATCCTAAATGCATGAGTAAATGCCACTCATAGTGGACACCATTCATTTTGAGATGTATGGGATGGTTTAAAATATAGAGGGAAGACAGAGAAGTACATTCTTGACCTTCTCTAGATTGTGATCCCTTTTTAACTGTTTTAGAATAGAAACTAAAGATGCAAAAAGCGACTATAAAAAACTCAGGTAGCAGAAATCTGATGTCATCATAGAAGACAGTTAAGACATGGTGTGAAGGAGGTCCAAAAGATCTCATCCATGTCCTGGAATGGAGTCATAAGCAAGCTCTTGGTGGAAGAGAATATTAGAAATTAATCCAGTGCTTCTGGGCAGTGTATTAGTTAACATAGATATAAGTGTTCCTGATATAATTGAGGTCTGAATCAGGAGGAAATATGATACAAACCTCTAAACAGAATAGACCCCTCTGCCTCCCAGACCACATGTAGCCCATATCAGGATAGATCATTGCTGTAACTACAGCAGGATAAATTAAAGTCTTGGATTTTTCTTACAGTCGCTCACAAAATAATTCTTTACTTCAGCCTTCATTCTTTTATGTATATTCTCTTAAAATTGTATGTATATTACTCTAAAATTTAGCAGCCTCTTATTCTCTTTGGAAAAAAAGATGGCTAGAACAAGATTTTATGTCAAACTTTACCATATGAAAAAGTCTGCAGCTTAATTACAAACTGTTGAGGCTGTTGAAATTAAAGTTAAGAAATGCTAGTCCAGCTCTAAGTTAGACTGCTCTATTTAATATTAGTCTATCAGTGGGGAAAAGTACACAGAACACAAAATATTTGCCTTTTTTTAGACTCACTAGGAGACATTATTCATGCATAAGACAGCTGGCATATTGATTTCAAAATTGCATAGATTTGTTTTAGATGTATTTCATTAAATGTTTAGCTTGCAGCTAAAGGCAACCATTCCATAATCACTGATAGAGGAAAACAGCATTAAAAAAATCCTTTTAAATCAACAATTCATGCAAGCATTATTTCAAGTGAAAGTCAAGCTATTACAAAATTTAGTTCCATATTTATCTGTGTCCAAATAGCTGTACCTTATGGGAGCTATATTTCAAGGGATTCCTGTAGAGATTCATTTCTAAGGACTGATTTCCAACCTGGGCCATGTTTCTAATGATCATGTAATGTTAGCTGGATTGTTTCTGTATAAAAGACAAGCATTTTGTCTATAAGACATAATACCTTTGAAAAAAGAAACATAAAATAAATTAATCTGAAGGATTGTGTCATTAATTGTGGTTATACTGGGAGGAAAATTATTCAATATTGTACTTAAATTGTTCTTTCACTGAATATTTCTGATTTAATTAAATATGATTTGTTTTGGTTCTTTCACAGGGTTACTAAGCAGCTGATCCTTCTAACTAGTTGTTCACCTAAAGAACCATATCTGTCAGAAATATTTCTTCACTTAAAGATGAATGAATTGTGAAACAATGAAATGATATAGAAAAAGCTGATGAGACATTCCAAATTTCCAATTCCAAATTAAAAGCATTAATTCAAGGAGTACAAAGATTAGCTTGGGAAGCTTTAATTAAATAGGCTAGTTACATGTTTTGGGATTTAGTGGAGAAAAACTAGAGAAAATTAATTTGTTTTAGTAACACATAATTACATATGGCAAAACTGCCTGTTATAAATTTACACAGGTAACATAAACCTACAACTTAGCATTACAGATTTGTGTATTTACACACTTAGGGCCAACATACAAATTCATAGTGATGACTACTGATCTATTGATTTTGGGGGGTCAGCTGTGCAAGTGTTTTAATTGCTAGTTCTTCCACTGCTCACTGAAGAACCTGAAAGAAATGAAAAGAAAGTCAATTTAAAGACTATGATTTTTGTAGAACAGAAATATGAATGATCTTTTTATAATTTTCTCTGTATCAAAAATGGACCACATGCAATAACACCTCTCTGTAAATTTTGATCCATGATAATAGAATGGCATGATAGCAAAATGAGTGCTTGAAATTGGAGAAAAAAAATTCCAAGTAATTCACTGCTTCAGCATAATAACACTTTCAGGGAGAAATCTAAAAGTAGTTTGTTGAAGCTGTCCCTGATTTCTTAAAGCAATAAGTTACTGAACAGTGTTTAAAATGCAGTTTTGTACTGTGTAATTCTTTGTTAAAGAAAAGGGTGACTGAAACAAAATAGATGGTGTGTGCCAACTGCATATGTGTCATCTTTTAGTAGATGATCTGGAGTTGGCTAACTTCAGAAAACCAGTTACCATAGAAAGTAGATCAGATAACTTCTGAGTGCAGATTGGTTTTGGATTATCTTAAAGCAGGAAAAATTCATGTAAGTATTCATCATAAATATTTATCTGTCTCTTGTGAGTTTATATGCAGAGGCCTGGGATTTTCTGTTCAACTAATATTGGGCATTAATGTTATCTGTAATATGATGATTTGTTTCTTCTCAAATGATCAGCAAAGCAGCACACTGGAAGCCTCCTAGATCAGCTGTAAAATACAAAATTTAATGGAAATTCTAGTTCTTCACTAGTCAAAATATTAAAAAGAAATTATCAGCGACTGATAATACTTCTATTTATGCTCTCCAATAAGGCCAACACATTGCTTTGCCCCTAGCAGTGAAGTGCAAGATATTATACTAATCCCATGATCAAATATTTGACTCTTCTATGCTTTTCAATTTACAGGTATTTTTTTAATGAATTTTGGAAAAATACACTGGCAGAATAAGACTACACTGCCTAAGGTTGCAATTGTATGTCAGGTCTCTAAAATATGCCTACTGAAGCCAAAAAAGATGAGTGAAACCTGTGCAGAAATGCCTGAGATAGCTTTAAACTAGCAAAAGGAAGTTAATAACAATAAACACGCAAGAGGCTGAAGCTCAGCATGTGCTATAAAATAGACCTGGGAAAAGGCATCACTAGTTAGGAAATTATTCTGCCATAAAATTGGAGGTATTAAACCCACACTTTTACTGGTAACTGACTTTCCATATTTTTGACTAAAATATTGTTGTGGTTTAACTCTGGCCAGCAACTAAGCTCAACACAAGCACTTACTCATTCCCCCCACAGTGGGATAGGGTATAGAATCAGAAGGGTAAAAGTAAGACAACTCATGAGTGGAGATAAAGACAGTTTAATAAGTAAAGCAAAATCCATGCACACAAGCAAAGCAAGACAAGCAGTTAATCCACCACTCCCCACTAGGTAGTGGGCAGGTAGGTGTTCAGCCATCTCCACAAAAGCAGAGTTCCGTCATGCATAATAATGTGTAGCGTTGTACCAGTAACTAAGAAAACTAACTCTATCCCAGCTGAAACTGGGACAAATATAAACACAAAAACAATAGTATATTTTCCACATTCTTGTACATCTATTTAGAAGTAGATTTATAGAGTTGATCAAAGTTGTCTCATTGATTTTTTCTCTCTCTTTTGTTGACGAATTACAAATACCGAGATATTTGTAAGATCTCAATGCTTAACATTATTGCTGTAATATGAAATTGTACAAGAAAGCTAACAATTACTGTTACTTTGTACTGTTGTGATATGGGATTTCTTATGGATATGTGGCTTGTGGATAGGGGCTTCTAGAGAGTCTTTGTCTGTTAGAGCTAAGATAATATATATCCCTATACAAGACAAGCTGAAAAAAGCAAAAAGATATTCTACGATTTGTACCTTTTCCTTTCACAGTAGATAATGATTTGGTTTATTTCGTAATTTTTTTAAATTGCATGTTTTATATTGAGGGATTACATGTTTTAAGGAGATCTCCAGCTTTGAGAGTCACTCCAGTAGAAAGTAAGCCAATGAATAGAAGATAACCTAAAACAGTTCAGTTCAGTCTAAAATGTTCTTTTGTTATTTTTCGGATGTGATGAAACATTGTCACTGTACCTGAGAAAGAATGAGCAGATTTTTTTACAGCAATGCAGCGACAGTGAAATCTTAGTTGTATGAGATCTCACTGTACTGTCCTTTTATATAAAATGAGATGGTTGGTTTTATTATCACTGGAGTGAGGTTTAGTCAAGGTTTTTGCTATTAGAATTGAACTAATTTATACCTCTAAATAGATTCTAAAAAGAGACTCATTTACAACACAAAAACAACGGCCCACATTGGGCACCCCTGAGAACAAGCCAGGGGGACAAAATCACTACTGCTCCATCAGAAAAGTGGTGTTCTGAACAAAAGAATAAGCTTAACCGCTCCTACCGGCGGAGGTTGAAGCCTTTGCATTGTATTCTCTGCCCTCACAGTAACTTTGCTGCAGAAACACAGTTGCCAGCCGAAGAAAATGGCAGTAATGTATATGCCATTTTGCAAATGGCAAAACAATAGCTTAAACTGTGAAATACTAGCAGGAGGTACACAACTTCAGAGGGAGTGGTGGGGTGGGAATTTCCAAAATTGGACTTTTGTACTACCTACTCCCTGCTACATGAAACTGGTTCATGCAGGCTGTAGATTTTTATAACAACCAGACTAAGCAAAAGCATCATGCCTTGAATCCTCCTATTGATAATGAGACGTGAGACTGCATCAACAATTGCAAGGCTGATCATACGCTGTGCTTTAGCACATAAACTATTTTGACTGGGAAAATTGAGGATACGGGGCCCAGAAAGAAGAGGGGATGGAAAATAAAGGCACTCAAAAAGTAGTCTCAGAAAGAAGGGAGCTGGAAAGAAAAATATGAAGTTCCTGCCTGGAGGAAGGATGCTGGAAGTGGGGGACAACCCTGGACACCAGAGACATGCATGGAGACAGATGCCAGGGGACAGCCAGGCACTCTGGCCAGTGATGCCCAAAACTGGTACTGCAAACATTGGCACAGTGGGAAGCAATATGACTTTTCTGCCTGACTTCCAAAGGAAGCCATTGAACCAGCTCCCAGTCCTCATAAACTGCAGGCGCAGCTGAATACCAGAATAACTTGTGTAGAGACCACGCGCAGCCTACTGCACTTGAATCGTGCTACAGAGTTGACTGCCTTGGTGTACCTGCAGTGGACTATCTATCTGACATTGTAGATGATACTGAAGCATTTGCCTTTCCTATAAATGCAGTCAAACTTGATTGAAGAATGTCTCTTTTTATGTCCTTGTACATTATGGAACATAGTTTATCCCATCTGAGTCTGCATTTTAAGGGTAAATGCAAAAGGGAGATAACTCACTATCATACCCACAGCAGAACATTTCCTCTACATATCCCTGATAGGATTTAAATTCAGTTAATTTACTTTTGTGTAAGCTTTGCCCTTCATTTCATATTCTTTGTGGTATGAATTATTACTGACATTTAAGAACCCCATTTTATAGCTGTGATCAAAATGGAATGCAGGTAAATAAAAAGTGACATTATACATAACACAATATAGAAGGCTATAAAAAAATGCAAATTGTAGTAGCTCATCCATGCTCATATTTAAGGCCATTGAAAGTATTAGAACATCCCATGAAATGAGAACTAATGCCTACTTGCCTGTGGTAAAAAAGAATAGGAAAGAGAAAATAATTAAGTTATAAATCTTTGGCCTGCTCCTGAATAGTTGTCTCTAATCTTGAGCGTGGTTCTCAGTATCAAACCATGTATTAATAAAAAAATCCGGAAAAAATAAAACAGATGAACATTTATCACAGGAAGTTATTTATAGAATTTATAATATGCTGTAAAAATTATGTAAAACTTTTAAAATATTTTGTCAACCCAAATCCATGTAAAATGGAACAGAACTTGTATTTTTGTGAGGTTTCTTGGTCTTTTATATCTAACTAGAGCACAACACAAAATCTTAGAGGCTTAGCTGGGACATTGCATGCAGATTTGAATACTATGCTTTCTCTTTTACACACACACACAAATACAAAGCACAATTAGTTTCTCAGAGCAGCACTGTTTTCATTTGCTGTTCACGCTTTCTTTTTCTTTTAAAAATATTTTAATAACAATTTACCTTATATGATATTTTTTCTGTGCTTGCATATGTGCATTCATCATGCTATCTGGTCTTCCTCTTAAATCCAAGATTTTGTCCACACATGTTATGAAACCAGACTAGTATAGCTTTTTGTCCAATACTACCTGGGCTGAATTCCTACTGATTCTTTCACTGCACAGGATGTCTTACTGATTCTCAAATAAAGGATTTAACAGGCCTGTCATGGTTTCACCCCAGCTGGCAACTCAGTACCATGCAGCCACTCACGCACTCCCTCACGCACTCTCCCCGAGGGATGGGGAGGAGAATAAGGAAAAAGGTAAAACTCTAGGGTTCAGATAAGAACAATATAATAATTGGGAAAAAATATAATAGTGATGAAAAGGAGAGAGAAGAGAGGGATAAAATCCAAAGGGAATGGGCGAAAAAACCCCAAGTGATGCACAGTACAGTTACTCACATCTGCTGACTGATGCCCAGCCAGTCTGCAAGCAGCAATCAGCAGGTCCCGGCCAACTGCCCCCGGTTTATGCCCTCAGTATGGCTTCCCATGGTATGGAATAACCCTTTGGACAGTTTGGATCAGCTTTCCTGGCTGTGTCCCCTCCCAATTTTCTGTACCACTCCAGCCTTCTTGCTGGCAGGCCCTAAAAAACTGAAAAGGCCTTGATTTAGTATAAACATTACTTAGCAACAACTAAAACATCAGTGTAACTGTAACATCTCATAGTAAATCTGAAACACAGCATTGACCAGCTACTGAGAAGAAAATTTCCCTGTCCCAGCCAAAACCAGGACAAGGTCTAGGGACATAAACTCCATGGTGAATCCTGAACAAAGACGACTTTTTTCTGTGAGTGCATTATTGGAAAATTCAAAAAAGGGAAGTGCAAGAAAGGCACTATGTACAAATTTATATTTGTACATAGGCAGGTAGACATAGATGCATATGTACTTAAAAAAGAAAAGACAAGCTTAAAGAAGCAGGCTGAGGTTCACCCATACATTCTTCAAACACTGAACTTTGTCTTTGTCAAAAGACACTATTGAAGGGGTTATCCTTTGTGGCTCTTGATGTTGCTGTCCTCCCTTGTTACTGAAATTGATTACATCGGACAGAGGGCTGTTGTGAAAATCAAAGCATGACCACATTAACAGATAGTTGACTCTGATCCCTGATCTGTAGTTGTCCTGAGTTTCATGTGCTGGCATGCAGGTAAACTGAGATTTCCAACTGAAATATGTCATCATCCTATACATTCTGCCAGCCTCAGTATATGGATTTGGATGGGAGTGAGAATTTTTCATATATCTGCTTAGAAGAAGCTCTGCTGCCTCTAGAAGCAGCCTTCATTGCTTTCCCTAACTAGAGCTCTGCATACATTGTTCTGATGAGTAGATTGCCCAGGGACCTTACAGTATATCCGTTATTTGGTTGTTTCAAGATCCTTTTAGACAAACATGTATTCCACATCATGTAACTGCAGCTGAGACTACCTTCAAGACTAGATGGTCACTTAAGGTTTCTTTCACTTTGACTCCTATTTTTCTGTGATTTCATGGTCTTTTTTATATGCTTTTATATTAATTCTCATGAACTCTAGTGAGAAAATGGGAAAATGTTTGCCTACAGGGAAAACTGGCATATACAGAGATTAAGTGATTCAAAGGTCAAGTTGCTACTGAAAGAGAGGTGGAACTCAAAGCAGTGAGTTTTGTGCCCAGCCTGCCAAACAACAGCCCCCCTCAGAAATCCCAAATAAAGAAGGCAAAAAGATCTTTATACCTTCTGTTCTGGTTCTTCAGTCACTGCAGCATTGTACAGAGATATGAAAGCATCACTTCCATTAGGTTTAGACATATCCCACCAGGAACCGTTTGACCTGCAGTCTTTTCTCTACTTTTCCTCATCTATTTATTGATTCCATTGATTAAGGCATCTGTTTTATGTGAAGCCATCATTTGTTCTTCTGGAACACTGTTTAGCAGATGTTATAATTCAGACAAAGGATGGCAGGATAAGAATTAAACTAATACAGAGTAATATTTTAACACCTGGCCTGACAACAGCAATATCAATGAATCTCACTTTTAGAAAATCAGTTATTTTTGAGTATTTTGAATCTGATGGCAGTGTGGATTGTTCTGCATTTTGAAAAAAAAGTCTTGAAACTGTAAAATAATTTTTGCACAGATAGTGAGAGTTGTTTATAAAGATTTTTTCTTCCATCTTAAGTTTTTCAATTAAAAAACCTGTTACCTATCAAAGTTATGGGTCAATCTTCCAGATAAATTATTCTAGATCACTGAGAATCAACAAATTTCTGTATTGTTGATGTAGCCAAGAAATGTGGAGTTTGTTTCACATGTTAGTTTAAATTGCTCTTCATGAATAAAGGCAGGATACAAATTTTCATTGAGATGAGAAAGTTTTAAGGCAAACAATTCCAGGGCATTCACTTACTAAAATTACAAAGTGTCAAGGTCAGATTCTTTTGCTTGCATACAAAATGTTTTGGATCTATCTATACAGTTGAATGTACTTAAGAAATTTTGTACATGAAACCATGTCATTTAAAATAATATGTGCAATAGCAAGTAAAAGATCTGTTAAAATGTTTTGATTGTGCTGTGCTGCAGCAACTCAGTACTCTGCTCAGAAGCTTTTCTGCCAATGTGTTAGGTGAAGGAACAGACTTTTTTTGTCTGTGATCATTTAGGACTCTTAGAAATTGCTGCTGTACTGAAGAATTACATTGTTTAAGATGAAGAAAAATACGGAGTGCTGCATACCATTTGTGTTTTGCAGTGGGAAAATACTGCAGTAAAACCGCAGGAAAAGTACTGCATCCTTCTCTATGCTACTTCACTGAAGAGATTACAAACCTTCAGTTTCTCCAAAGACTTGTGTAATCTAAACCTCTTAGTTTTCATATCTTCAGGAAAGATAAAAAGGGAAATAAAGCAGTTTGGACAATTTCCACTAGCTCCAAGCAGGTGCAGATTTGCTGTACCTGCCAGCTGACCCTCATTTTGCATGTCAAACATTGTATTGAATTTGAGACAGAAGAACTGGCAGCAGTCTGAATTTCATTTACTTTAGCTGCTTCTTTCTTACTTTCCACTGCTTTGTGGTCTTTACCACTGTTGAGGATGTCAAGAGGATGTACAAAAAGAAGGGTCCGTTTTCAAATATTAATGACCATTTCAAACAGATGGCAGATTTGCTTGTAACTGGAAGAAAAGTCCTCAAAATTTTTTTTTCTTTTTTTCTTCTTAAGACGTAGGAATGAAATCTTTAGGCAGAATTTATTATATCTAAGAAATTTCTTAAAGGACCAAGTTTTACCAGTTTTCTGTTTGTGCAGTAACATTTGCTCCATGTAGCTGCACAGGCTTACAATACCAGGAAATAAACAGTATTTTACGTGAGAATAAAAGGTATTTATACCTCCTAAAGCCATAGAAACACACTTCAGTGTATCACATTAACTTTGGGTCTTCTTGATTCCTACAGCAGCTGTCCCTTGTAGTGGTGATATGGGTAAGAGACAAAGTTTCTCAGCTTCCACTCACATTTGAACTCAGCTGGAATTATAAACCAGAAGTCACTCTCTCACATGTTTGCTGCACTCAGCACTGTACTCCATCTCCCCTCCCTGCTTTTCCCACTCTGGTCTTTGTTATGACCCTATTAGCTCTTTTATAACCTTCAGGTCTTAAGCAAATAACACGTGCATTGTAGACTCAAACCTATGCAATTAGATTCCCCAGAAAACTTAGTCAATGCCAGATTGTAAGCTTGGAATGAATACAAATATGACTACATTTGCAAGTTTTTAGACCTCAGGTAAATATTTCTGGGGTTTTTCCACTATCAAGCTATCAAAGTTCCATGAAAAGAACAGATTTTATGTTATTTTTAAACAGAAAAATACCACTTCCAGCTCAGAAAGGCCCAAGGCCACAGACTGTTGAAGGCTTAGAGGCAATGTTGTTGTATGCTGGCCACATGCAGTCTTGCCCAGCTAAACACCACTGATGATTAGGACTCAGATACCAGGGTGGGTGGATGAATATGGTTTTTCTTATTAACAAACTGCAATGAAGAAAACATATAGATTCAATAATTTTAAATTAGAGATATCTATAATTAGCATTATAGATGCCTTCACACATCTACAAGATGAGCTGAAGTACACAGTAGTTTTCTAAAGTGGTAAGAGGTCAGTCATAATATCAATTCCTGGGAAAGGTGTAGCACGTTCCCCTCCTACTGCTATGTGCAGAAAGTGTTTGCTTCATCTGCATGAGGTGCCCGAAGATTTTTCTTATTCTGGTAGCGTTTCTTACATCCTGTTACTCTGGAGGCCTTAGAAGTGTAGCAGGGACCACAGACAAAAAAGTATATTTTAAAATTACAATGGAAAAGAGGAAGGCAGAGAAAAAGTTGTTATCCCAGATGACCAGCCAAGGAAGGTAATTATGTACTGATAAAGTCTTTTGGGCAGAGGAGGAAAAAAATGGTTTTCACATATTTGTCTTCCTTTTGAGGTTGTCAGTTTGGGAACACTGAAAGATATTTTGAGATTTTGGCTAAGGATTAGTGTCCAGTTTGTGCCAGCTTCTAAACACCACTTACTTTCCAAAAAGCCCCAGTGGCCACATATTTGTCTTGATCTTTTATTTGCTGACTGGACATTTAAAAGTTGTTTGCTCACTGACCAAAGGCAATGTCTCAGAAACAGTGTATGGCTAGTCCCGTCCGTGTCCCGTCCCCCCCCCCCCCCCCCCCCCCAGAAGCTTATGGAGCAAATACAAAATTGTCCCTACTTAAGTAAAACCTCAGTGGAATAGCAGAAATGGAAATACCACATAGCTGCCTGCTGAGGGCCCAGACAGTTACATTTTATACTTCATTACACTACCTGTGAACAAATGAATTTTCAAAATTTTCTTCTACCACCTTTTTATACCCCATGATAGTTTTTGCAACATCTAGTGAGCTATTAATCCTTTTTGATAAGCTAAAATATTTAAAAGTTAAAAAAAAAAAAAGCCCTCATTAAAAACTACTTCAATAAGGTACACAAATTCATGATTCAGCACAACCTGGCCATACTATGCCAGAGTCCCCATCTCCAAACACAAAAAATATCCTAAGGACTCTCAGACCATTTAGTTAAAAGCAGGTAGCCACCCAGTGAAGTCTGTACACCTCAACTGAATATGAAAATTTAATAAATTTGAATTTATTCAAAATATTATAACAGATGAAGGCAGAAGGAGAAATAGGTACCTATGAATGGCCCGCACAAAAATTACACAGACAAAAAATCATGGAGTAAAATCTGGTTAAGGTAGTCTGTAGATGGACAGGGTAAGAGATGTCTCAAGCAATATTCTTTCATGAAGCTATAGTCTGGCTTCAGGAAGGGGCCTACCTCCAGCTAGGGTTAATAGACTGAAACATCTATAGAAGTTAGGCTGATATTCTAGTTCTTTCCCAAAGAAGGCTTGGATCTTCTCTTACACAGCTCACACAGAAGTATATACAGTGCAACAGCAGGATCCTTGGAGTAAAAAGATGACCTTGAAGACAGGTCTCAGAGTGCTTTTATTATAAACAAGAGTATAATCTCCTCCTACTAATATCACTGCTGCATGTTCATGCATGAAGAATGGCTGTTGTTCCTCTGAATCTCCAGCCTCTGAGTTAAACAGATATTATATGAGAAACCTCGATTGTTCAGCAACACTTTCTTTGATAAGCAGCTCTGAAGAGATAAAGGATTTTTTTTTCTTTTACATGTTTTAATTTCAATATACTGACAGGTTTTGTTTATTCACTAGCTTCTTATAAGTATACATAATTTGTATTGACAATAAAGTTCAGTATTATCTCCAAAGGAGCCAGAACACATCCCTATGCAATATAGTTCTGCAATGTAACTATATTTTATTTCCCTGACCACTAGACTGAAACTTACTGATGTGTGATTTCTGATGGAAAACACTGACTACAAACAACGTGGTGTGTTCCTATGCATGCATGCATGCACAAGTGAAGTGAACATATCTGTTAGTATTGCAAGTCTTTAACATTATCTTAGAAAACATTATAATCTAAAAGACTATTTACAGTACTGAATCTGTAACAGTAAGCACATAATGATTTTTTTTTTGTGATGATTATTTATTTGTGACATAAAATTTTCTTTCCCTTCCTTTGTCTCTTTTTTAAATCTCTTGTTCACTTTATATTAATCCTGAGGGTTCTTCATGCACAATTTTTTTTGTGTGTTTTTTTTGTTTGTTTGTTTGTTTTTTACAATACGGTCAAGGAGGTATGGATGATTTCCAGCCCCTGCTACTCCTGTTATCTTGGAGCTCATTCACACTCTTCAATTCAGACAGCAGTGAGCTCTGAGATATATTGCAGTTTACTGGAAAAAGGTGTTGATTTGCCCACCTGGAACTCCCAAAATACTGAGAACTGCAAACTCTCAGCTGGTAGTTCTCATCCAGCAACTGAGTTCTGGGTAAGGAGAGCTTGAAGATTTGGAACTAGTGGATAGTGACAGGTAAAAGTCTTGGGGAGGTTCTCCTTGATAAAGCAGCCCCAACCTGCAATGGGAGCTCTGGAAACTGTGTATCAAGGTGAGCATCAGTTATTACAACTTAATAAAAGGTAAGTAAAATAAGACACTATGCAAATTAGACTATCTGGATGAAGGTATTTTCAGCAGAATCTGCACTTTCTGCTGTACCATGGTCTGGCTTCCTTAGATCAGAAATTAAAACGCTGTTGTTTAAATGCTGAAAAAGGGGAGAAGGTCAGAATATTCCATGTGTTATTTGATAAACACATGCATTTTCTACGCTTTCAGCTTTCCCTCTCTCAGGAGGCATAACTGGGTTGTGAAAGTTTGCAACGACAAAATTGAACACGGGTGCTGTAGCAAGTCTGTTACACTATGAGAAACCATAGTTTAATTTCCATATGTGTTGATCACCTGGAGAATCAACCTGGGTTGCTAACAATAGGTTTCTAAAGCCACAACTCCTGCTTCAATCTTAAGTAATGCTACATAAGTGATATGACTTGAGATGAACATAACTGAATGTCCTGGTTTTGGTTGGTATGGAGTTAACTTCTTAGTAGCTGGTGCAGTGCTGTGTTTTGGCTCTGATGTGAGAACAATGTTGATAACACACTGATGTCTTTAGTTGTTGCTGGGTGATGTTTCTACTAAGTCAAGGACTTCTCAGTTTCTTGGGCCCTGCCAGCGAGAGGGTTGGAGGGGTACAAGAGACTGGGAGGGGACACAGTCAGGGCAGCTGACCTAAACCAGCCAAATAGGTATTCCATACCATGGGACATCATGCTTGGTATATAAACTTGGAGGACCAACTGGCGGGGGGGATCATTGCTCGGGGACTGGCTGGGCATCGGTCAGCGGGTGGTGAGCAGTTGTACTGTGCATCACTTGTTTTCCTTTCTCCCTTTTCCTTTGGATTTTATCCTTTTCCCCAACTTTCCATTATAACTGTTACTACTATTTTTGTTGTTGTTGTTCTTAGCTTTTTATTCTGTTTAAACTATGAAATTGTTCTTATCTCAACCCTTGAGTTTTACATTCCTTTCCGATTCTCCTCCCCACCCCTCTGGGTAGGGGGGGAGCGAGCAAGCGGCTGTGTGGTGCTTGGTTGCCAGCTGGGGTTAAGCCACAACACTGAAATAAGTTCTAAGGTTACCAGTATTGAAAAGGTTGGTAGAACAAAGATGTGTTATATAGAATGATCTGTTTAAAGTCTTGCCTATTTGCTTGAAAAAAATGTCATCTGTTGCAAAGAAAAATCCTTCAGCTTTATTAAAAAATAAATTAAGTCTTTTGTAAAAAAAAGTATAATAGCATGCAAAATAATTGTACATCCCTTATACAGAAATACCAAGAGAATGAATATACAAATAAGTATGTGTGGCTGGGTGGCCAGGTGGGTATGCTTAGTAAGGAGAAAAAAGTACAAGAAAGTTTGTAACCGAAAAATTTGCTTGGTTACATAACAACAGCCAGAAGCTGCCAGTTTTCAGGGCATTAGTTGTAACAGGAGTGTAGAAGATTTCTAATTTAATTTTCTCATATAATAATGAAATCCATTGTAAACAGCTTTAGTAAAATAATTCATTATAAATAAATATAATACTCCAAATTAAGGGGATAATATTCCTTTGTAGTACAATAGCTTAATGCAGTCAAACATTAGTTTTTCACATTATTGATCTCTATTTTAATAAGATTAAGATTTTATGAGTTCTTTCTTTCACAAAACACTGCATAAGCGTGTTCTACAGTGGACAGATCAGTATCCATCAGTTGTTTGTAGCAGATGTTAAGGGTTTTTGAGTAAGATAGGATGTCTTTTCACTTCTAAAGTCAAAAGCAGAGTGTAATTTGAAAATGTACCTAAATTTTAGCTGTCACTCATTACCATGCCCACTAATCTTGGCAGCAAAAGATACGGGAGAAAAAGAACAATCTAAAATGTCTCTGTCTTTGAAGCCAATCTCCCGTATATTTTACTTTGTTCTGTAATATAAAATGCAATGTTACATAGCATTAAGAAAGTAGAAGTACAGGAAAAGCTGAAAAAGAATAACAATGCTTTATGACTATCTCCTTGTGTGTTCTTCTCCGTGTCTCATGATATGTTCTTAGCAGCTATCAGCATGGTGTGAACACAATGGTCACTAATTTAGAAGGTTTTAAGCTAAGGGAAAGCACATGAAAACAAATATGATGATAGGGATGGAACCTGCTTTTCTTCAACAGTTTTGCCTTGATGAATAAGCAGCAAGAGCTGCTAGAGGAAAGAGTAGGAGTGTCATAGGCATGTCTATAAAAAGACTTTTTTGCCTTTTATTGAAAAATGCAAAACCAGTCTGTCTCTTTCTCCTCATTTCTTTGTTTCTCACCTACATTTTATCAATGCAGCCACATAGAAAGACAAATCCACCAATTTAAAACACAACAGATGTTGTTATCTATGCCACAGTGTTGAAAGTGTTGGTGGGCATTGATCACTGTGTTGAACTTTGTCAGTCACTTGTATACTGTGACTACCTTGGAATGGCTTCTGTGAAAAGATTTCTAAGCACCATTTGGGTTTGGTTTTTTTTTCCTAGTCTCTGTCAGGCTCCCTTCTTATATTTATAGTAAGCTCTAGCTCTGCTTTTACTAATATACATGATAAAAAAATTTCATAACTCTAAGGAATTGTTTTAAAGTTGTTTTTTTTTTCCTGAGTTTAACTTCCTCAATCTGTTCTTAATCCCTTACTAAATGTTGTTGGCAAGTATTAGCCAGTAAGATTAACTGTAATGTGTAGGCTTTTTTTAGTATCTGTAAATAGCTGTGAGTAATCCTCATTTAGGCATGGATCTACTTCACATGTACTTTCAGAACTGAAGAATAGCATTAGAATGAAAATGAGAATATTTGAGAATTTATTTAAATAAAAATTGAACATTACTATTACTATAATTAAACGATAATATTACTATGTAACATTGTTTTTATCCATATTTTAAATTTTCACTTGAAGGAATGAAGTCAATTATAGTTCACAGAAGTAACTAAACTAAGGTAGTCGGAAAATATATCTGACCCTACACATTTAAGGTTGTATCATTTTTATATATATATAATATGCATGTGGAAGGAAGCTATTTCCTATTTCATAGTTTAAGTAATAAGCAGACAAAATTTTCAATCTTAATGATACAACAGTACAACCTTTTAGATTACCTCAGTGTTACCAGAAATAATAATTATTATTTTTGCATTCTCTGCTAACTGGAATAAAATAAAAACATTTAAAGTTTAATTATTAATAACAATACATGATAAAACAAATATTTAAACCATAAAAGTTTATAGTTTATAGTTAAATTGGCCTATTCCTTCTTTAGGAGTTTGATTATCTGGACTCATATCACTGCAGCTCGCTGTTACTTGTTCATACAGGTACTAACTACTGATAGCCTGTGGATCTGAAACATACTGGAGTCATAACAAAAAATAATCCACAGTGACCTATTAACTCTATTTCTTCACTGTGTTTGGTTATGGCCCAAGAGAACACAAAATCTAATACATTTTCAATGTTTCCATTATTTGGTGTCTACATTTTTCAAGAATAATTTGAAAGTTTTTAAGCACCTGGACTAACGATCCCTACTTTGTTCTTAAATTTAAATGAGACTTACATCTAATCAAGATTCAAAATCTTGATTCTCTCTGTTACAGAAAGAATTTGTAATGACACGGTCATTCAATTTCTTTTCCCGAGGATATCAGTTAAGCACCTTTTACCAGATTCAGAACTCATGTAATACTGTATGGGAATTTGAGACTGTGAAATGAATGCCAGACAGCAGAGCAGCATGACTGTCTGAGGCGTGATCTTTGCTGACTTAAACTTTGTGTAGTCATTTATTGTCGTGCAAAGTGGATACAGATTGCTACCAAACCGGATTTTTCCAGCAATGTTTCTGTGAACTAAGTACACAAGGTAAAAGTGACTATATCAGGCAATAGGGAATGTTGCTAAGTGACCAGCTAGAACATTTGCTTAAGCGTTGTACAGAGATACAAGAGTTGAACTGCACATGCAGTTCTGTTGTTCAGGCTTTACTGGCTGCAGTTTGTTACTTTACTTTATAGTGAAGGATTCAAGCCAAACCTTGGAATTCCTTAGAGACACATTGATTCAGTGAGATTCAGCCCACCGCTTGGAGCAAATCTGTACCTGAGTTAATTAGAAGGGTTTAAAAAGGGATCACTCGCAGGTTGTTTTCTACTGCATAAACTAGATTGTGTGCATACATACTTCGAAATCACCATGTAGTTGTGCTAGAATACATTAGGACAGGTATATGAATATTATTTTATCCAGAATTTAACATTTTGAGACAGTGATGTGTTTAATAAGCAAATAATAAGAAAGATTCCCCAACTCCCTTTTTCTTCCCTTGATGGAGATGAAGTCCTAAGCTTTTAGGCACAAAATGAAGAAAGGAAAATGTCCTATCATCAGCTCTGTATGATAAAATAGCTAACCCTGCTACACAGAAGAATCAGATCCATTGTATGCTTTTGAAAATTCAATATTCTCTCCTTCGTATAAATCTGAACTATGAAAATGAGACTGTTTGTAGATACTGACATATATTAATAAAAGATGTGATCAAACATTTAAATGACTCCAGTGTGGGAGAAAAGCAGCAAATTCTCTGATTCTGAATGATGTTTACAGTACTTGTGGATCCAATTGTAGATTTATATCACATCTTTGTACAGTGCAGTATATGAAACCATTTTCAAAGCAGTAATAGAAATCCAGATCAAGATATAAATCAGAAGAAAATATAATCTACACAGATGGGATGTTCACAAGTATTAAAAATTATCTTCAGTAAAAAAATCTCGAGTATTTTAAAATACTGTGTAGAATAGCTTTTTCTACAGTTTAGTAATGTTAGTAGCACTGCTACTTTTTTAACAAAACTGCTGCTGTTTGCAGGAACACTAACAGAAACCTATTTCACTTTTATCCACTAGGTGGTCATTTTATACCTATGTAGTGAGTAGATTTAACACAACCAGCATATTTCTCAATCATTTTTTTTTTCCAAGTCACATTACATTAACTGAATACTTTTGTCAAGAAAAAAACTAAGAAGAATATAATTTTTAAAAAATATTGGAAAACACACTAATAACACAGAAAAATTATCAGATTCAAAATACAGAGTTGTTTCCACTCTGTGCTGGTTTTAGCTAGGGCAGAGTTAATTTTCTTTGTAATACCTAGCATGGGGCTATGTTTTGGATTTTTACTGAAAACAGTGTTGATAACAAGGGATGTTTTCGTTATTGCTGAGCAGCGCTCACGCAGAGCCAGGGGCTCTTCTGCTCCTCACCCCACCCCACCAGCCAGGGGCTGGAGGGGCACAAGGAGCTGGGAGGGGGCACAGCCGGGACAGCTGGCCCCAACTGACCAGAGGGACATTCCATACCACATCACAACATGCTCAGCATAGAAAAAGCTGGGGGAAGAAGAAGGAATGGGGGGACCTTCAGAGTGATGGCATTTGTCTTCCAAGTAGGATTTACATGTGCTGGAGCCCGGCTTTCCTGGAGATGGCCAAACACCTGCCTGCTGATGGGGAGTGGTGCAAATGGGAATTCCTTGCTTCGCTTTGCACACTTTACCCTTCCAACTCTCTCCCCAGTCCCAGCACAGGGGGCAGTGAGTGAGCAGCTGTGCGGAGCTTAGTTACTGGCTGGGGTTAAACCATGACACAGTTTTAGAAATTCAACCGTTCCCATGGTATTTTTGATACTCTTAATAGGCAGAAATCACAGTTTAAATTACAATTACTAGTTAAATTACAGTTACTGTATGCTTATATGTTAATGTCAGCTCCTTGTACCTGAGTTGCTTTGTACATAGGAACAAACCTTTTGAACTAATATGAGTCATTTCTATTCCACTACTGCCAGTTTTCAGAGACAGACAAGAAAACAAGTTATATTTTTGAATAAGCAAAATAAAAATACATTGAATAAAAATTATTTTGAATAAGCAAAATAAAGTAAGATCTTATTTTAAGATCTAGTCACCTTCAAGCATTTTTATTAATTTGGTGAGACATTTTTATTTTGAGTTCAGACCAGTATGCTTACCATGTGCCAGAACAGGACTGCTAATTTGAGTGTGACTAGAAACAGTAAATATTGATGGTATTCTGATATGTAGAATAAACTGAGTATGGCTATTAGAGGTTACTGTAGAAGCTTTGAAATGATAGCTCTGGAGATCCAGTCCCATATCTTTTATTCAATCACCTGCAAATTTGAGCATATCGTTTTACAGAGTATGGTCCCAGCTAAGTCTCTGATAGTACAGTATAATCTTAGCAATCTGAAAATTTCTGTAATATAACAAATCCTTATAAAGGAGACTGGAATGATGTAAGTTTCCATAGAAGGACATAACAAGTCATTCTTGAATGAACATTCATTGGTTCCTTTGTCCCTGAGGGATTTTAACAGATGCCATGCTTAAGGTTTCCTCCTCTGTAATACACTCCTCCATATAGCACTACAGCATTACTGCATGAGAATTAGCCTTTTCTAAAGGAGTTTTACATACAAATTTTATTGCCATCCTCCGATTAGTTGTGCTAATAACCAAACAGTAGATGCCAGTGTTCTGTCCCAATCCAAATATAAACCTGCCTGTCAAAACAGTGCTATGAGTCTGTGTGGATGTTTAAAGAGTGCGTGTAATATTTGTGTAAAAGGTAAAGTTAAAATACTGTTCGCAATCTCCACCACTAGTAACAAGTGACATAGTATCTGCCACTACATGACATGTACCATGATCATTATGAAAAAATACCCTGGTTCTTAAAAAATCAAATACCTTTTTATGGCAGAAAGTGTGGTAAATCAGCAAAGTCATTTTAAGTATAGTTTTGTCATTTTAATTTTATTTTCACATGTGTTTATGTAGCACCATTGTTTTCACTTCACCGATGTGCAGAGTAAGAAGGATCAGAAGGCAGCATCATCAGTGGCTGGGAAAGAAAGAGTCCCCACAGGCCACCCACAGGAATTTGCAGGTTCCAAGTGCAGGAGGTAACAGTAACGGCAGTAACATAGACCCATTTAATATTCTGGTTGACTTATGTACCGAGCATTCCTACAGTTATTACTAAATCCAAACCTATCATCTAATTAAATTCCATGAAACTATTTCAGCAAGCAGTGAACAACTCCTGTTTATTAAGCTTGTCTTCCCTGTGTTCTGTCATTTACAGAACTGTCTTAGCAAGTCAATTGGTAGACATCAGTCATAACACTACCCAGGTCAGTCCTGATCCAGTTTTCCCTTTTCAAGGGAGAATATATTCAGCAGCTCAAATTCTCCAGTTCAAACCCATCAGTTCCTTTTTCTCATTTCCAAAAAGACTTCAAAGTCTGGCCCATACTGTGGATTTCTCTGCTCTCTGGGCCAAAATAAACACCTTCCTTTCCACCTTAACTTGCTTTGCATACATATTATTCTAAGTAAAAGAAGAGAAACTTTTTCTCACCAAGCTAGAAAGTATAACATTTCAGTACTTAAAATTCTCTGAAAATTCCAAAATTTTCCCTCCTCAGAAAAACTCTATGGTCTGAAAAAAATATTTATTTTGATGGTTACAGACCAAAAATAGTCAGCAACGTTCACAGTACATTCTCTCTTATTTTTGAAGCAATTTTCCTAAAACCATTGGCTACATTTTACAAGCTTGCCTTGGATTCCTGCCATTAAAAAAGGTGACTACCTAGGAGATGAATACCTGCAGGTTCATACAGTCTCATTACAGATATGTTTGATGTGTCTGTACACTTGAATTAAGAATGCTCTGCATATCACAGCTAATTAAAAAATTGTTCTTCATTATAAAATAGTGGCTAACTACTGTTACTGCATTTTCTTAAAAAGCCTGGTAGTACTTCTTTCTGCTAGCCCCTTTTTGCTTTGATCATAACATTTGTTCCTACCGCTGCACCTTAGTCCAAAAGTATTTGCATACATCTCCTAAGGAGATATGTCCCTGTGATTGACAGTTGAATGGCTGAGAGCTGAAGAATGAACCCTTCAGTCACCAAGGCTAGGTTACAGAGATGGTTAAAAACCATTCTCTTCTTTTGCAACTTTGTATTCTATGTGCTTATATAATGACACATATTCGTCTGAAAGCTCTTCACTTCTCTCAGTTTTTATTTATGCATCTTTATATAACAGCAGATGAATAGCAGCTAATCAGAAATATCCATGTCTGGTTGTGTTTACATCTAACGCCATGTTCATTTTCACTTGTTAAGAAAAGATGAAACTTGTTGCAATCAACAGCTCCATATAAAAAAGAAAGAAAGAAAGAAAAAATACGGAAAAAACTTCCATCATCTGACCTAACAAGAGATACAATTTGAAAAATTAAAGGAAAGATAAATGGATGAATTCAATTATGTATGTTCAAAGATGAAATCTAGAAACCTTTGTAATCCATATCTGCGTGTTCCTATCTTCCTTTCCAGGCAAATATTGAACATTCTGAGCTGATTTATAAATCACAGCCAATTTTATTAACTAATTTCTTTAGTGGGAGACTGAAGAGTGTGGGAAACTATATTAGAGAAGATCCTATAATAGTCTTCATTTTCTCTCTTCATTGAGAGATGTATTTTATTTTGTTATATTCTGTCCTTACTTCAATTGAGAAGTTCCTTACTCCACAGGCATTCCTGAAATCAATAGTTATGAACATGTTGTAGGTTAAAAGTCCATTTAGTTAAAGTAAGATTTGGTCCTAAATGTCTGCTCTTTTAAGATATTGAAGGTATTTGGTAAGTATTTAAAATTGGAAAAATTACTTTACAAATAACAAAGCTAGAAACTGAAGTCAAATTTTTCATGTATTACTTGAAAAACTCTGTCCTGCAAAAAAAGTCCTGGAACTGCAATGAGAAGTTACATGTAAAAAGAGCATCTGAAACACTTATATTTCTGATCATTGTAATTTTAGGAGTAGGATGCTCTGACAGAGAGAGACTCCTGATTGAGCTGCCCCCATGCCTGCTACTAGTTCTAGCCTGTAGCACTGAGAATCTGCATAGTCACCAGTCACAAACATGGGATTTGGGCTTATGTATTATGGGGTGTCTCTGATAAGGTTTTGGTAGCAGGGGGACTGCAAGGGTGGCCTCTGTGAGAAGGCATCAGGGGCTGCCCCATACCAGACCAGACCTGGTTCCAATGGACTCATCACAGAGCACAGCTGAGTGTGTGGTGCCTCTGTTTAAACATATTTAAGAAAGGGCAAAAATGCTGGAGAGGCAGAGAAATTAAGGGAAAAAAGTGGGAAACCAGTACAAACAGCAGGCCAGAGAAAAGTGAGTGGGAGGGGGTACTCAAGGCAATGGTAGCAGAGATTCCTCTGTAGCCCATGGAGAGGACCATGCTGGAGTAGATATCCACAGTGCAGCCCATGGAGAACCCCCAGCTGGAGCAGCTGGATATTTCCTGAAGGAACTTCAGCCCATGGAAAGCCCACACTGGATCAGGTGTTTTTCCTGAAGGATGGAGTAGACACAGTGGAACAGGATAAGAGTGAGAGGAGGAAAGACCACCAGAGAGGAACTGTTATGTACTAACCATAACCCCTACTCCCCATTCACCTCTGCACTGCTCAGAGAGTGCTGGTAGAGGAATTGGGAATGGAGTGAATTGGAGCCTGGAAAAAAAATAAAAGCAGGGGTGCAGTGAGGTGGGGGCAGGGGGGAGAGGGGAAGGTTTTGTTGTAATTTCTGTTTTTGTTTCTCACCATCCAAATTTATTTTAATTGGCACTCAAATAATACTCTCCAAATCAGGTCTGTTTTGCTTGTGATGACAAATGGTAAGTGATCTTCCTGTCTTCATTTCATCATCAAGCTTTTTCATCTTATTTCCATCCCCACTTGTTGAGGATGGGTAGTAAGTGAGCAGCTGGGTAGGTGTTGGTGTTAACCCACAAAAAAATCACCATTCACTTGGCACAATTAAAAAACACCATTTGACAGAATCCCCTTGTTTGTTCTGCTTGTAGGGCCTCCTAAAAATGCTGAAAAAAATTAAAGCACGTAAATAATGTCATTTGAAGTAGATTGCCGTATTTGTCTAAAGTAAATCACAGAGCTTTTGCAGCACTTTTTGCAAGCTAGGCTTTAACTAAAAATCAGATCATTGTCAGAAAGTCAAACAACTTGTTCAGGCCAGATATTTGTTTTCAGCTTCAATCCACGAATGAAAGGAGATTTCAGGTGAATATAAAGCATTTAAAAATTACCTGAGTTTATTTTAAGAGACGGTTGAAAAGGACTCCAGCATAAATTCAGAAATACAGCCTAAGCAGAGGTTTAAAATTGGCACTTTTTCTTTTAAGACTGAATCCTGTCTGGAACAAAACTTGTTTATATAAAGACATTGCAGAAGAATATCTATGGGTCTTTATATATTTGACGTAGCAGATATAGCAGATATTTAGATACTGAGATGTTTTCCTCATGTTTGAATTTATACTTTCATTTAATATTTTTAAAATGTGTGCTTATTTAAAAAAAGGTACTACACAGCAATGTAGTATACATCACTAAGATCAAACAGCATAAAAGAAGAAATATAAGGAAATGATTTAGTGTGGATCATATCAGAGGTAAAGCAGACTTCCTTAGATAAAAAGTCCATATAGTTATCTGAGTTCTAAAGACTGACAGTACTATTTCAGTAAAGTTTATTGTTCATGCTAGACCATTGCAAAATGTAGTAAGAGATAGAACAAATTTGATTTTGAAGTTGACTTTTTCTGCTTAGAGCATGTGATGAGGGACAATGTTCTGACAGCTCAAGCTTACTCAAGCTTAATGACTGATCTAAATTGGAGCTTGGAGATAAAAGAAATTCTTTAGTGATGCCTCAGTTGTCATTGATTGCTATGAGCAATTTTAAAGCTATTCAAGATGAGAATTGCCAGCTTGGTTCTGAAGGAGGAGAAAGTGGTACGTAAGATTGGAAGCTGGTGCAAATGCTACTGCATTAAAAAAGAAAAAAAGAAAAAAAAGAAAAAAGAAAAAAGAAAAAAAGAAAAAAAAAGAAAAGGTTTAAATTACTTGTATATGTAGGTGATAATAACAATGACATATAGCATTATACATCATCAGGGAAAGATAGTGAATCTACAGAGTACGATGTAAACAGTAGCTATGACAGGAAAGACAAAAATTAAAGGCTGGGAACATTATAAATATCAGCAGCAAGATGATTGAAAAGAAAATGTTCTAAGCTAAAGAAAATAAGGAAGTTAAGTACAGAGCAGAAGTTCTTTTTCTGAGTGTTGATCTCAGAGAGCATCTGTAACAAAATTATCCCTGTTCTTGCACATAGCTTAACATGTTTTCCATCTAAACTACTATGATCCGTACAGCAAGTATTTAAGCCATAATAGTGATAGGACAAGATAAAATCACACATTACCTAGGTGTGGAGAGGAACTTTTATACCATCAGTTTGCCTGGTAAAGTGTCAGATCATGATAAGGACAGAGGCTTGTATTTGAGTGAGAAAGGGCTGTAACTGCTCTGTTCTTTCAGAAGTTTTGGGAACAGCTGTGTGTCTTCAGTATTGCTGTGTTTTCTGAAACACTCACTTCAAATCAGAAAAAGCTTAAGCAGTGTATTCAGAACTAACAGGTATACTTAAGAACATGGATTTCACACAGCAAGGGACATCCTCCAGCAAAGTTTGGGTCTCACTGAGGCTTACTGTTCAGAGAAAAAATTTGGTCTTCAGACCATCTTCAGAACAGCCTTCAAAAGGCAATTAAGTTGTTTTTTGTGCTAATATAAATGTTCTACCTACTTATGGTGGCAAAATTTTATTGCAGAAAATGGTTTGCTGATTAGGAGTCCTGTCTCATAACCAAGAAAAGGACTGGGTAGCATGGGCTTGTTTCTAATAAGTTTATTAGATGTGAGATCAAATGTGGTAATGTAGACTTTGTTACAATTTTCAGGCTTGATAGATACCACATCACAGTTTTAAGGAACCTTATTGACTGCAATTTATTTCAGTGTTTATATGTATTCTATTTTATATTCTTTTGATTAATACAGGTAAGTAATACTCTATGTTAGGTATATTAGTCTACAACTGAAAATACCACTGCCATATGTTTTAGAATGGTAGAATCATTCAGATTGGAAAAGACCTTTGAGATCATCAAGTTCAAAGGTTAACCCAGGACTGCCAAGTCCATCACTAAACCATGTCCCTGAGCACCACATCTGCATGTTTTTTAAGTATTTCCAGGGATGGTGATTCCACCGCCTCCCTGGGCAGCCTGTTTCAATGCTTCAGCACCCTTTCAGTAAAGAAATTTTTCCAGATAGTCAATCTAAACTTCCCCTGAGACAACTTGAGGCCATTTAGCTCTTGTCCTATCACTTGTTACTTGGGAGAACAGACTGACACCCCCCTCACTACAGCCACCTTCCAGGTAGTTCTAGAGAGCAGTAAGGTTCCTCCCTGACCCTCCTCCTTTCCAGGCTAAACACCCCAGGTCCCTCAGCCTCACCTCGTAACACTTGTTCTCCAGACCCTTCTTCGCCAGCTCCATTGCCCTTCTCTGGACACACCTCAGCACCTCTACGGCCCTCCTGAAGCAAGGAGCCCAAAACTGAACACAGGATTTGAGGGGCAGCCTCACCAGTGCTGAGTACGGGGGGACAATCACTGTCCTTGTCCTGATGGCCATGCTGTCTCAGATACAAGCCAGGATGCTGGTGGTCTTCTTGACCACCTGGGCACACTGCTGGCTCATGTTCAGCCAGCTGTCAACCATCACCCCCAGGTCCTTTTCCACCAGGCAGCTTTCCAGCTTTTTATCTTTGCTGAAAATAAATTCATCTATTTATATAATTTGGACATCTCTGCAGAAAGCTTTTTTGCATTTGTTGAGCATTTTCTGAGCAAGCATCATGTATACCTATCCTATTCCTGACTGTAAAGACTTGTGCAGCTATGCTTTATTTCAGATGTGAATATAATGCCACAGAAAGGAAGTAGTTTCCAAAATGCCCCCAAATTTCACAAATGTTCTAGTTAAAATATTCAGAAGATAGTGAAATTTATTGGGCTAATTTCTTTAGAAAATCAGTATTGCCAAAAGAAAAGCCCATGATCGCTGTATATTCAGCATTTATCCTGAAATTTTAACATTGCTTTAAGATGCTGTATTTTCTTGCTGTGCACTTTCCTGTTCACTAAAGGATTAGCTACACTGGTAAGATTTTGTCCCCTGGTTTATTTCCCGAAAAAAAAATAAAAATAAAAAAATAGACAAGGTCAATAGTGTGGCTATATAAAAAAAATAGTATGTCCTAATGAATACGTAGCTTGTTTGCAAATCCTGTGGAGTCCTATGGACTCCTCCTTATCTCTTGGTTCACTTGTTCACTTACTGTGTGAACTTGGACAATTCCAACTTCAAATCTTTGTTTTCTTTTTGTTTTCTTATTTTGTTTATTCTTTACATAACTGTGAGAAATTGAATCTTTGAGGAGGATGATCATAAGTGTTTTGTTAGACAGAGCAGCACTGATTATCTTGATCAGTTTTGCTATAAATTTAGACTTTGGCATCTTGGAAATGAAATTAAAAAATTACTTAGAAAACTTTAATAAAGCAGTTCTGCAAATATGTGGATTCCCCAGCTAAGGAACTGTTCAAAGAACTGAATTCTTTTACAAGAGATCCAGAGGGGTATAAGACCAATATTTAGAAACATACTTAAACCCAAAGGAAATAGTTGAAACATTGATTTCTGAGCTCTCAGATATTTATCAGCAAACAAATTACCATTTTACATATGTTATTCAAAAGATACGTAGATGTTTAAAGGCATTGCATTTTTGAAACAAAGGAATTCACCTTGAAACCATCCCATTATCTTTCTAAATACCCAGAAAAAAGTAGAAAAAAGCCCAAACAACAGAAAAAAAACCCACCTCAGCTTTCTCCTTGTTATCCCAGCTGGACCCCTGCTGTTTGTTGACACCCACTTTTTTCCTTCTAATTACAGTTGAATAACTGTAATAGCAGTTTTTTTTATGTCTAGAGGATATAGCTATTCCTTTTATTTATTAATTCACTTGGCTACTATGTTTCTCTCTGGTTTTCTGTTTCTTTTGCGTATTGTGCCTGAAGATACTAATTTTTCCCATGTTGTCCCATGCTAGACAAATGGCAAGCATGCACAGGTTTCATGCAATAGTTGCTTCCCAGCAACTTTTTACTAAAGACATGCAACTTTGATGGATATCTTCAGGTTTCAAGGAAAGCAGTTGCTCTGGGCTTCCAGAATGGCCAAAACATTTTTGCCTAATTCACGTTCGTATCTGGCATAGTACAGGCAACCCTTACCTGACTGTTCTATAGTGTCAAAGATGTGGGTTTTTCTTTTTAAGAACTGGACTGCTAAGTGACTTCTTTTATTTATTAGGAGTCACTTCATCTTACTCAGGCTCCTAACATTTGCCTAAATTTTAGGCAGCAGCTGAATTAGCTCTTCTGGAGTAAACATCTGTATTCTCTGTGTAGCCAGTGGGGGAAAGAAAGGTATCTAAAACCTCTGTAAAGAGTCCTTCTAACTTAGCATCCAAGCCAGTGAAAGCACCCACTTCTTGGTCTTCTCTCTAGAAATATAAAGGCATTTGAAGAAATTCAGACATATGTTATAACTAGTGAATGCAAATCAACTTGTACAACATATAATATTATACAATACATTTATCGATTTTAGGCATGGCTTTGTACTCCATATAATTCACGTTGCCCTAAAAAGTCAAATTTTAATCCAAACCAAATATTTTTCTGTCATACTCACTACCAAATAATCACTCTTTTCTCTTTTAAAAACTCTGATGATTTTATTTTTCCTCTATCCAATTGACTTTTCTCTGATACATTAAAATACATAATTCTATTATTTCTTTTTTCCTCCTAAGCTAGTGTATTCATTTTTCATATAGCAAATTTCAACAAAATGCCTTAAAAAGGGAAATAATATTTTTTTGTTACTATAGTTAGGAAATACTGATTTGGGATGTCAGAGTTGAAAAGCAAGTCATCTCTATTGAGGTTACCTTACATTCTATATCTGATGAGTTTGTTTGTTGTTTTTTTTTAAGCAGGTGCACTTTACTTTCATAAGTATACTAAGAAATTCTGATATTCATCTACTGGGTCTGAAACCAGTGTAAGAAAAAAAACCCCTGCAGTTATGAGAATAGTTTATAATTACTTTGCACAAGCATGTCCTACATTTATACATAAAAATCTGATTTGTAATCCAGATAAATTTCTTCTATAATAACAAGTGGATGGTTTTCTTCCTTTGTTCTTACAATGAATATAGACTACACTTTCCCAGAATCAGAAGATATAGACATATTATAATTGTGAACAGTCAAAATATGCAAAACCTCTCAAAAATTATAAATTTTACAATGCCTTGCATATATGCACTTCACAAAAACCAGCATAGCAAAATAAGGTTATCAAGACAGTATAGCTTAATATGTTTATCGAAATGTTCTCTTTTATCCATAAAGGATTTAAATAGCAATAAGGTATGTTCCTTTCCTAATATGAAGAACAAGAGCAATATTCACAAAACAGAATAAATCCACTGGAAAAAGTGTTGGAAATAGTAATATATGTTCTTATCATATCATGAGGCTAATATAATTGGTTATGCTAAATTTAACTTGAATGTTTCTCATTTATTTTAATTAAGTAACACTTGAAAAAGTGTATGCCAAATGACAAGTAATTTATGTAGTTTGAAGGGAAAAAGAAGATGTTTCCTGTATAATTGCCTACCACCCTTGTCTTAATCTCACCCTTGCCCTCTCTCGCTTTCTCTCTCTCTCTTTTTAAAAATGTTTGTAAGGAAACTGAGGTTTACAGTTGTGGAGATTTGACATGTCTTAGGACAAATCCAAACTTCAGGTTTGATCCTGGGCCATGTGAATGCTATTTTGGAATATCTCACTGACTTCAGGAATATTTGTCATTGATATATTGGTTCTTACGAGCAAATAGTGGTTTTTAGAAAAAAAGTCCAAAGTATTATTCAAGCTGTGTGATTTTCTATGAACTTTTTATTTATCAAAGAGCACAGTATGATACGACAATTCTATTTTACACAGGCATTTGCATATCAAAGTAATCACTCCAAGCTATCTCCAGTAGGGTAGTAAGGAACAGTACTAGACACTTTTCCTGTTTGTTTTCTGATTCTCTTGTCTATGGGAAGAGTAGCTTGTTTCCTTTTTTATTTTCTTTATATAAGTTACTTTAACTGAGTTGGAAAATACTGACTGCAGTGCACCTTGCAGTTGATCTGGATATGCTGATAGTCCTTAACTTGCTGAGGAAATAATACCTTAATCCAGACCTGTCCCACAAAGATACATTTTATCCTTACCACAGAGTAAGTATGTCACAGGGTGATGTAGATGTTGAAAACTCCAAGCACTCTTTTTGATGCATTGGTCCTTAATTTTGAAATCTATGTAAAGTCAGTACAGGGAAAGAAGGTGGGCTTTATGTTGCCTTTGTGGATCACCCGCAGGAAAAGAAACTGTGGCCCTCCAGCCATGCTGAAAGGACTGTTTGTCTTCAGCCTGCTTTCACCACTGTAGCCAGCTGTAGCCAACTGTACATGGCAGTTGGCTTTGATCTCTGGACCTCAAATTGTGCCCTGTGATCTAAATATTTTTGTGTGGAGAAGGAAGGAGACCCAGGGACAAACCAATGTGTGCAGTGTGGAAATTCAGGATGGTCAGGCCCTGAAATAAAGCAGGAAGTAAAATTACAGGTATGGAAAATTATATCACTTGGGGCACTCACTGAAGTTAAAATTTTCCAAATACACTGTATCTCTCTAGGCCAGCCAAGGGGTGGCGAAGACATGAATGAAAAAGGCCAAATTATTGTCTTCCAGAATGAAGCATTGTGGATTTGTGGATGCTTACAAGGAAGTCTCTACAATACTCCTAAACTACTAAAAGTCTCTTGGGAATCTTATCTTTATTCAGGCCATATTACCATTACCCAGGCCTGGACTGACTAATTTAAGTAGCACTGATCATGGTGGCAGATGCAGAAGAAATATGTGGTAGGCCCCAGATGCATATTTATACATTTTTTTGTCTCTCTGATAGCAAACATAAATAACCAAATGAGCCTATAAGCCTATATTTCAGATCACAAATTTACATACCTGACATCTTTAAAATCTATAAATCATTAGGAGATTGTAAAATCCTCCTTCAAAGTGTTCTGTCCTTTATAAGATGCAGTTATTTCTGAGGGCTACTGTAACCATGAAATAATGCAAATTTCTGCAAAATCTCAAGCAAGAGCTAATACAAATTTCCAGGGCTGTACAGCCTCAGAAAAGACTATATAAAAGCAGAAAAGTATTTTTTTGGCTTTTCCAAGTGGTCTAACAGTTGTTCATTTGTTTTTAAGATGCAAAATTCATATAAAGAAAGCATAATACTTTTATGTCTGGACTTTATCTAAATGCCATTTCACTCTAAGCTCTTTTTAAGTATACATATCACTTGAGAACATTTTACAGTACCAAACGTTGAGCTATTCATTAAATTAAAAATAAGAATCTGCCTACCCTTGCATTTTCTAAAATGAGTTAAGCTGTAATATATCTTAGTCTAGTACAATAGGTACATAAAACACTGAATAATCTAAGTACCACCAATGTAAAAGGGTACTAATTTTTTCCTTTTATTTTAAATCACACTCTAAAAGGAAAGAAAATTCAAACATAGAGAAAATTATTTATTATGTTGACAACAAGGCTGGCAAAATTCTAAAGTAAGTAAAACTAAAATGTGTTAGTTTTATAATACCTCTGCTTGCATTATCTAGTCTACATTATATCTACCCCTTGCAGCAGCTGCTGTGATACAAGTTTTAGTATGAGAAGGAAAAGTAGATCCCACAGAGCTGTTATATTTCCCCTGCAAACTTGGTTAAGGAAGTGGACTGGCAATAACTGGACTCTCAACCTTTGAATGTGCTAATCTCTAACTGACTCATCAAGAAACACTTGCTGTGCCATGAAAAATAAGGGTGTATCACACTTTCTCCCAGCTGCAGTGAGGGAAGAAAGAAAAGAACTGAACCTCTGAGGGGGAAGTGAGGTACAAGGTTTGCCAAAAAAATTGTATCTTTTGTTTCCTTTTCCATATTTTTCTTACAAGTTAAAGCTTGCCTCCCTAGGCTCCTTATTTAGTCAGTGGAGGGATATATGGTCCTTCAGAGGGCTATTGAGAGCATCTAAGTCAGAACTAGAGTATCTCACTAAGCCAGAGCTGTGAGTATCCTGTTGAGCAATCTTCCTGCCAGCAACAATATATTGTGTTGATTTTTGTCCAGACTAGATTGTGTGCTCATAACTGAGTCCCCCCCAGATATCATTCCAGTCCTTTTTTTTCTCAAGAAAAGCATCATATGTCATTGCTTAAGTTAAGAAAATGTGAGTGAAGTCATATTTCAAGGCCTCATCAGCTGGCGTGTTCTTGTCCTTCCACATTCTGCATACTCGCTTACTGTGTCTCCCATCTCCTACATCTCTTAGCTGTCTCATTTCTAGTGAATGTTTTGCTCCCCAGACCTTCAACCAGTCAGTTATATTAGTTTACCTATGCACTCCATTTTGCCTTACAGGGGAAAAACGAAGGGAAGATGGGGCTTCCAATCCTGATTTCTTTCCTTTTCTGTACTTTCTTAAAAAGCAATACTAAAAAACCCCATGGGTCTCTTAGTTTAACTTACTCCAGGCCTTTTCAATGAACTTACAGCAATGCCCATAACAATTTGTTCTGTGTCTTAACTTAAGGTACACAGCTGTTTTATTTCTGGTTTTGAGTGACAAATACTGGGTCAGCCACTCTGTAAGGAATACAGTTAACCCTCATATTCTGTAGTTTAAATAACGGTGTACATCAGGCCTTGTCCTGCAGTTTTCACAGATCAAAACTTTCCATGCATGTTAATGCACATTTTGGATATGAGAGAAGTGAAGGATTTAGTTTCTCAGGTAAATGGAATAGGCACCACTTTTCCTGCTATTTTCTGAGGCTTTCAAGGTCATAAGAAAACTCCCATTTTGGTTTCCATTGAGGCAAAATAGGTAACTGGTAACCTGTAGGTTTCAAAATGGGAAGTAAGTTTTTTAAAAGTACCTTTTTTTTAAAGCACTGTGATTGGACTGAATGCTATTCTTAATTTGGTTCTTAATTTAATGGGCAGTTGGTAATGGAGGGTTTAAAAGAAGAAAAAGATCAGTTAGTAGCTGAAAAACAGAACTCAGAAATTCAAAGAAATAGGAACTGAAGAAGCACATAAAGACGTGGACTTATGATTGTGCTATACACAGACTTTCTTATTTCTAGGTTTGATTTAAAGCTATAAAGATAACTTTTTTTTCAGGTACAGTTAAAGAAAAGGAATAGAATTGGGATAGGTCGTAATGGAGTCAGAAGGGTTTTAATACAGACAAAGCTACAACTGCAAAAAACAATGTAATCCTGGATATACAGCAATTCAGGAATTAACATATATAAGAAATTAAAAGAAACCCTTAGTTCAACATAGTACAATACATAGGGTGCAAAATAAATTTTGCAAGTCCCACAACAAATATTGGTTTGGAAAAACTAAAAGCATGGATAAGGTAAACTATAAGAGAAAGAAGGATTCAGCTAAGTAGATTAGCAGGCATTATAAGGAAGGCTTAGCCTTTAAACCTCTTTCTTCTTAACCATAACCTATTGCAAACACCTTCAATTTTGCGTTAAAAGTCGAAAATATGATGTGAAGTCAAATAGAATAGTTATTGAAATAAATTCTGAATAATTAAGCTGCTGGTTGAAATAAAATCTGCACTCAGTAAAGTACAAATGTAAAATAATAGATGCTCAGAAACTTTTATCTTTTTGTAAAGAAAAGTGGTATATAAGACACATTTACAACAAAAATGAGTCTGTGTGCAATAGATTTCAAGCTAGCTTGAACTTTAGTTAGTCCCATACTTCATCCCTGCTCCAGTGAAGTCAATTGGAGCTTTGCCCTTGAGTTTGACAGCAGCAAGCCAAGACTCTAAGTTTATAACTTTATATTGAAGACGGCATTATTGCTTGTTTACTCGCTCTCAACTGGCATAATCAACACTGATGCCTGTAAGCATCCTTAAATTAAATAATTGCTTTCCATGGGGGGGAAATTTGTGTTGTTTCGTTAAATCTGACAAGTACTTGGATATTTTGCCACTTTGTCTTTATTTATATGTTCCTAAGATGCCCTGAATAAAATGGAACAGCTTGACAAACTGGAGTATCTCAGAATATCTATTTTACTTTGTTTTCCTCTAAAAAACATCTACCAACACACTTTTCAGGGGAATAAGCATAAAAATCTTGCTGGAATTTCATCTAATACTCTAGACGCTCAAAAAATGCAAAATTCCTGTTTATACAGCAACATACCTCTTTTATGTGTGTTTGTGTGTGTGTGCATGTGCATGTGCATCCCTAAAAATATACATGCCTGCAAATATGTATATGTTTTTGCTATATGAAATGTAGAATTTTTAAAACACTTAGAAAATGTGTAGCATAGCAGTGTTTCTCCACCTTTTTCAATCACACCTTGCTGTCACTAGCTTCTGCTCCAGCCCCAGGGTTCATTATTGCCTCCTTATTTTGTCCCTTTATTTCTTTGCCTCATACTGTTGCCAGTAGCTCCAGCAATGTTGGCCAAATGCGCAAACAAATAATCTAAGTTGAACTCTGCTGCCAAGTCTGAAGCTATAGAGATGTCGCAGCACCATGCTCTGTAGGGTCCATAGTTCCCTATAAACATCGTCCAGAGTGAGTCAAGATGGCCTATCACAGAGCCAGGAATGATCAAGGAGTGATTATTACCTGGGCTCCAAACCATACTGTGTCTTGTCTGGAACATAATTTTACTTCAGTACTGACACAGATCTCACTGTCTGAGGACTGCTTAAAAAGATGCTGTAAAAACACAAATGTTTTCTTTTCTTGTATTCTTGAATAACTCAGCCACAGTAATGTTACCATAAATTTTAACTATATGCCAACATGTTGCAAGCATCTTACTCCCTACATTAAATACAAAACTTTTAAATAAGTAAACTACATTCATTTTAGTGTCAGGCTTTTTCATAATTTCCTTAGTATTCCTATGTTCTGAAAAACTTGAAGAACTCATTTAAAGAATGTAAATGTGATGTTCAATGCAGTGTCATTTGGATTATTTAACAGATCCAGAATACTGCTGTTGTAATAAAAGCATCTGACCTCTTGTACTCTGAATTTGCTTCTGTCTCAGTAAGGATGAAGCATTATTTTTGCTTAGTCTTTATTGTATTCCTCAGACGTAACTAAAAAACAACACTAGCCCTAAAAATACTGTATGTACTGCTTTCCTTCGCTTCCAAGAACTTCTTTTATAAATCCTCCAAGCACTGTCTTAGTGTTCCATGGGGGAACACTCTAAAAGATACAGAATACAGAACATGAACAGCATCTCAAACAATGTGTATTGTGTCAAGGCCTTTCACTCTGAAATTTTTTATTGTAACAGTGACTACACTGTAAGTCATCCAGTCTGCTCATTCAGAGAAGGTACTGCAGAACTATGCAGTAAAGACAGAGCCAATGATATGCAGGGTTTTGTCTTTTTTTTTTTTTTTTAACAAATCAAATCTTTCTGTACATGAAAGCTAACTCAAAATATATTCTATATTCTAAATTTCAAATAATGCAAGATCAAAATAAATCATGAAGATTCTGGCATTGATTCTTTATTTCCAGTTGCAATAAAGAAGGGGGAGGAAGTTACAGTGGAATTGAAGAGCTGGAGCAGAAAAGCCCTTGATACAGTTGTACAAATATTTTATCAGAGGGCAAGAGATTTGAATTCTGATTGGTGAACACTTGCAGAGCTCTTTCTGAAGAACCAGACTTCCACTGTGTTTTGGATCTCCTGGTGATGGTTGCAATGGATGGTGAGGAAATATATTTCCACATAGGTTGGTAGATGGAGGGGGTCTCCCTTTGTCCACTTTCAAACATCCACTAGTGTTTGATTGGCCTACAGAACCATGATCAGTAAGAAAAACTCTCCCCTTCTTAAATAGAGATATATTCCCAAGCTTCAGTGTATGTACATATAATCCAAGAGTTCATTGCCCAGGAATCACCTTCTAGTAACACATTAGGACAACAATTGTACTTACCAAAACCAAATTGTAATGGAAGGACAGCTGTTGGTATCAGTCCGTGAAATAGACTGACGTTCCTGGGTCATTCTTCCTGTCCCTCCATCTCTCTCCTCAACCCATTCAATAAATAGCCTCCTGCTTTAAAACAATCAACTAGTATGAAATCTAAGTGTTATACTAATGATTTAGGGTTCTTAGTGACTTTGCTTTCTTATGCTGAACTCTGTCAAACACTAAAAGGCAGGTGTCTTTTAATACTAGGTCTCAAATGATGAAAGGTTTGTGAAAAGTGATCCCTCATGCCTGGCTTATATGTAACACTGTAGAAGACAGCTAGGGCTCAGCCTCAGCCTGCTCTTTCTTGAGAAGTCTCCTCAGCGACCATATTACTTTCTGGGTCTCCAGATGTATAGGGTTAAGAAGCTGCAGAACAGCTATACCCAAGGCCCAACTGCAGCAGGGAATTGTGGCAGGGATGATGAATGAATGAACCATTGTGCAAAAACAGAGAAAAAGCAGCGTGAGAGTGGTGATAGGCATAAAAGGAGACTAGCCTAAAAGGGCAATGCATCACCAAACAAAAGGGCTCAACTAAAGTGTGTCCGAAGTGCTGCCTTCTGAGTATAAAGGTGTTAGCTGTGTGGCCACGTGACAGCATGACTAGAATACGGGGGGCATATGAAGAATGCATCAAATACATTTTTCCTCAGTAAATGAGAGGAGAATAACCTAGAATACTACTCACACTGATAACAGTAAATTGCTTGAATAGTAAATGAATTCTTTTCCATAACTACTTTAGGGTAAAGTAGTTATAATTAGGGGACAGAAGAACTCATATTATCCAATAAATATTCAGAACATGAAACATGCATTTTATGCATTTTCCACCATCATGACATCCCTGCTCCATTTTCAGTTGCTGTGCATCAGTGTAGGTCCATTGATGTTTAAGGAGGCATGCAGAAGTACTCCAGGTAAAGAGCTTTCCCTATAGCTTGTAACATTAAAATGCAGTTTCATTCTCTGAAATATAATTACTTAGATGCCAGGAAGAAATAGAACATAAATCAAATAATGAATTAATGTTTTGAAATATAAATTCTCATATAAACTTTATTATGCCTTCCCTATAAGGTATTTTTGGGAACAGTTTAATAGTGGAGCTGTGTAACTCGACTCACTTTGAGTGCAGCGGGTTCAGGAGTGACTGCATGAACAGCTCAGCTGACAGGCCCGAGAGGGCAGTTATTCTCAGAAGAGAGATGCTGACAAATGCATGAGGGAGAGAAACCGCTGAAGTAAATATAGATGAAAAAGACATGTGTGTACATCCTTATACTGGTACATAGCCTGAGTTTAGGCTAATTGAAACCCCACTAAGATGATTTAAACTAACCTGTCTTGCTTCATCCTAAAATGGATTAGGAGTGTTCACACAGTCTGCTAATGACGTCCAGCTATTAATCCACTTGAACTGACAGGTTAGTATCAACCTATTTTGAACTACACTGTATTAGTAGAGAAGTCCAAATCCTTGTGATTATTGACTTAATTGGATAAAAACACGTATCAGATATTCTGGGAGCAATTTCTTAGACCTCGATGAATCACAAGGCACAGGCAACATGGGCAAAAGCAGCTATCAAATTGAAGAACTGTATGTACCTATTAAAAATAATTTGTTTACTCTGCACAGACAAATCCTATTGCCCAAAGATACTTCTATTTGTGTCTGGTACTGAAATAAAGGTTATATTTTGATTTTTTAGTGATCAGGCCTAACAATTATTTATTATGAGAGATTCCTTTAGTAAATAATTAAGGATAAAACAACATCTACCTAACAAACTAATTCTTGACTAATAAATTATCTAAAGGGAGTAAAATCATATGAAGAAATCTATCTCCATAAGGACTACATAAGACTTGCATTTCATCCACAGATCAAAAAAGGGAACAGGAGTTTGTCTTACCATCTGTGACATGAAATTTGTAAACTCATTAATTCAAAGCTAATCATGAGCATACATATATGCAAAAAAATAATCAATCAATACATAGCATTTATTATAAATTGTCCTAAAAATTTTCTGCGGGTAATGTCTTAATTTTAAATATGAATCTGCAACAGCAGCAACAAATATGTGTACTAATTCATACACTGTATATAGATTCACTTACTCATCCAAAGTATCATAGACAGGCTTAGATGATGTTTTCAATTAAGAATATATTTATGCAATTACTGTAGATACTACTTCACTTGAAGGAATAAAAACTGAATATGGAGCATATCACTTCTACTGACATGGCCCTGAGGGCCCTCACAACCATCTCTGTCCCTGACCATCCCCCAGGACCCATGGGGGGATCCAGGGTGGGGGTCCCCCAACCTGCCCATGGCCCAGGGCCCCATGTCAGCCCCCAGGGCCATCAGCCCCCTCCCCAGCCCACCCCCAAGGACGTGCTCCATGGCCGGGTCTGGGGCTACCCCAATGTCCCTCACCACCCTACGCTTGGCTGGGGGTGGGATGGGCACTGGCTGCCAGGCTTTGTCCTGACAAACCCCCACCGGCAGCCCCAGGGAGCAACAGCCTGCACAGCACTTTGACACTGACTCAAAAATCTCCTAATTTATTGCTACCAATTAAAATGCATCTTTATGAGAGAAAAAAAAAGGCTTAGGTGGTAAAGAAAAATCTTGGGACACAAAAAGATATTAAACTGTGCTAAGTGTCTGAAAGAAACAAATCAATAGCTTGGGCAAGCAGTAATTTTATTATGTATTTTTATGCTGGGATATTGCATGCATTGCTGGAATGGTAGAACACTGGCAGGGCTCTGCCTTCTATGAAGCATAAAAGAGGGAAAAAAACAGCGAAAAAGACTGGGTAGAAAAATGAAATGAATGTTTATTACCTGAAGCCTCTGGTACAGATAATACATGTTACCAAAACCCAACTATAATCAAAAACCGATTCTTTGTTCCTACAGCTACTTTGTCAGCAGCTCTCCACATTTAGTGATTTGCAAATAATGATGAGGACTGGGAAAAACAGTTTAAGTACTGCAGTGCTACACTGGCATGGATTAAGTCTTAAATGCAAGTAGTGATTTTATCGGTGACATTTACACTTGATTTAGTTCCTTAAACTAACTGAAAAGGAATCAGGTTTTCCATTATTTGAAAAGCTGTCATGTAAAAAAGAAAGATGAATATTATTTGCTCAAAAAAATGTAACAGTCTTGTTGTTCAACTGTAATATTATTAAGGAGAGGCAGTAAATGCAATCTTAGTATGTTCACAATAAATAATTTAAAAGAAACTTTTCCATAGGAGCTTTCCAGTTCTGCACTTCCAATGAACCTGTATAAGTCATATGTCTCTGCTAACTTTGGTTTATAACCAGATAACTCTAAGACCATTGCCACATACTCCTTTTCAAAGCTTTTGAAGCTCAAATATGCTAGAAGAATAATATTCTGAGGGGACATTATTTAAAAGTTTCTCCACGATACAGAAACTTCAAGCCCTAATGCTAGATATCATGTATCCCAAAAAGGATAAAACAATTTCTTCCTCCAATTTTGAGAGACATCAAGCCATAAATATAAACTCAGCAAAAGTTTTACAAAATATTGTAGAACCTTCCCAAACTGTTTCACAGGGAGACAAAAATTTTATAACTGAGTCTCATCAAGATGCTCGTCTTATACACTTCTTCAACTCCCATCTGTTTTTTTCAGCTAGAGGAAAAATTTACTTCCAAGAGCAAGCCACTCTTTACAGTACCTGAGTCCTGTCTTTGAATCATGGACAAGACCACTCCACTATGGATTGCAAAGATTACCAAAGCTATCTGACATTGGCACCAAACGATTTGTGTTTCAGTTTCTTGTAAATCTGTTCTCCTCTTAGAACATCAGCAATATCCCAGAGGGAGAGTTTCATTATTTTTAGTGGGTGCTGGGGAGGGCCAGCTTTTAAAAAGTCTTGTAAGGAGATGTGCTGTTTTGGCTGGAATAAAGTTAATTTTTTGCATAGTAGCTAGTATGGGGCTATGTTTTCAATTTGCGCTGAAAACAGTGTTGATAACACAGGGACGTTTTCATTATTGCTGAACAGCACTCACACAGAGCCAAGGCTTCTGCTCCTCACCCCACCAGGAGGGGCTGGCAGGCACACAAGAAGTGGGAGGGGACACAGCAGGGACAGCTGGCTCCAACTGAACAGGGGGACATTCCATACCATATCACATTGTGCTCAGCATATAAATCTGAGGGAAGAAGAAGAAGGGGGGGACATTTGGAGTGGTGGTGTTTTTCTTCCCAAGTAACCATTACACGTGATGGAGCACTGCTTTCCTGGAGATGGCCAAACACTTGCCCGCCAATGAGAAGTGATGAATGAAATTCTTGTTTTGCTTTGCTTGCATGCGTGGCTTTTGCTTTCCCTATTAAACTGTCTTTATCTCAACCCACAAGTTGTCTCATTTCTACTTTTCTGATTCTCTCCCCCATTCCATTGCAGGGCAGCAAGTGAGTGGCTGTGTGGGGCTTAGTTGTCAGCTGGGGTTAAACCATGGCAGAAGACAAACACAACTCATCTAAAAGTATGGTCTTTGTGAAAAACTAGATTTCCATTAAGAGTTATCAAAATAAATTGGTAAAAGCATGCACTGCTGTAGAGAAAAATCGAAGTGAAAAAGTTGGCTAAAAGGAGATTAAAAATAGAAATGAAAATTACTGTGTCATCAAAGATAATGAAGTTTAAAAGAAATGATAAAAAAGTCATTTCGTAGAACACTTTATAAAAAAATGCAGTTACTCAAGCCAATAAAAATAAAGTAAGCTTTTTAATAGGAACAGTTACTAATTAGATATTTTTAAAGGCAACATTAGCATCTCACTTTTATAGTCTTACAAATAAAAGCCAAAAACCCAGCTTTCTTAGCATTGCCTGATATTATCAGCAATAAGGACACAATGGTATAGCAATATTACACGTTATTTTTCAACCAACAACCCAGAAGCGGTACAGTAGTAAATCATGCATGGACATGCATATAAAAAAAAGGAATTTAGAATCCTTGATGTATATGCCACAAATGTGTTTGTATGCATTTGGGGAGATAACAGGCTTGCAGGTAATGCCCTTGGTACCCTGGAACCCATGCAATATGATTTGATGTTGACATACACAAGGGCAGCTACATATCCAGCAGTTCCTCTTCTTGTGGTTCAAGAACTGTCATTGTCAGATGACCTGAGTCCACAAAATCTTGTTCACATCAGTAATCTCCTTAATGTCAGTGAAGGTATTTGTCTGATTAAGCAATGGGAATGACAGATTTCCTTCATCCCTTTTGGCAGTTATTATGCAATGTCTAGAAGAACAGGATGGAAAGCCATAACAGATGCCTCCCTGTTACTTTTTCATGACTCACAAATTCTCACTTAGTTGCGAGCAACATCTTTACCAACTTTACCATAAAAATTTCAGATAACAGCATTTAAAAACTAGAGTATGTGATAATAAAACCCCTTTCTATCAGTGCTCTCAATACTATATACATATTTCCCTCAAGGAGTTTACACTCCTCATCATAGATGACGGATAATGGTATGGAAGACATTCTGATGTGCCCACTGATACTAATGGGGAGAATGCCATTTGAAACCTGTGAGATAAGTTTTCCAGCCCAGATGTTGTCACAAGTAGTTTATTTTCTCTCTCTTACCCCCTCACCCCAGCCCCCCCCACCCCTGAACCTTACCCCTTCTTTTGGTGAATTATTAGAAAGATTTTGCAGGAAAATTCTCTATTGTAGGGAGGAGGTAAAATAAAAGTGATATATTTTTTGAATTATATCACTTCTCTTGCAATTTGTCATTGGGCATGGCTCACTCGCACAACTGGGACATACTTGAAGAATATACATACCATAAAATGTGCATATCCGGTGGAAGAAATAGCTATAAAAAACCAGCAATTAAAGCAACTCCAGTTCAGAAACACCATATTACAATAGCTATTATTAAACATAAGAACAAATGCACAGTGAAAAATTAGGCAAGGGGAAAGGCAATAAGAAATAAAGATGGTGACAAAGTTTGGGGTGTTACAGGGCATGGAAGACACAAAGACAATGTTGTGTGTTATACCTCACTGAAAGTATAGCCTTCAGCACTGGCAAGTAGCAGAACAACTATTAAGCTGACAAAAACTGCCAAAGAAACTTCCCAAACAAAGAACAAACAACTACCATTAGGAATTTTATTGTCAATCTGAAACAGCTGACTGCCAGAAAATGTAGTCATAAAAAATAAAATATAGCTTAAATTCCTCATTTGCCTAAGCTTGTAGGAAATGAGAAACTTTCACAATTGAAATGTCAAATAATGATGACATTTCTGAAGTCTGTTTATGACTAAGTGCAAACAGAGGGTCTCCATGTTGTTTCCTTATTTCAGCTTACTAATCTGTGCTGATAACAATACTACAGCTCACAATGAAAATGTAATCTATTTGCAGAGTATTTTTTTTTGTTTGAACAATCTATTGAAATATTGTGCTTTAACTTCACAGTAAAATAGAATATTATTCCTTTTTTTCTCCATAACAATGCAAAACATACCTTGGGGTGATATTTCCCATTCATAATTCCCTCTCTGAAGGAATATTTAAGAAACATTTTAAACATACTAGGTGAACTCCTCCTGACTTTTATGGTAGTTATACACATCTAGGCTTTTTGTTTGATGCAAGCCAAAAACGTTCTTGTCTTCTTACCGTCAGATCTTTCATGTACCTAAGGTGCATGCTGTAATGTGAGAGAGTTTGTGCCTACTGTCCATGCAGGATGAAAGCTGGACAGTCATGCTATGCTGCTCTGGGAATTTCATACAGCAGAGTCAAACCGTGCATAATGAAGGTAAAAGGATGCGGTTCATACAGAGGGCATATGTGAGGTCACTCTCAGTCTGGCACTCTCAGGGAATCCTCTTGTGGGCTGAGGTTGTTTTTTGCAGGCACCCAGAGGGGACCACTAAACTGTGTATAGTCTGAATGGTCAGGAGATGCTGTCCTAAGGGAACTTCTGAGAATGCTGTAATTGGGCAGAGTAAATGCAGTCATTAGATCTCTGCATAATAACCAGCAGCATTACGTCATGCCGACTTGCTATTCACAGCCTGATTCACAGGCCTAGTGACAGATGAGAGGACAAGCCTGTGACCACCCTCCTTCATGTTATTTTATATACCAGCTTGCTATTTTGGTCTGCTGTTGTGACCAGACAGCACTCATCACTTCATTCTTTCACATGCTCTCTGACCATGAAATAACAAACATGATGTACCTAGGAAAAAAAAAATAAAATAAAAATGTACTCTTGAAGATTACATTCTGGCTCTCTGAAATACTTCTCTTTTCTAGAGAAAAGTGGCTTCCACTGAAATTTTCATAAAGTAATTTTCTTCATCAGCTGTTTTTTTTGTGTCTAACAATCTCAGCTACTTCTTGTCATAAATTTGTACACAGAACTGTGTGTAACGCTGTTATTTTTATATCCATATGTAGACTGGTGAAGGAAACACTGCATTAATAATTTCTATTTGTCTAGAAAAATGAATCTTTAAATCCCTTTTTGAGGGCTGGTCCATAAGCTACTGTGTTAAGGAAACCTTTAGCTCTTCCACTTTATTCTGGCTGTTTCTTTGGTGCTATTCAAGGTCTCAATGAAAAGCCCCTCTTGCAGTTCTGCAGTTAAAACAACAAAGCACTGCCTATGTTTCTTCTTTAACACAGCTCTAAGGATTTATTCTTTGCTCCTTTATTCTTCCTTTTTCTGAAGTTTGCTTGTCCTTTTCCCCTTTAAAATCTCTTTATCTAAAGCTGAATTAGTTTTTGCAGCTGGTTGGCAAACTGCCATCGTTTTCTGCTCTGACACTTATTTGTCAATTTCCAGTTGCCTTCAAACTTTTTATTTTTCTTAGCTTCTACTTCTTTTTCCTCTTTCACAGTTTCACTGATTCAAGTTTTGGTTGTTTTAATAGAAAAGGATAGAAAAATCCCTCCTGGGAGAGAGAAAGGGGGAGCCATTCTCTACAGTGACAAAGAGAAAGCAAAAATACTATGAGATTTAACCATTGAAGGCTTTGAAATAACAAACTTTGTGCTCCCTACAGATGCTTATTATCTGATCCAACTTTCAGGAAGGTAGCAGTTAAGTCTGCTACAGTATTTGTGTTCTGCCCTAGGAGAAATTTGTAGATCCATTTTTGTATAATTTTTAGACGTTTCACAGGCTACTATTTTGCTTATCTTAGAGTGTTCACTGTAGTTTTAAAACACTAGGGATTAAAGATTTATTTATTTATTTTTAACACTGCTGCAGCTCAATTTCTCAACTTAGGGTGTATATAAAAATCACTAACCTCCATTTTAGGCTTCTACTCATAAACCTATTAAAGCAATTTTTCAACCTTCACTTACTATAAATACTGTAGGGTAATGTATTTTAATGAGAATTAGAAAACAAGACAAATTTGATTCGTTTTATTCTTTGAAACTTAACAGAACTTCTCCTCTGTATAATTTACTATAGATGTTGTATTTGAAGCACCTCATAGCCTGTTTTACCAGCCAAGGTAGAGGGAGATAGAAAGATCCTATGAAAAAAACCTCCTTAACTAGGCTTTGAATATCAGTATGATGGCTTATGTAGGCACTGCACAGCCATTATTCTGCCCGTTAAAATAAAAATAATAGCATATTTAGCAAACCTGTCAAGGAGTAAGTGCCCAAATACCACATCTTTATTTTCTCTTCCTTAGAATGTAGTTTTTAATCTCTTGAGCGCAACAAAAAGGCAACATAAAGCTTTCCTATCAGACTGAGCCCTTTCTTTCTGCCATGACTACTATAGAATTATTATTACAATTACTGTTACTAATAATTGCTATGCTAATTACAAATCACAATTATATGGGCACTGTACCTTCACTTTCTTTGGAAGTGGAATAAAGTGTTTCTTATACTGCCAGAATGCAAATAGTAGGTTGGGGGTTTTTTTTCAGCCCTATAGCCACAGCTCAGTGGAGTGGGTTAGAATGCTGCATACATTGTCACATATTGGCAGTTTGAATAGAATTAAAGCAGATGAAAAGAAAGGCCATATCTAAAGAAGAGGGAAACAGAGTTACAGCTTTCAGTAGCCTTTCTTATGTGTGAGGTCCTAGAAATTGGCTGGACTAACTGTGAAGTGGTGAATACTGGCAGCAGCTGTCCAGTAAGTGGAAATGTAAGTAATGATTACCCTTGTGGTCAGAGTTACTGCAGGGCAGTTCCCAGCTGACTTAAACTGTTAAAAGTTACAACCTAATTAAACCTCACTTCTTGCATCAAGTATTTCTTTCTACATATCTGAGACAATGTCTCATGTGTCTATCATGTGTTCACTGCTGTTCCACTTCTACACATGCATGTATCATGCCTTTTAGTGCTGTGTATAAACACATCTTCCCAAAGACATAGAATGAAAGTGTTTTACTTATGAACAAAAGCCTATTTGAAGGCAGACCTTTAAACCTGAATTCGGTGAAGAACCCAGGACAACAGCTTACCTACATAAGTCTAACATTACACTTTTTAGCTATTTTTAAAATTAGATTAACTTAATATTGACCTTTTTGGAAAAGAACCGAGTCATAAAAATTAATATTAAAATTTCACTTAGTGCATCGTATGTATCTGGTGTATTACTAGACATTCAAAATACTAACTTCAGAGCAGTGATGCGTTATTTCATTCCATTGCAGAGTGGTGAAGCAATTGCCTCAACTAATTTATTTTTTTTTAAATCATATTAAAACATTTTGAACTAGCTTTGACTGGTGAATATTTTTTTTTATTTTTATCATAATATTAATGCATCAGCAACAATCACAGTAAATCGGTATGAAATTAGTACAAAGAGCTTTAAAACTAGATGTGCTTTGAAGTAATTTAAGAACTTCTTGCATACAATAACTGTATTTGGATTAGAAAGTATTCTCCTTAAAATAAGAAGTCCGAAAAAATTTAGTAGACATTACTGTCATTTTGTTTCATTTTGAGTCTTCAGGAGTTTTAGTGGAATTTACAGTTCTCCAGTCTCTTCATCTTACTTTATTTCAACTTAAGCTTTTAATTTTGGTATAAGTAATTAGGAAAACACATTTAGATCTGAGAATACAGAAGAGCTAAGTATATTAGTTCATATTTCATGTCATTTTTTGTAGGCCTGAAGAAACTGTATTTTAGTGAGATAAGCTGGTTTATATATTTTAAGGTTTAATTTAATCCATATATAGTACTCTGATCATCTGGCTGAGTTGTTTTCCGTGGAAAAAGCAGAACAGCACCATCTAGTCAAAGGTGATATCACAATATTTTATTTTGGGGGAATGGGGAATGGAAACTCATGATAAGTTTGACAGAAAACAGCCATATTAGACTAGATTTGGGTGCTTGAGTTTGCAGCCCTAACATCCTTTTAATGTATTATTTTTGAAGTAGTTTTATATATATTTACCTTAGCATGAAACTGCAAAGAATGAAGATTCAAAGAGAACTAGATTATGTGATTCCAGACAACAATGTAACAATAGGTATTAAGTTGGCATATTATCAAGCCTCTACAAGTTTCCTCTTCCCCATTTGTCTTACAATGCCTCTCGTTCCTCTCCATAATCTTTCCTGACCCACCTCCTTGTTCAGTTTATTCAGTTTCTGCTGATTTCAAAATTTTTCTTACCCGTTCCATTTTCTTCTCCTTCACTTTCCAATCACACAGCACTCTTAGCCCATTACTCTTTTTTTTCAGTCTCACACTTCTTACCTCATATGTTCCCACTTCTCCTCCAACTTCCCAGACCTAGTCACTAGAATTCTTGGCTTTTATCTGCAAATTAGTTTTTTAATTCTTGGAGAATCATTGATTAGAGCCAGTGGATCCACTTGATTCACATTCAAATATGCAGCATATTTCTGGAAGAGTAACAATAAATATTTGTAAAGATTATAGAAGACCTGTTATGAAATTGGCCATTTTCTAGAAAAATCAGTCAGTTTGTTTGCCTGAAAGTGGTCTGCTGGTTTTGTATCTATTTTAGGGGGAGAAAAGAAAAAGAAAAAAAAAAAGAAAGCAGCCTTAAGGTATTACTATTGCGATTTTGCTGTTGACAGCAGAAATAATTCTGGAATTTACAGATGCCAACAAAAACGTCCAACCACATATAAAAGTATCAACAATACACTGTCAACACAGGGAGTCTCTAAAATATGTAATATCGCCAAGAAATGTTTTCCAGATTTTGAAATATCACATACTAAAAATGTCTTCCTGGCAAAGTACTGTTCTAAAATATTAGATTTTACTTCCAGTTTTTACTCCCTGGACAACACTTCCAATGAATAAAGTAGCTTCTCTGAGTGCTTTTTCCCCCCGTCTCGTTCTGAAGTAGCCTATCCTGAACATATAAACAAAGTATTTTATTTTTCTAATCAAGTCACAGCTCATAAGTAGTCTCCAGTATTGCAAAGGAGAATACAGGATATAGATTTTTCAGTGCATATTTCTGCATTATCTGAGACAAAACTAGAGAAACAAGAGATAAGCTGATCCTTTATTTTAGAAGAGGGATTCTAACCTCTTACCAAACTCAGGTGGGAAGGAACGTCCCATAGAAGATAGAGCGGAGAAAGAGGGAGAGATGTACACAACTTGCTCAATGTTTTTATTTCATCTGAGCTATGATGTTTGCCGAATTATCTGATAGGAAAAAGGAGAGTTGTACAATGTGTTGTATCTTTCTCAGAAAGGTTGTAAGTTCATTCAGAGTAAGAGAAGCTGAGATAATGGCTGGTTTAGGGCCAAACCATTCAAATGTTGATGGAAACACATTTTCTATCTGAAACAAAGCACTGATAAGGCAACATTTATTCCCATTAGAGACTGTTTCAAATGAACTAGCTATGTAATATATGCTCAGAAGTCTAAAATGAACTAGTGAATCATTGCCAGCTCTTAACTTATCTTGGAAAACTGGGAAACAGTCAGATTTGCAATCCTTGTTCCATTATCCAGAAAAGGATATAACACAGAATAACAAATTAGCTAGCCTGACCCACATTTCAGGTACAGGAATGGATTTGTTACCTAGGAACTCTGCTGGTAATGAATTATAGACTGCGATTATAATTACTACTAGTCAGATAGCTTTTTTGTGTGTGAGATCGCTTTCTGGTTGGTTTTAGTTTGGACAGGAGTATGGGGTTGGTAAATAAAGTACATACATACACCTGGACTTAATTCACTTACTACGTGTAGTGAAGGATTTTTCGTTTTTTTATGCATTTTATGAAATTTACAGGTATGAGCTAGAGGAATTAGAAACTGTTCCTTCAATATTTATATCCAGGATCTTCTAGATATTTTTTTTCTTTTTCAAGTTCTAACCTCTCTCTCTCTCTACATATATGTTATGGCCTTTGGAGTATGGTTTCTGGATCTTTGAAGGGGATGGACAAGAAAAAGTTTATGTATAAATTGTCTGCAAAAGTGACTTGAAAAAATAAAGTTATCTTAACTTGTTTAGGCTTGTTACATGATAATTTTTATTTCCACCGGGAAACTGGAAACTGGGGGGTGAAAGGCATGAAAGTTGCTAAAAAGTAGCTAGCGTTATCAGTGAATATTGTATACAGCTTGAGAATTATCCAAAGATTGGTAGGCTATTAAAAAATAAGGAATCAATTAGTATTATGGGAATCTAAATCAAGTGATGTAAATGGTTAGAATCCTGAAAAATAATACAGCCAAATGAAGAGGAATACATTTTGAATTCAGGAAAGCAGTTTATATCTACAGAATGACAGAAGCTGTCTTAAAAAAAATGACTATAACTAGGTTTTAAGGATTATCATAGATTACATCCTCAACCTGAGCTTCCTGTGCTTCTATGAAAAGATGGCTAACAAAATCTTTGAATGGATAATAAAGGGGAATGGAGACAGGAAATGCTGGAGAGGGTACGCCAAAAAAAGACCCCCAATACCCAAACCCCCCAAAACTAAGATCACATAGCAGAAAATCTTGCATTATGGTGTGAGGTGAAAGTACTTAAATTTATCTGGTATATTGAAAGGAAGTTTAAGAGACGGGTTGATAAATAAGTATTTAAACATAGGAATTATATCTCACAGCACAGAGCTTTTTGATCTTGCTGTCAGAAATGGAACGCAAGCTAACTACTAGGAATCAAAATTAAGATAATTCTTCTAGAAATAATACACAAAATTACTGGGAGACCTGAAAGGGTCATGGATCCCTTAAAATTAGATGCATTTTCATCTGTCTGCTGAAAGAAATTCTACTAGTGGCCAAGATAGAGGGCCACACTGAAAAATTACAGTGCGCTTCTGGTCTTTGAGGGTAGTACTCAGTCCCCTCATATTTTTGGGCTTGGGAGGAAAAGTAGAGAAATTTCAAGTTATAGAAGATTTGATTGCTCTCCACAATCTCAGTTTTACACCTCAGAGCAGGGCAGTGTGTATAATAATATCTCATAACATAGGCCTTAAAATAATTGCCTTTAAAGTCAAGATGTTTCTGTTTCTCTTGATGTATATCTGCACGAATATATTGTGGTTATGGAGTTTTGATTTTTCCTCTCCTCTAGGAAACAGAATGGGTGATGGTTACAGAAAGGACTACAGATGCCATACTGTGAGAAAGAACTGGAACTCATTGTAATCTTGATTTCAGTTTGCAAAATATTCTTCCCAGCTTGCTTTGTTGTGAACTCTGTGGAGTTTCACTTTCCTTCAGATCATGGATACAGTTCATCTAGTATCTAGTAGAATTGATTTTTCTTCAAGAAGCTGGATCCTTTCTAATTTTTGCTTTTGTTTTAATCTGATAGAATAAAGTGCAAACTGATGAGTTGTGATGTCAGGCGAGATGAACTAATTATCGTTTTGGGCATATATAAAGCATGCTAAAACATAAAGCAAATGGATAAACCACCTGCATCATTAGGAAAAAGTATGTATATATGGACTTATTTTAATAAGAATGTAAGCAAAAATATTTTAAGATGATATTACACAAGATGTTCTTCACTGTTTTTTTAGTGATAAGGTTTTAAAGTATCTTTTTATAAGCTTTTCCTCTGTTGTGACAGGATTACTTCTGCTCATCTGTAACTACAAAAGTGTTTCTTAAAAAAATGTCTGACAACTCAGTTCTTGAATGTCAAAGAAAGAAACCTATAGATGTGACACAGTAATTCAGTGACAATGCAGAAGTACCTTTTTACCTCGGAACATTTTCCTCTTTTTCTTTTTGGGCCTTAGATGGTCTTTCCTGTCCCTTAGTGACACATGCAGAAATTGAAACGGCAGAACTGAACAGCAGTTCACTAAAACTATTATCCAGCTGCTGCTGCTGAAGAACCAGTGCCTTCAGGAGGGTGCAGCTAGCTTATAAGGCAATATCCAGAGAAGAATCCACTGCTAATCTTAGACAGTGAGATTGTTTTGGAGCATGAGGTGAAATGTTTTATATTATTTATGATTCTTCATACTATCATATAAGTTCTTATAAAAGAAAAGCATATTGGCAATCTCTTTGAAAAGCATTCACTTGAAGTCCTTCAAATCAAACCTTGACCCCATTTAATAGTAGAGGCTGTAGAGACTCTATGAAACTTATGTCCTACTTCATAAAAACTGATGTTTCTGCTGTCACCTTGCTAGCCTTATTGGACAACAGTTATGACATCACACAGCAGAGACAGTCTATTGCTAAACTGCATTCTGGCCTCTGTATTAGTTTCCAAATGAAGGAAGAAGAAAGGGGATACTGTAGCTGTTACCTAAGCCGTAGGAGCACAGGAAGTCTAAGAGACTAACCTTTCTCTGACCTATTATTCAACCTTGTGCAGAAAGCTTTGTTTAGCTGTTGCTCTGGGTATGTCTTTTAAACACTTGACTGAAACTTTATAAATGATGTGGTACATATTAAAATGATGTGGTACATATATAAAAGGAGATAAAAATTAATTTTTTGTAAGTCTTTGTTTTTTTTCTCTAGTGTACAGTGTTTATGCTCTCAACCATGGTTTTTTAGTGGCCAGTTTTTAAGCTAGCTATTTAAGATCTTAACATTTTATTTTGGGTGGCCCACTTAGTGTGATTATCCACACAAGGAGATTCCTGTCCCCTGTGACCCATCAGCAGATGGTATCTTGGTCTATTGTAGACCTGATGCAATACTTGCAAGGCGCAAGGAAGGATGATAGTGATGTCAGCTGCCAAAGAGCAATCTGGAAGAACAACTTGATTTGATGACTTCACACAAGCAGCCTTTAAGTTTAATTTCCTCTTCCATTAGGCTGTCATTCAATAATCCTTTTGAACCAAGAACTCCTGAGATTTTAAGGACCCCATAAAACCTCCTCATCAATATATTCTAGCCATGCTAAAGCAATTGCTATGCCTTCTTTGAGAAAATTATTATTTTGTCTACAAACACTTTTATCCAGGCATCATAGACTCCTATTATAAACATTTCATAACTAAGCAACAGCATCCAATTTTGTGAAGTATGAATTTAAGATTGTTTATTCCAAGCATAGCACTGATAAATTGTACTAGTTTTCCCAACTATTTTATTTCTACTAGAAAATGGATTTCTAAACAAGAAAAGTGCGATATTTAATGTAAAATTTATTTTTCCCTTAACATTCCAAGTCACATAATACTGTTCAGTGTTATTCTCCAAAGGAATTTTTTTCACCAGTGTTTTCTTCTACAAGGTATAACCCTGCTCCAATTTTTACAATAATCATACTCTTGCATGCTGGAACTACCTTCCACCGTTATGCCTTATTACCTGCCTGAGGTGGACTGTTATCACACACAAAACTTACGTTCCCTCTTGCATCTTTTACCCAGATAATGTTGTAAAAAAAAAAAAAAAATCAACCTGTGCCAATTTTACATGCTTCCAATGAAAATACTCCTTTTAGGAGTGCATTTCTGTATCATGTATGTATGGAATTTTGATAAATATTAAAAATAAACAAACAGTCAATTGAATGACAATATATTTAAATTGCTCTAATCACTGGAAACAAAATTGCTGTTGTATTATTTAAAATTATAATTAATTGCTTATGATTTACATAATTTTTCTGTCCCAAGATCCTGGCACATAACCAATTACATTCATAAATTACTGTACTATGTTTTTAATGAAATAATTCCAGAAACACTGATATTCATCCCTATTAAAAACCCTGGTCAATTCAACTGTTACTATTCTTGAGAGTCAACAAGTTCCCTGATTATAGGACTGTGGACAGAAGGAATGAATACTATTGTTATGGTCCTCGCAGTGAGATTGTGCTTGAAAGGGTGCTTAGAAATCTTACCTCTCTGGATATTGTGCTCCCTTGCTCCTACAGGGACAAGATTCTGATTAAAGTGTTAATCTCTGAAGAAACAGGTCAGCTGCACGATTTGTAAGTTCTAAGGCATGGATAGTCATCCAGACCAAGCGTTTAAACTGAGACCAGAAGGAAAATTAAGGCAAGTGTGATCTCTGGAGCTCATTAAATCCATTCTGCATGCAAATGACAAAGCACCTCTGAATATTATCCTGGGGTTTGCCCAAAATAGTAGTAATCTTGCAGAATGGTTTCACCATGTAGTAAACTAACTCATCTGAGGTTTATGTTATTTATTTATTAATATGTTACTATAATGTACATATACAGTATTATTATATCTTTTTCTTCTATTACGTGTTATAAATATTGCTATAAATAATAGTATTTATCATTGCATTACTTAATCTTGTTTGGATCTAGGCTATTTATATTTTTTTTCCAGCCTTCTAAAAGAAAAACGTTGATTCTAAGTTAGTTAGCTAGGCCTCATTGAGAAATGGAAAGAAAGTTGCATCCACAAAAATGTCACCTATCTTACATCTCTCTCCCCAGTCATCTTTAGAAGGCAACTCATTCAGTCCTATTTACCTCCAGGGACAGCAGGGTACAACCAACCAACTTAGTCTAGAAACTTAGCTTTTAGATGGGTGCAGTCACATGTGATGAATCCTTTCCCAATTTGAAATGCAAATTTGAAAAATATTTTTCTTCTCTTCCCCCTGTGGGAGATACATAATGTGGGGTTGAGAATGAAGTTGCTGTGTTTGAAAACATTTCATGGCTTTTTGACAGTATTCTTGTCAGGGGGTTGTTGTTTTTTAAAGAAATACCACAAATTATCATCAATGTGCCAAAATAAAAGTACAGAAGAGATGTATTTTCAACAGAGGAAAGGCAGAAAATTTCCACACTAGAAATAATAAGTTAATTTGCAGATCTGTGTTGTTATTAACACTTGTATCTACAGACCCACACTGAATGCAGAGAGAAATCCTAAACCTATATGAAAGCATAATACTGTTGTAGAGTTTAAATACTTGTCTTTTAAGTGGATATACTTACGATTAGATTAGTGGTTTCTTAACTGAGAAGTTTCTTACCACTAGAGGGCTCAAAATTGCTGTTTGATTTTATGTTTGAATACATGCATAAACATATATATAGAGAGATACATACATGCACAATGTATGATATGTGCACATCATTCATGTGCATGCTGTTTGTGTGTATATAGGTATAAACACACATATATGCACATACATCTATGTACTTGTAATGATCTATTTTTTTATCGTAAAGGTTTTGAACATTTAAATGCAATCCATATCTTAAGGATTTTTAATATAACTTCACAATTCACCATATAAAGGTGAAATGTTTCTTAAATGTCATTAAAAAAATTACAATTTTTAACTTGGTTCTCAGATGTCTGAATTTATACAGAATATTCCACAATTACAATGAAATACATTTCAAACTGCCTTGACCAATGCCTGCTGTCATCAAATGTTTTATTAAGATATCTAGATGACACTGAATAACATGGGCATAGTTAATTTTTTTCATAAATGACTCCACAGAATGAAATGCAGTGTTGCAGAACCTATCACACCATGGATTTTTGTTTGATTATATGACATATTCTCCTGGGAAATCTTAGGAGCTCTGAATAAATAAAAAAATTTCCTGGAAAGCTGTCTGTTTTCTTTCACTAATGTGACAATTGTAATGAAGAGAGAAATGGCTTTCAACCATTTTTAAGTAATGCATAACCTTTGGAGATAGTGCAACCCAGTTCCTTCATAGTATGATGATGTAATAATGAATAATTTACCCATGCATTCCAAATGATAATTAACATAATATTTTCAGTCAGACTTGACATATACAAAAGTTTGAGGTAGGAACATTTTCTATGTGCTAGCGAAATTATATCAATCTAAGAAAACCGCTCAAGAAACCAGTATTTCAAGAGCAATGAAGTTTCAGATAATCATGACTAAAAACAAGTATGTTGCTGTAGAAAGAACACAGACACCAAAATGTTTTGCAGATATTTATTGTTGCACATAATACTCAATTTTGAAAATATTTTCTTCAGAATTTTTTCCTGTACAGAAAATTGTGAAAAAGCACAAAAAACCAGAAGATAATCTTTTTGCGGCACTTCAGCGTTTTGATTGCTTGTGAAAAATTGTGTTGCACACAATCATGCATATGAATAAAGACTACTCAAGTGAATAAGCATTTGCATAACTGAATCAAATCTTTCAGATTTTGCTACAGAATAGTATCTTTGAATTTGGCTGGGCTACATGTGATTACTGCCTACATTATCACTAGTACAGTTAGATACTAACAATTGAATACAGCTTTAGTATCTTCATTTTCTAGCTTCATCATATTATGTGTGTTTTCTTAAACTGTTAAAAGTTTTACCAGATGGCTCACCTTCATAAAATGGTAAGTTCTTCAAAAAGCACAATAAAATAACTGGGGGGAGGAAGTTAAGACTAAACAGTAAAGTAAGCTGGAAATACAATTCTATTGCCATGTACACTTAGCTAAACTTTAAAAGTACAACTTATTATAGTTCCATTTATGTTAGCACATTTACTTTAAAATGAAAACCATATCCAAGAAAGGCAAGAGTTTTTATTTTAAGAACTTTAACTCTTGCTTGTTTTGCTTTAAAAATGTATCTTTACTGATTCTGTATGATGTTAGATTAGAACTATAATGTTCTAATAAGAAAAATCATATTTTGTGTATTTTTCCTTATGTGGAATGCAGTTTTCTTTTGTCAGCCTCAGTCTGTTATCTGAACTTGGAAAACAACCTGGTACATTGGATGACAGACACTAAAAGCGGCTTTGTTACTGATAGACAGGGTTGTCTGGCATATTCATCACATCACCTTTGGTTCCAGGAGTAAAACATCCTGAAATCAATAAAGTAGACTGGAATATATCGACACTACTTTTACATAAACTAAAATTCTAAGTTTTATAAATTTTAAACACATTTCCATAACTGGAAGATCCACTTCCTTAATGACAGAGTACTGAAGTCAATGAAATTAGGCCAGCAGTAAGGTTCTATCCAGATGGAGTTAGCTGTTCCATTAGGATCCTAAAAAAACCCAACCTTATCATATCACACCACTGTACAAATTATCTGTAGTGATTTCATACTTATATGATTACCCTCAATTTAAGAAGGACTTCAAACTACTAGAGCATCCAGAGGAAGGCAACCAAGATGGTGAAAGGCTGTACGGGCAAGACTTACGAGGAGCAGCTGAGGTCACTTGGCTTGCTCAGCTTGCAGAAGGCTTAAGGGGAACCTCATCCCAATCTACAACTTCCTTAAGAGGAGCAGTGGAGGGGGAGGTGTTGATCACCTCTGGTGACCAGTGAGAGGACAGGATGAAATGGAGTGAAGCTGTGTCAGAGGAAGTTCAGACTGGACTTCAGGAAAAGGCTCTTCACTGAGAGGGCAGTTGGTCACAGGAACAGTGTCCCTGGGAAGTGGTTACAGCAGCAAGTCTGCCAGAGTTCAAGGAGTATCTGGACAATGCTCTAAGTCATATGGTTTAGGTTTAGGCAGTCCTGTGAGGAGTGGGGAGTTGGACTCAATGATCCTTATGGGTCCCTTGCAACTTGAGATATTCTAGGATTCTATTTCTGTAATCCTCCCATGAGAGTTTTGTCACTCCTGAAAGAAGACTTAACTGACCACGTTAGCTACATCTGCAATTTTCTTGGCAGTTAATACATCATCACTACCTTAGATCTCAGCATCCTTTGTAGAGGAAAAGCCAATCTGAGTTCATGTTGTGTAAATATTTATTAATAACAATCATAACGTGAAAATAGTAGTGATTTTCACAAAGACCCTACATGCCACAAGATTCGTACTGGGTATGAGGAACTGTGAATATGAGGATAATATTCTTATAAGAGTGAGGATTAGAACTCTTAATTAAATAGGTGATTTTTTTTACCACCTTCAAATGAAGTAAGAAACAATTTTATATCGCCAGTGTTTTACCTTATTTTTTGCAGTAGTTATGCTAATTCAGTATATTTTACAATTAACTTTTGCAAATTTTCAGCTCCAGGGATTACAGCTGAATAGGTTGTTTGTAATTAGTTTTATCTATAGGCCTATACCAGTGTAAAGAGAAATCTCTAGAAATATATTTTAGGCTAATACCTATTTCAATGCATAGAATGGAAAAAAATGAAGTAATATTACACTGCCTTGATGACGAGTTTCCAAGCCTGAGTATTTCTTGTTCTTTCAATACCTGTGTATACGTTAAGGATTTTCTCTTCTTTATAATCATGAGAGAAAAAAAAAATGCTGTAGTATACCCTTGTATTCATTTTACTCAGTTTATGGGAACTTTGTTTCAATGGCTACTGAAGTTCAACAGAAATGGGTATGTCTCATTATTTTGAGAAAATAAATCCTGTCTAACTCATTAAATCTAGATGAGGTCAATAGATTCTAATTCTGTTCTGTAGTGAATTTCATATCCAGGAAGCATTATCTCCATCAAGCTTTATCATTTTGTTAGCTAAAATAGTCACTCTCCATATGTTCTCTCTTTCACCAATGGAGAAAGTTCTCATTGTTGTTGCCTTTGCTTAGGCAGAGCTCCTTAATGTGGCTTATGTCAGATATCATTTGATATAAACAAAGATGGAAGAGATGGAATTTTAGCCTCAGTACATTTTTTTAATCTGTTGGCAAAAATGATCTTTCAGGTGCCATGGGATATGGTAGTTTTAATGAACTTTTCCTTAATTGGACAATATTTATCTTTCAGTTTCTACATAATATCTGCATAAGAACATAATCTCACAAGTGAATGGCAGTCATATATTATTCTGTATCTGCCACATCAGACTTCTAAAATATTAAATTTTCTTCTATTTTCTATATTACAAGTGCATTCGAGATATGAAAGTTGCCAAGATTTTCAATTATAAAAATGCCATTTTTAGCCCAGTGGCTGTTGTTACTCCATGTTTCTCCTCACCCATGAATGTGTTCCATAATATTACTTCCATGACACCCTAGTGTGTTAAGAAATACCAGGCATTAACCAAACTGAACTGGCTAAACTGGCAAATACAAGCTTTCAGACTGAACACAGCTTTTTATAAACTTTATTAAAAAAATGTTAAATATGGGGTTTAAGGGATTAAAGCCCTTTGTCATAAACACATACAAAGATTAGAGTTCATTTCCATTTTAAATACTTGCTAACAGGCATAGCAAGTGGGGTAAACATGTAGGACAAGATCCCGAGGCTCAGGATTACAGGGATCTAACAGCAGTCAATCCAAAGCAATGACAGCATGCAACAGAGGCAGGAGGTCCACTTATAAATACCTTTGTTGTGAGCCATGATGAATCTGTAAGCATTGTTGCTAATATGCACAATGATCCTGTTTCTGGGCTTTGTGATTTGTACTTTTTATGGGCACTCATCTCACTTGCAATGACTCAGTTCTGCAGTAATTTTATTTTTACTGTTTCAACATACAAATTTTCCTGTTCTAGAGCAAACAGCTTAAACTTCTAAATGAAAATAAGAACAAGACAAATACAAATATTTAGAAGTTTTGAAACAGGAGTCATCCTACTTGGCTAAAATACTACAAAAAAAATACTCCACAGAAAATTTACAGGAAGCATAATCAGGCTTTTTAATATATATAACATGTAACTTTCTATAACATCATATTTATACCTGTTTATTATCAACATAAACAATTGTTACGTAAAGATTTTCACCGTAAATTCTGTTCAATTATTGGAAAGTAGTCTTTAGTTTTCACTTTTGTAACTGCTAAAAATTTCAAATGATATAGCAGATGTTATTTTGTTTATATATATTTTATTAGAAACAATAGATTATATATTTCTAAATACTCTTTATAAATATTTTGATTAAATAACCCTAAATATTTTTGTGCAAAATTCATTCAAATTGACCATCACTAGAATATGAAGAGAATCTCTCTTATTGCATGAATGCTCTGCAGTTTATGTTAATATCTTTTATATAGTTTCCTTCCTCTATCCACTATTTTTTCCCTTAAGTATTTTCTATTGAATGACTTAAACCCCTTTGAAGTTCATAGAACTGTTTTCAGCCAGTAGGTCCATGGACTTCTATCTTCTATCCAAAGGGTTTAAAGAAAAAAAAAATTAAGTTTCTGAACATAATATATGCATGTGAAACATTTAAAGCAATTTGTAACTTGTCTGAAAGAAAAAGTTTTAAAGTCCACATATTCAGAAAGGTGTTGAGGGCTGCGGTAGAAAGATTCCCATTGTCTTACTGTATGCTTGGATGAGATCCGGTGGCCTAAATCTGCAATATTGAAGCAATGCGGCTCTCTCCCATTGAAGTGAAAACAAATAAAGCATCAATTCATCAAGGTAGATAAACATATGCTTTATTTTGAGCATATGAGTTTTTCCATTCTCTTTGGTTGAATTTAAAGTCATGCACCCACTTACAAACACATATAGCAACTTCATGATAAAAGTCTTAGTGTAATTTAAATCAAAATCAGTTACATTTTGCAACTAGCATCAAAATAAGGAAACAGTTCTATATCTTGCAATTGATTAAAGTAAAAATGGCCTCATATTTTCACATTTCCAGTGCTGCTTTCACTGAAACAAAATAACAAGATTAATAAACCCCAAAAGTAATTAATAATCTGTCACCATTCCTTCTTGCTCAAAATGGTAGCTAAATAATGTAGATAGACTTGCACTACTGATGAGCTGTCTGTTTTACCCTCACTGCACTAAGGAATACCCTTTGTCTCGAATACGTAGCATTATGTCTAATCCCCATGCTTTTTCTGGGACCAGATAGCCTTTGTGTGCAGCTGACACACAGTTACATGTTTTCATGGCAAACACTGAGGATAGGAACCAAATCATTCTGGCCAATTTATCCTGGCAGAAAGTTCCCTCCCCCACCAGAAGACTTTCCAATTCAGGAGTATTATGTAATAATTTATTTCAAGCAAGTAGAAATATAAAGCACTGGAATCATTAATTTTTGTTGGTGAAGTAAAATAATTCCTTCAAAAACAAACTCTGAGGCATTTCCTAAACTCCAGGGGAGAATCAGTTGAAGTTCCCAGTGTAACTTCATATTCTTTTAGGTAATAACTATTGCCTAAATCTTGCTGTGCTGAAAATTAATTTGTGATCTACTGGCATACGCATTTTTGTATAGTAAGCCTTTAAAAAGTGTTTTTAAAGATCTCTAGATCTCTACTTAGGAACTATTACTATTGCAATAATATTAGAGATAGGACTTTTATTACCTTTCCATTGGCAAAAATCCTACTGTTATAATATTATTATACCTGTAAAAATTACTTTTGCTGGAATAGCTTATTATTTAGAAAATTGATTACAAATTATACTGGAAAAAAGTGAAGTTTGTAGGTGGTTAAGAGTAGGTTAATTTTACTAGGAATATTTGACTTCAATGATCTCAAGTAGTATACATTTTGGCATTCAGCAAAATGATCAGAGCAACTCTAATTTTGCTGCATAATTTAATAGAAATCATGGTTACCACAGAAAAAACAGTACCTTTTTCTTTATTGTCTCATTCTTGTTTTTCCTTTATCCCTTGTGCAACATGTTTATTTGCCCCTTTTCCATTCCTTTTCCAGCAGGATTTGTGATCTTCACTAAAATATCTCTCATTTGTCAGCTGCAGTATAGCAGACTTCCAGGCTTAAAAAAAATGCTGAATAAGGTCCTATATTTTGAACTACATTTAAAAGTATGACCTGTTTTTACTAGTTTTAATTTATAACAACCAAGACTGTATTAAACTCTTAGAGAGCATGACTGAGCTCTAGCAGATATGTCCTTATGAGCTCTTAGAGGGTGCTGCATCAGTCCAGGTCTTTTGGTTCACAGGAAGGGGACCAGGTTTAGCAACAGAATCAAAGAAATGAATTTTGCTGTTAATGTCTCTTTTTTCATTTTTTTATTTATCCTAAAGTGCCAAAAATTCCAACAAATAAGACAGTTGGTGGTGGGTTGGCAAAATGAAACACAAAACAGTGGTACTGCTAGAGTAATTGTAATAACTGATATTGGAAAAAGGCATCCCGATTCCTTGAAAAGTACCCTGTTCACCATACTGTTAGAGGAATATATCCTGAAACATCTGGCATGATAACTGGCTAAATTTAGTTTGTAGAAGAGATGCTTCTCCAACGTTCTTTTGTTAGACAGTGCTAAGAGGTACACGATCAACCCTCACACAATCAACACAATCACACAAGCAACAACTAAGACCATAAACTGGCACGAGCTACAGAAGGTGTTCCTGTGATTTCTCACATACTATGTTACATTATTGTTTCATTACAATGGGATTACTCCTAGTTCGTACCAGCTTTAATCCCTGAGTTATCTACTTTCCAATTTCTGATTTAAACAAGCAACAACTGGATATTTTAATCAATAATAGTAATAGTTTAACTGATAGGTATTGGAGGAAAAATGTTTCATAAACTGAAGCTGGAAGTTAAAGACTTGAAAGAAACTTCTGAGTTCATCACTAACTGTAATTTCAGTAGAGCCAAAGTTTACCAATCGTTCAGTAATGAAAAACTGCCAATAGTAGCAGCATCATTTTGGACAAAGACTGTATCTGTTTTCTTTTACCTAGCCAAAATGTATAAGAGGTATCATTTTTCATCTAATGAGTATTGGGCTCTGTCATATTTCCCACCAGGGGAAAAACAAACTATTCATTCTGTTAGCCAGAAGAGAAATACCTAGCATCTCTACAAGAAACGGGAGGATGAGGCTTGTTCCACAAAAGGGACTTTATCAGATTAGGTGATGTTTACTAGAACTTCAGTTATTCTTTAAATTTCTATTTGTTGCAATACATGCTCAATTGCTTTGGTTTATGCCTCTTCCTAATCCCTTTCATTTCTAAGCACAGCTCTCACGTCTGTGGGAGAGATTAGCCTGAATGCTACCATCCATACCTCCACCAGCCAAAAGCATTTATAGAAATAAGGCTGGTAAATTGAATTTGAATTCCATGTCATCACTGAACTAACTCTCACTGAAGTTACAGAACACATCAGCTTGTAGGACATGACTGAAAGGAACAGAAAAGGAATCAACATCCCACAACAGCTTGAACCACCTCTGGTTAGATATGCCGGTCTAGGGCTGGCTGAGAAAGAAAAGATGAGCAACAGATTACAGATTTGGAATAGAAGAAAACTCTGTTGATACAGACTTTTTTATTTTTCCATTGGTCCTTTCTCAGTGGCAATCACAACAGAGTGAAAGCAAGGCTGTACTACAGGCCCCCACAACTATTTTACTTGTGCTTCAGGCCATGAACAATGCAGGTGGCTAATACACTGCCAGGCAGTTGCTTGCATTTTGCTAAAAGCTATTTCATTGCCCCCCACCCGTGACAAAAACACAGCTTGCTTTAAAATCCCCGTGACCTCTACCAGTAGAGGGCTGCACTTCATGTGATGTGCCCCGCTGGACCTCCAGTATCACTGCTCCAAGCAGTGGAATGAGAAATAAGCATAATCTGAAGCATGTCTGTAATAATAAGTACTTTTATTAATATTAAATCTTTATTTGTTGAAATGTTTATTATATGCAGCTCTTTGCTTAGTTAAGTTGAATTGTTACTATTTAACTAGTTGAGAGGCTAGTTATATAGATGTAAGTAACTTCTTCAAAGATGAACCAGTCTATTAAACTATAAAAAACCTACTTAGAGTTACCAGAAAAGTTGAAAAAGCTTGTCTTAGTGAGTCTTGGAAATAACGTACCGGGAAATTATTAAACAAAAGGCATTCTGTAGAGACAAGGGGAGGCACTTGTGAAACAGCTGTTGGTAAAGAAACAGACTAACGCAGGACAGACATCTGCTGAGTCTGAAATTAGGTTTCAGGATTACCACTTTTTCCTCTAAGCTTATGGAAGACAGATACACAAACAACATACACGCCGCTTATCATGTTAAAACACTTTCTTATTCTATGCTTTAATATTCCTGTTGTTAGGATGAAACAATACTTTTGTTTAAAGAATGCAATCAAGAAAATGTTTTATAAGCTAATTGGCGCTCCCAAAGGGAAGACTTGCAGGTGCTGACTCCAATCAGATCTGCCACATAATTAAAATTGGTGCAGGGGGCACAGTGAAACAGATGTGGTCTTAAAACCAGAGAATCGTTTGATTCAATGTTTCTACAGATGAATGGGACATATTCAGTGAGATAAAGGGAGCAGTGTTACAATTTATCCAGTTCTAGGCGGAAATTGACTCAAGATGGCTTCATTCGAACATTGTGGGGTTTTATTTTTTTCTTCAGATTTTTCTGTATGTCATTTGCTTAGTTTACAAATAAGAAGAGGCCTCTTAGGACTGATGACCCTAGAAACTGGACCTGAGATTTTCAAGTCATGCTGTGCTCTTTCTGGCTCACATACTAATTAAAATTCTTCAACTGGAACTTAGTAAAGAAAATGGAAGAGCTAGAACCAGTCCCCAGCTTGCTGTACCATAATTGTGTGAGCAACTGCCAAGGTAACAGAAGCCTAAAATTTTATTTCAGTCAGTAAACTAAGCAATTATGAGTCAGAGTATCTTAGATACAAAGGGTATATGATGAGTAAGAAAGTTCCATTTTTATACAATCATTTTTCTGACCATATATGCTATCAAATTGTTACTGAGTCTGCCACATCTATTTCATCTGCCTGTGAGGAGGATAGATATCGCATTCCTGGGACACAATTCCCAAGGAAGTAATTGAAAGTTTCCCATGTACAGTGCTGGATCGAGTTCTTAATTTGTGAATGCTTTCGGGCGGGAGCCTGCTCAGGCATTTAAGTGTCCGCATTTTAATATCCTATAATGCATTACATATCTGGCATATAAGTAGAGGTGATGTGCTGTATTATGTATCATACATTAAATTTGTATTTTAAGTACTAAAAATTGTTTGGGGGATTATTAATGGTAAGTGATTACTAAAACTAAGGCTGAGTCTCCCAGGGAGCTTAGAATGGAAATTGGATTTCGTCCACAAACAGGCAGGTTTCAAGCTCGCATAGTAAGAGGAATCGAGTCAGCAGCCATTCCACACACACACACATCAATACGAATTCAGCACCAAGCATGGTCTAAAGCCATCAACACACATTTCTCAATTTTGTACGGAATTGATGCTTTAATACTGACCACTACCGTTATGGTTGTATCGGTTTGATTTTTTTTTTTTCCCCAAAGCCAATGAGTTCAAATAGCAAAGAGCTGAGTAAAAATGCTTCTATAACATGTCGACAATCCCCCCAAGCCCTCCCACCCCCCACCCCGCTGCACCTTACAGCGTTTTAAGCTTCACCCGGAATAATTTGCGATCTGAACGCAGAAATAACCTTCGCCGCAGTGAAACACCTTTGGGTTCTCTACGAAATATTTACAGAAGAGGTGCCGCTCTGTGTCACATAGCTGCAGCTAGCCCGGCTGTCACAGCATAAAAATAACATCTTTATTATTTGCCCTACAAGCCTGCGCGAGGCCGCCCGGCGCGTCCCGGGCTCCCGGCGGTGGCGCTGCCCCCCGGCCGTTTCTCGCGGCGGCCGCCAGGCAGGGCCCCGGCCGCGGTGGTGCGGTCAGCCCCGACGAGGACATGTCCCCGCTATCCCGCAGCCTCCTCGGGCAATCTCAGCCGTCCTCCCACGCAGCTGCGGGCCTATGAGGCGCAGTGTGTAACCCAGGTGACGCCGCATGACGGCGGGGACCCTCCCGGGGCGGGAACCTGCCTCCACACACGCCCTCCCCGCCGCCGCCCCCCACCCCCCGCCGGCCGCCGCAGAGGTTAAGCCGCCCCCGCCTCCCACTCAACGGCTCTACCGCCCGCGGCCCGTGATTGGCTACACGTTTCAATCCCAGCCTCGCTCTCTTTTGTTCCGATTGGCCGAATCTCCCGCTTGTCTACGCGGGAAGCCCCGCCCATTTTTTATCCTGGCTTTCTCCCCCCCACCCCCCCCCGCCTCCCCGGTACGTGCCCCCCCTCCCACGGCTCTAACCTCTCCTGCCTTTTGGGTTTCTGCGGCGTAGCCGAGGGTGGCGGCCCCAGGCCAGCCCGCCGCCCGTGCGCCCGGCGGCGGTGCTGGGGGAGGGCGGAGCGGCGCCGCACGGGCAGAGGTTCCCCCTCCTGCCCCCGAGCAGGCGAGCCCGTCAGTGAGGGAGGGCAGGCGAGCCCGAGAGCGGCGGGCAGCCGAGCCGCAGCGCCAGGCGCGGCACTAGGGCAGGCAGGGACGGAAGGGGGCTCAAAGGCAGCGTGAATCATCTCCCACTCACTCCCTCGCCCACCATTTACACCGCTCGCTCGCTCCCTCCCTCCTTCTCCCCCTCCCTCCCTCCCTCCTCGCCGCCTCAGTCTCACTCGTTCTCTCTCCCCTCCTCTCCTCTCCCACTCACTCTCTCCCCTCCTCTCTTCTCCCACTCACTCTGTCCTCTCCTCCTCCCGTCTCACTCTTTTCACTCTTTCCCCTCCTCCCCTCTCCCCCTTTCTCTTCCCTCTCTCGCCCCCCTCGTTTCCCTGTCTCCCTTCTCCTCATCTCCTGACACTGCACTGCAGCTGCTCCTCCAGCCCAGTCCTGCCCGCTTCCCTCCCTCCTTTCCCTTCCCTCCCCCCGGGTGCCAGATAAACAAGGCGCGCAGCATCCTCGACAACCCCGAGCCTAGCTCTACATTTTCGAAAAGGACAAGAGAACGGGACGAGCCCCCTCCCCTCCTTCTCCTCCTCCTCCTCCTCCTCCCCCTTCCCCCCCTTCCTCCTCCTCCTCCTCCTCCTCCCCCCTTCCCTCCCTGCCCCCCCACCACAGAAGGGAAGAGACAATTCTCCTCCGAGCAGCAGCAAACATGATGGCGGCAGCTCCCATCCAGCAGAACGGGACCCACACCGGGGTTCCCATAGACCTGGACCCGCCGGACTCCCGGAAAAGACCGCTTGAAGCTCCCCCCGAAGCCGGCAGCACCAAGAGGACCAACACGGGCGGTGGGTATATCCTCTGTCACCTCCCCCCCCCGCCCAACCCACCCACCTCCCCGCTTCCCTACCTGCCTGCCTGCCTGCCTCCCCCCCCTTCCCCCCCCCAACATTCCCATTTCTCTAATGTTATCATTCATCAAAATGGCGTCGGTTTTCAGCATCTACCAGTCTTTTTATTTAATATCCACGCTGGGGCTGCACAGCTGTGACCCTACGGAGACTAGGAGGGAGCACAAGGGGCTTCTGCAGCCCAGCTACCTCCCTCGCCCGTTTAACGATGGGCGAAAATAAATGGCAGCTGGAAGGAGACGGCAAACGCGCTTTCCTCCTTCCACATCCTCTGGGTCGCAAGTTGAATTTCAGCCTTGCCGTGCGTTTTCCTCCTCCTTGGCCTCGCTTCTATTGTCAGCGAATACACGGCGTGTTTGCCGTGCTGGGGGCGAGGGCTGGCTGGTGGCGGGGGGAGTCGCCGCTCGGCTGTGGGGACTCGGTAGTTAACATCCTGCTCTTCCTGGAGGAGATGAGTTATAACGGGACCAGCATCTCCTCTGTCCGTTTGCACTGGAGTCGTCATAACAATGCACCGAGGCAGAGGTGAATTTATTTGCCCAATATTAAGAGCAGCAGTCTGCCTGTACATAGTGCGTGGTTCAACCAGCTATGCTAATACGGGTGGGCACGACTGTCACACACAGGCACTTTTTTGAGACGCTTAGTCTCAGATGACAGAAGTAAGGTGAACTGGGATCGCCTTTTCTGCTTAGGGGAAAAAAAAAATCCCAACTTTGTGAAACAGGTTTCATGATAAAAACCCATGCCAGTGGGACGTTGCCTTTATTACTGGGGAGAGCCTAAGTCTGGGGAGCCAGTGTACCCTTATTGCCTTGCACTTTTTCGGAGCCGGTTGCGGAAGGTCCTTAGACTTCAGTGTAGCTGGGTTTAGCAGTGGGATGAGGGCACAGACAATTGTGCAGTTGCCGAATCTGACTGGGAATCTTTTTTCTTTTCCCCCTCCATTCATTCTATATATTTTTTTCCCTGTTCCGATTGTGTGCTTTAATGCTAGTGGTGGGTAGAGGACTGGCATTGTCTATCTTGTCACCTTTTAAGTGTATTTAAAATAAGTGACTTAGGCTTTTGATCAATTGGGAAAAATTCTTCTTAATGTCCTTTAATTAATGAGCTTAAAAGAGATCATTGTCGCTTAAGAAGTGCTAAAGGAATACATCAGGATTACTTAGGCAAGTGATTCCATCCACACCATGTTGAGTTGTTTTCTTGGCAGTGGCTGAAATGCTTGGAATAAAACACCACATTTTGGGTGGGTTATTTGGTAGCAGAGTAGTGGTTTTGCTCACTTAAGAAGAATGCAGGCAATAGCTAATTGCTATTCTCATGTGTTTGCTAATGACAAACAAATAGCCCATCAGAATTTACAATTCATGCCTTTTTAGTTTTGACATTTCTTTTGCAGTATTTTCAAGCAAGGTTGTAGTTGTCACTAGTCACGTTTTTGTGCGGGGCTTTATTTTTTTTAAAGGGGTCCGATCATTTCTGTGTGCTGTGGTTACCATTGGGGAAAAAAATCCACCTTTGAAATATGGTTTGGATTTTATTCTTACTGTTTTATGGAATTAAGGAATCTATGTGGCTTCTTTAACTTGTTCAAAATAAATGTACATATTTTCAAATGTCAAAGGCATAGTCGAAACATGTCTTGTAGAATGACGCAACTGGTTAGATGTAAACGCATGAATTACTGTACGAGTTTAAAGATGTAACATTTTGTTTGTGGGTCTGGGGAGAAAAAATCAAAGTTTGTAAGCCATATTAACCATGCATATCTCAATTTTTCAGAGGATGGCCAGTATTTTCTAAAGGTCCTCATACCTAGTTATGCTGCTGGATCTATAATTGGAAAGGGAGGACAGACAATTGTTCAGTTGCAGAAAGAGACTGGGGCCACCATCAAGCTGTCCAAATCCAAAGATTTTTACCCAGGTAGGTGCAAAAATTAGCCAATTCTTTATTTTTAAATCTCAAGGGACGTATGTACATGTCGGTGTGTTTCATATATTGACAACTAAGCTTCCAGTGCAGCTGGAAGCATCATTTCTCAGAAAAGTATCTTACAAAGTGCAACAGTGAATATAAATGTTCTGTCTTGGTGTACTAAATGGACTGGGCACTAACTGCTTGAATTGTTTAAAGATGTTTACAATGTTTCTGCAAAAGGATATTTTCATTACCATTTTGATTGCTTTGTTTTTTAGTAAAAAAAAAAAATATCTAGCTTTAAGGAACCAACTTGACAGCTGGCGTAAAAATAATTGTTCGTTTGAAGTTTCCAGACATTGTAATGACAATTAAGCTAGAATGAGTAAAAATGAGAGGCCCTCTTAAAGAATGGGCCATTTACTTTAAATCCATTATGTACCTTCTTTCTGCTTCACTGCTTTGTTCACTGGCTCTGGAGTGAAGTAAAGAGGACAAGTGCTGCTCTTTAGATATTCTTTACATTATGTTTACCATGGTGGCAGGAGAATGTTATAGAAGTGAAATAATTCAGATGAATAAAGAATTGAGTATTTTGTATCAACTGTATTAATGCACAAGAATGAAGTTTTTTATGTTTGCGTATAACAATAATAAATACCTGATCTACCATTTCTCCTTTATAAGATTTCTGGAGAGGGAGTCTTACATAATAATATACAAGATTGTAGCTTCTGCAATTGAATAAACATTTTTTTTTTTTTCTCTAAAGATGAACAAATTAGCATTCTGTAATTGAACTTTGTTCTGGAGGACTTTTTAAAAACTGATGTAGAATAATAGCATACCTAACACTTTTTTTGGTGTTCTGGTTTTGTAATTTTGAAGAATAACTGGTGTTTAAAATTGATTTGACTAGCTGCTACCAGCTTTTTTTGTTGGAAAAAGAAGAGATACTTTGCATTTGATCTAGTTTACCAAGATGACAGAGTTCTACAAAATAGTGAAGTCAGTTGTTATGGATGTAAACAGAACACTACCACTGGAGCATCTGGCTTTCCCATCCTCTAACTTCAGTGTCGGGCAGGAGTGGATAATTTTTTATTAATGGACGGATTGTGGTGTATTTACAATGATGATTGCTGATGTGGAAATTTTAAAGCACCTGTTATACATCTCTTTAATGAATGTAGTTTATAATACTTAAATGTCAGAGGGTAAAGTGATGCATGTAGATTTTTCCTGTTGAAAGATACAAGTTATGAACTGATGGTTGTTGTCTTTGAGGGTTTTTTTTTTCTTTGTTTGTTTTTCTTTTTACTTTAGAGGTTAGAAAAAAAATAATCCTTTGTTTTGAAAGGTATGTTAGGGTGGAAAAAAATCAAAGTAGAACTGTCAAAACCCTTGGAAGAAATAAAAGCATTCAAAGGAGCCTGATTGCAGAATTAATAACATAATCGGAGTAAAGAGCCACAATAGTAAATTAAATTCACTGTCAATAGATGAAAATGAAATAGATTTTCTGCATTATACATGAGGTGGTATCAGATATGCAAGGATTTTACAGAAAATTGGTGTTTATGAAGAATATTCCAAATACCAAATTACATGCCTTTTCATTTTACTACAGTTTATTTACACTCACTTGGAAAGGACGCTCCAAAGATTATGTCTTTTGTTCAGTGCTCTAAGCATAATTCTTCTGTTTTCTGATTACATCAGAATTACATATTTTTTTGTGTAGCAAATTGTAAAGATACAGCAGTAGTAGGAGAAGAACCTTTGAAAAATAAAAATCAGCAAGCTAGAATGATGGGAGTAAAAATGTTTGTGACAGAAACACATTCTCTCTTAAAATCAGTAGTAGTAATATAAATAACTAGGGCAGGGAGGCTCAAGCAGTTTCAGTGTAACAGGTGCAGATGAAGTTTGAGTTTGACTTCATACAGTCTGCTTTGAATTTGCAGCCACGTTGTGTCATATAGGAAATGAGTGTTTTAAGGAAGTTGGTGACTGATTCCTGCTAAAATATGGAACAGGGATGAGAAATGGATTCCAGCATGGCTAGCTCTCGTTAGTCTTTCTGTTTGCGTTTGACCACCAGCCCATGGAATTTTCGGAGGTCCTGGCATTCCCTGAGCTGATGGCTTTTGGGTTTCTTCCAGACTGTTGTGCTCATATAACATTAGGGAATACAAACCTTGTGAAATAGCTAATATAAATACATGGTTTATTTTTTTTTTTTAAGTTTCTTAAACAATTATTCTGTTTTCCTAATAGAAGTTACGTAGTCTGTACTTCTGATGCTTGTGACGATAACTGTGTTTAATGTACGTTTCGCTATGGAATGTTCTCTTGCTGAAGCTTCTGTGAAACTTTTCTGTATTTCTGAAAAGTTTTAGCACAGTCTGAGTAAGTTGCTGTTTGGAAAGGAGGAAGTTGGTTGTAATACAGAAGTCATGAGTAGTTCCTATGATCTAATAGTGTTTTTTTTTTTTTTTCCTCTGTGATATAGGACTTCAGTATGCAGACTGATTTCTGTTGGAATTATTTTTGTGCATCAAAAGGTGACATAATTACTGAAGAATTATATGGCAGCTCTAATTACGAGAAATTGAAGGAAAAAACAGCTTTGCACTGAACATTTTAGTTTACAAAGTAGGAAGCAGTGTATGAATACATGACCGTCCACTACAGTCTTATTTTTTGAGTACACAATTCATTGTTCTCTTTTCAGGTTACCAGCTGACTTTTTCTAATTGTCTGGATTTCTGCGATTTAACTTTGGTTATTGTGCTTAGATTATTCCTGGTTCTTTTCTGTTCAGGCTTGTCCCCCTAGAATAGTGGAAATGAAATTAAAATGGCAAAATATGCCCTACTTTTAAACTAAATGGTGCTGATCCTTTCTGCAGAGAAGTACAGTGTGTATTGACTAGTGGGTTCTGGTCCAAAATTTAAATAAAGATGTAGCCATGGTACTTTAATATTAATTAATTGAACTTCATAAAGAAAGTGGCTATTCTGCGAAGCTGTTTTAATGTATGATTTTATTTGAATAATATAAAAAAGAGTATTTCTGTTATATTAAGCTCTCATTGTATTTGTTTCTTCATTCTGAATTATAGTGGGCGCTGGACTGAACACTGCTCTGGACATATGTATTTTTTTCCATTGCAAATGCTGGCGTGCACTCTTGCTTGCTTGCTTTCTCTCTCATGCAGTCTTGCTTGCTCTTTCTCTGCACTCCAGCCCTGATCTCTCACATACACACACAAACACACACACACACACACAATTATGTTACATCGCATCATGTTGTTTATCTTGCAACAGGATCTTGCCTGGTCTGAACTTGGTGCTTGAGTGAATTTGAGCTCGGTCAGTGTTTTTCAATTTATTGGAATATGAAGTCATATGTGTACTGAAATTAGATCATATTAAGAGCAGAGATTAATAAAAACATAATTAAATGGGGACAAGTTTTTACCGCTTTTAACAATAGATTAGCTGTGTTGTTTTTATAGCAGATTTCTAATCAGTAGTGATGTAAATGTTTGGAGAATGCAAAAGGTGGGAGTTTCCTCCTCTGCCTTGTATAGAGAGTGTATGAAGTGCTGGGTGGCTATGTTACATTTTTACCAAGTGACTTTTATTTGAGATGTTTTGTGTTTGAATATCAGAGTTTTTTGAAACATGCATATATTATGGGAGGTAGTCTAGCTAATCTTTGTGCAGGTGCCCTTTTAAAGAGTCTCTTACCCTTAAAAACCTTTCAGACATGTTGAATGCGCAAGTAACAATTTATAATTAATAAGTTCGCTTTCTAGCTTCATTACTCCTATTAAACTGTTAGGAAGGGGGAAGATATAATATATCAAGCTTGGTTCACCATTATTATTTCCTTTATATAATAAAGGAATTGCCATGTTAATTTATAACTCTTAAAAAGTAACCTAAAGTGTAGCAGGGAAAAGAATATCTTTTACAAATCAGCACTTGAAATAACGTTGAAGTGAAATACCATTTTTTCATCTCTGGAAGAGAAAAAGAGTAATGGAGTTAGAAGCGAGAATGGTGTTAGTTACTAGCTGTCTGTTGTCATGGTTCTTTGAAGGTAGTTTTTCATACATTAGGAAATGCATCTCACTTATTCTTGATGCTTCTAATTTTTTCTGTAGTGTTAACATTAGCTAATTAGAGATTTCATAAATATATAGCTAAGATTTTCAGATTCTGCTGTAAACATTTACTTATATGGGTAACTGGGGATAATGGGACTGAGGAAATAAATAAATAGTGAGTAGAGATTTCAGAGGTGGAAGAGAGCTGTGTAGGTTTGTAAACTAATCACTGGAATCACCTATCTTTCTTCTAGTTTAAAAAAAAAAAAAAAAAGACCAACTACCAAAACCTCCAAGTGTTGATTGCCAGCTGTTCAGAGAGATAATTCTCAGTTGGACAGTTGTCTGTTGCCTAGTTACTGGAACAGAATAAAAAAAAAAGTTAGCTTGCTAGCCAGCAGATCATTAGTATTTTACATTTAAAAGGAAGCTGAAACTGAGTATGTAACTGGGTATGATCTTGAGATTGTTACACATCTAACTCACCCAGTGTACAATCACTTAGCAGCTTCTCATTTGGGAGGCTTAGAGAAATTTTGAGTAGAAGTAGAAAATTTGCACTGATTTCTTCTACATGGAGGGACTTACTCATGTAAATGAGAATAAACTTTGACATAGTAGATGGCTTTAGTTTGCAAGAAAGAGCTTTGTCTTGTATAAGAATGGTTTAGAACAACTTGTGATAGATTTGGAAGGGTTAGTCTAACTTTCATAAATGATACAGATCGTATGTGCACTTGGTTGGCAAAATAACAAAGTGAGGATGGCTGTTGCCACAGGGAAATGCCATGTTTAGTAATTTTCAAGTTCTTTCTTGTGATTGATTTGTGTAGATGAAGGTGCTTCTAGTAACAGTATTTTTATTTTTATCAACTTGAGATTTCTGTAAAGCAATTATTCACTAAGAATATCTCTTTTCCATACTCTTACATTCTGGAAAAAAACCACCAACCCAACCCAAAACTTAAGAAAAATAGCTGGGGTTGATATGCACTGAAAATTTTAAATTTTCCTCTTTCACAAAGTCTAAATTTTCCATACAATGTTTTAATGGTATTTTGCAGAAAGATCAGAGTTTTAATGGATGTTTGTCAGAACATAGGTCTTGGAGCTAATCTTCAAAAAATAGAAACAGGAAATGTCTGAATCTCTTAATTGTTTTCATCTTCTCCCTCATGCAGTAAAATAAACTATTCTTGCTTTTCTTAATGGGTGCAACCTGTAACAAGCAATACTTTTTTCAAATATTCTTTGATCTTTGTGATTAATTAATTGCATTAACTTAGATATTGCCCTCAGTAGTTGACCACGGAATTTATTTTATCAGTGATCAGTAGCTTTTTGTCTAGGGGAGAAAACCTTGGATTTAGTGAATTTATCAGACTGGCTTTTAGAAATAGAGCATAGAGGGATTTGGAGGAGGGCTTATACCTGACCGCTGTCTCATTTCTGTCTTGGGACACAGCCCTAGCATAAAGTGACGTCTGTAATGATCTGACTGGCAAACATCGCTCTGGGACTCGTCCTCGTGTCCTGCAGCAGGCACAGTCAGCTTTGCAGTCCATCTTAAAAAGAGTTTGTTTTGAAAAATTGATCAGTAGGACAGTGGGAGTTAATGACTTGGTGAGGAGTATGATAGTTGTCAGTTGCCCAGTGCTGGAATGCTGCAGGTAATTGGGCTGGACTAGTGAGAACTGTGGCAGTGTGCTTCTCACGTTGCACTGCAGCTGCTGTTGATCTTAATTAATCTGACCCTTAGAGGCTGCAGTGTCATGGTATAAAACGCAATATATTACAAAGGAAAAGGCTGCTTTTTCGACTCTTATTGATGGTCATGTTTCGAGGTAGGCCTTTGGTTTTTCAATTAGATTTGTTTGACACTAGCATAAAATTCTTAATGTACTTTCAGTCTAAAACTAATACGTTTTTCCTGCTTATCAAATCTGTGGAGTAATGAAGCTGACATAACGGTGACATTTCAAAAACATGTTTAATAGATATAACAAAAATATTTGTGTTTATTCTGACAATAGATACAGTTGTCTGTAAATAGAGTTACATTGTGTCTGGTATGAATTTCTGGTGTACTGCAGTGTGCTCTGTAGTGGGGTATGCTTGGTGCTTGTGCTGTCTAGCTCAGGCTTGTGATTCTTTTAAGGCTTTCTGGCAACATGGAAACTTGGTATTTGACAGTTGGAATAAATGAGTGTGCTGTGCATGTGCGAGACTATTAATTTACTGTGGATGTACTCCTACCTTCTTCCTGACTGCATGACATGGCTTTAGGAAACTACCAGGTTCCTTACATTCACTCTGGTATTCAGGGCCATTCTGTCTTTCCGCCCCCCAAAGGGAACACCAAACCAGAGTTTAGCCTACAGAGTTTCTAAATGTTACGTTACAGACTGTTCCATCTTTTTTTTTGTTTTGATTTCAGGGGTGTCTGTATCCCAGTTTGTGATTATTCATAGCATTATAAGGCTTAACTACATTGCTTGTATTTCACTTTACAAACAGAGACAGGATTGTCAGGATACTCTGCTTTAAATTTCCCCCATATTTGGTAGACATACTAAGTATTCTAATGCGTAATAAATTTATGATTATCTAAATTCCCATCCCCCATATTAACTTGTTTTCACTTTAATGTATTTGATAGTTAATTATGGTTGAATCTGACTGGAGTTCACTTAATATTAAATGTGCTGTTCTTGATTATAGCTAGGCATTAAAATTCATTTGCAAGTTCTTAACTGGTCTGATTGAAATGTTAGTTTAAGACAGTGTTTGGAAACACGTCTGTGGAAGTCAGCTCCCAACTGTACAATGCTAACATGCTTTTGTAACTTTTGAATATGAATTTATCACTCTCTGCCTGAGCTAGTTATGAGCAATACTATTATGCATTGCTCTTCTTGACTTCTGAATTGCAATAAATTTTGTGTAAGGTTTAAGTGTTCTGCATAATTGATGGACAAAATTAAGTCTCCTTCATAAAAGGCCAGAGAACATAGGTTGACGTAAGAAATAGCTGATGTAAATAACTGGCTGTGTGACCAGAAACCACTTGAGAGAATAGTGTATCAGGGACCAGGTTTAAAGTTATACATTGGTGATATGAATGATCAGGGGTCAGATCCCTTGTAAGTGAGGAAGAGATGTTCTTGTCAACTTACTTATGTGAAAGTGATTATGTAACATTAGCATTTGTTGGATATGAAGAAGCATGATTCTCAGACAAAATTTCGTATTTGCCTGGTCTTGTAGGTTTTGATTGTGGAAAGACTAAACATCTGTTTTTCATCATTGATCTCTCACTGCATCCTGCAGGGCCTGTCATCTCAGCATTGACAGGATCAGATGAAAAATACAATCGATGTGTTGACATTTTTTTGAGAATCACTCAGGTAAGATTACTTGTTATACAGAACTACAGTGAAATTCATGGCTGCTGCTAATGTTTCACCAGTTGGAGCCTTTGCATTCTCAATCATTAATTAAATTAGATACTGAGGTTCTCTGCATGTTCCCTTGTTTCTATTTTAAAAGCACTTTTTGTGCCTTGCTCTGTGCCATTTAACTCTCTTGTAATTTCCCACATAAAGAGCTTCACACATTTGTACTATTTTCCCCCACTTCATAGAGTGGCACCTGTTTGCTTGAATCAAGAACCATAGTGCACACGTCCAAAGCTCTTGGAAGATTTGTATGTACATGTATTTATTTTATTTTCAAGTAGTGACTTTAGTTCTTTTTAGACTCTTCATTGGCAATATGGGGAAGAAAATTCTCTGTAGAGAACCAGATAATCAGAGGCAGCAGCAATTTACCGTCTTCCTAGTGTGTTCTAAATTCTGATTTTCAAACTGCACATGAAAAATTACCTATTTAACTGAATATACAACTGTGGAGTCTTTCTTTTGATAACATAAAGTATTGACTATATTTATACTTCATTTGTATGATGTCATCCACTGGAAAATTAGGAAACATGTTAGGCACATGTCCATTCAGTTGGCTTTGTTGAGCATCCAGTGTGCTTATGGAATTAAGACTGTATCAGAGTGCATTCCCAAAGAGTTGGGGAGTGAGATATCATGGCTGTGAGGGAAGGGGGAGGAAAGACCGTTTGGGCCATATGCCGAGTTGGCTCATGATCTAGCTGAGGTTTACATTTTGTCCCCATCTGTAACCTGGTGTTTGGAAAAGCCAGTGTAGGTAAGTTAGTATGTAGTAGTAGCAGCACAGCAGCAGCAATTCAGGTGCTGCAGCGGATACTGTTTTGCCAGCAGTATTGAACTTGAGTTATAGAATATTTATGTTTTATTGTAATCTGGCAGCCTGCCAACAGTTTTTCTGAGGAACACCAAAAAAGAAAAAAAAAGGAAATAGGTGGTTTTTTAGCAGTTTATTGACCTGGATTTGAAGAAAACTTCTGTGGAACAAGAGAGGCTCTTCTGGCATTCTGTCTGTGCTGATTTTCAAAGGTCGCAATGAAATGCTGCTACTGGATGCCTTAAAGCTTTATAAAAATGATCTGTTGCAATGAGAAGTGTTAGACATAGAACATGTATGGAGGTTTTTTTCTGTCTTGCATGTGTGTGCACACTTCATTCTTTGTATGTCTCCTACTTACTGTATTAGATGAACACTTGGTGACTCTGTCAATCTAAAGTAAAAATTGGATTCCCCAGGAACTCCTTGTAATTATATCACTTCCTAACTTCTGAGTATTTTACTGTGCAGTGCAGCACACCTAGGCCAGGTTTTGTTGAGATAACTCTTCCTCAAGCAGAGTATGATTTCCTGCATAGTGAAATGCTAAAAAAAAAAAAAAGTGCTAACTTTACGAAGTGGTTTTTTTTTTTTTTTTTAAGGGATATAAGCTTTTGTATTTTTGTTTAGGTTGGTAATGCCAAGTGCTCATCTAGTATTTGCACTGCTTTTAACAATAATAAAATATGTACTTAATAATTTTATAAGCTGTCTAGTTCTGTATGGATCTACATTTATGAGTAGCTGTTCTACATGTGCCAACATGACACGTTAAATGAATAACAATTTTTGATTAATTGATCCCAAATAACCAGAAAGAAGATGGGACAGTTTTGTGTGGTAAGCGGGTAGTCTTAGAATTGGACAGGAAGGAACCTCTATAAAAAGGAATTTTCCTTATGTAGCCAATAGCTCTTCATTTTACTTGAGTTCATCATGATTTGTTTCCCTGAATAACTAGAATTTAGAAGAAGGAAACAAATTGTTCCTCAGAAAGCCAGATTTTATATCAGTTGTTAAACCCAGTATTTTTAAGTGTATGTAGAAATCCACAGGTAATTTTTAGCCTCAGAGCTTTACTGTTACACGTTCTTGATGAGAAAAATGGATCAAATGGGCAGTTACATTTATCCTCCTTTAGGATTCCTGTACCTTTTAGAAACAAACACTCCTCACTTTAAGCCAAGTTTTATAACCTTCTAGTTTTAAAGACAAAGAACGGATAGTAGTAGCAAGGTCAGTATTTGAGAGTTAACGTATTTATACCTAGTTAATTTTAATTTTTGTTTCAGTTTTTAAATGGTACTTTGTTGAATAGTAGCTAATAATCTCTTGTTTCTGTATTATCTTTTCCAATGGCTGTTGTTTTTGATAGTACTTATTATTTGAAAGAGTGTGGCTTTTGACATCCAGAAGTAGTTCCAGTTCTGTCCTTCACACTTCATTAGCCTTAGCACTTCCTGATTTGGAGGGTGTAGACATGAGAAGGGCACAGAATTTAGTCATCCATAATTGTAAAAGTATCCCCTTGATTTTCCCCTTCAACACACACACATATACTCAGAATGAGGAAAAATAAACTCCTTGTTCATCTACTTTCTGTCCGTTTTTTTTCGATGTAATAACTTACATGGTGCCTAAATGGCGACTTGTTAAGTTTCATCTTGTAAAATTCTTTTTGTGCATTTTCTTTTTTAAAGAATTTTGTACAATTGTAAAATTTTAAAATTTTGTAAATTTTGGCAGCTTTGTATTGGATGTCTGAAGACCATTGATTTTTTTCATTATTTATTTTTCTTTAAGTATTTGTCTTTTCAGTAGAATAGCCAGCTCTGATTTGGTGCCTTGTTTCTCCCAATACAAACTTCCAGAAATTATGACAATTTACTTAAGTGTTGGGGTATTTCAACTGTAATTAAAACTTAATAACCTTTTTTTTTTAATAGGTGTATAGTCAAATGGACTTCTAAGATAATGCAGGGATTTTTTTTTTTTTTTCTGTAAAGTGTTATTGCATAGGAGACCAGAATAGGTGATTGTAATGCTCTCAGTAGTTTTAAGCATGAAGATGTCTTAATGTGGATGGGTTTTCCCCACCAAAGATTCTATGAAGGCAAAACTAAGAAGCATGCAGGGCTTTTGGTGTAAATTACTATATACATTAATAGCACTGTTTTTGTGTGATGAAGTTTTTGTATTGTAAAGTATGCTTACTTTGGTGGTGCAGATAAGCTGATGATGGCTATCTGATATTCAAGTCAAGTGTACTTAAAAGTGTTTCAGGAGTAATGTAAATGTCATATTTGTAGTATGGTCTACTTCAATAGGTCTGGAAAGAGGTGTAATGTTGCAATGCAAAATTAGAGGAGAAAGTGCTACTAATAGTTATCTACTGAATGCTAATGCAGATTATTGGCAAACAAAGGGAGAATGATGGTATGTGTTGCTTGAAGTGATCCCAGTATAAAGAAACAGATGCGGAACTGTAGTGCACATTCAGATCCATAGATACTCTGTAATCCTTGTAGGTAAGTTTCTATGTAGAGGGAAAGACCAAGATACCTTAGGGCATTTGAGTAGACTTTATCTCTCTATATTGAATCATTTTTAAAGTTTTACTCTGCTTTAAGCAGGTTCTGTTGTGTTAATCCCTTTAGAGTGCAACAGTTTTCACATAGCATTTAAGTGCTGTGTTCTAAGGGTATTATCACTTCCCCAATTTTTCTCCCTTGCTCAAAAGCAAAATATGGTTTTCATACTGTATTTCTGTACAGATGTTTTTACTAGCATCATCCTCTTCAAGGTGTGGAATGTTCCCTATGTTTGCCCCCTTCCATGGGGCAAATTGAGGAATGTTGCTGGACAGGTCATCTTACAAATGCTGAAGATGGTTAGAAAGAGATATTTAATCCAAGAAACGCTATGTGTATGCTGATTATTTAGGAAAAGGCCAGTGATTTCAATTTTTAATCTTCCATTTATTTTTTAGAGCTTCCAAGTTTTCCCTCTACAAACCTTTACATTCTGTATCTCAGAGTAGTAGTTCAGCATATTATAAGCACTGGAAAATTTGTAGTTTATTTCATAAGCAGTTTAACATGCATCTTCTTTTTTGCTTCCACTTTTATACTTGAAGTTCACAATGGAAATTCTGGCAGTAAATTATAACCATCACTCTGTCTGAATTCAGATTGTGTGGTAGGTAAAACTTACCATTTTTAAATAGGGTGAAGATTTTTTTGAGTAATCAAAACCTGACAAATTGTTTTCTATTCGATTTGCTCGAGATCAAATATTCCACTGAAGCTGAGCATTTCTTGAAGCTGTCCGAGCCCTTTATGTATGCGGGTTAGTACAGTTAGTTAGTTCTTCCATCTTGCTGCTGCTGATGTTGTTACTTTCAGCAAAAAGGGATACATGTTATTTTTCTTGCCCCTTAAGCATAAGGGCTGAAAATGAGAATTTCTTTCCTATTTGCTACTGCCTCCCAAGAAACTGAGTGGAGATACTCCTACAAAGGCAGCAAAATTACCAGCAGTTTCTATATACAAACATTAGACTCGGGTAAGTGCTGAATTTACACAGGGTAGAATATGTATCCAGCCTATGCAGTCCCATATTAGTGTGTTTTCACATAGGGATAGATGAATAGTAGTGTATAATAAAAAAAATAACTAAAAATCTGTATATGTTTCCAATTTAGGTCTTTTGTTAAAAGACTTCTTTCTAAGGGTTTTCCTTGTTCTAGCAAAGGAATGTGTTTTTTACTGGTGCTCTTTTATGGCAGTTAACGTTTATTGCTGTTTTTACCTTTGAGGAGGGATGTTTCTCACAGTTTTCTAGCTTTGCAAACAATTGTAACTGAACCTTTGTCAGCTGAATAGAGCTGTTCGAGTCTGTATTTGGAGATGTCTGCCTTCTATATTCAGTTTTAATACAGTCAAGTAAATGATGAATACAGGAATCTTATTTGATCTTATCTGATTTGATATCTTATTTGAGGATCATGTATGATGCCTTTTCAGTTCTAAACAATGTTTGTAAAAAATAGGTATATAATACAGATTATCAATATGAATTTGCCAAATATACATTTTCTCCCCTTTTGGGGTAAGAGTTTTATAGCCAGTTCTTTTAGTTCATGGTCTCTTTGCAAGAAAAATTACATTGTTTTAAAAGTTCCTTTCAATTTTTAATGCAGAAATGCAACCCTTTACTAATGCCAAAAACAGGACAAATGATAAAACCAGTGTATATAATCAATGATGTTTTGTAATTGCCTCATTCTTTGGCTTTGCTTAAGAACAGGGTTGGATTTCCTGATATTAGAAGAATGATTCTGCATCTTTATGTATGAACTGGCTTTTTAATATAGTTGTACATCTGTTCAGTAATTCTGTGTAGGAAAATACTGGGTTTATGTTAATGTATGTCAGTCTTGGTAAAAGGTCCATTTTGAAAGAGAAGCATTAGCTCTAATCCAGATTCAGTTACAAATCCTCTTGAAACTAAACATTTTCTAGAATCTGTTTCCATTTGCAAATAATTACTCATTACAAGCATTATTTTTTTCTTTTGTTCCAACATATTTATTTTAGTTTAGTTTTGAAAGGTAGAAATAAAAATTTGTGAAGTTATATGGGCCTAACGATTATCAAAAAATATCTAAACATTTAGTGGGAAGAATTCTGTAATTGAAATTCTGCTCTGAAATATTAAAAGGCCCAGATAAACTTCCTAAAAATAAATTCTAAAAAAATACTGGCATTTTGACATAAAATAGTAGTCATGAAGTCATTGCCCTATTTTTGTTTATTATTACATAAAATGTTTTGACTCATCTTTTAGAAGGGTTTTTTGGACTTTGTATCAGGGAGGAGACTGATGAAGTATGTATGGAAGAAATCAACTATACACACCATTCTGCTTTTCAGTAATGAAAAAAGTTGGAATACGTTGGGTTTTCCTATCTTCTGGATAGTCCAGTTGGTTACACAACTCTATTCTTTTAAAAATATTGCCCTGATTTGTTTATTGAAAATGAAAATCTAAAATAATGGTTTCATTTAGTGTTCAAGTTCTAATGACTTTAAAATTATTTCAGCAAAAAAAAATGAAATGCTATTTTTGCATGTGTTTAATTTGAGCTTAATAGAAACCATCTTTAAGGGTAATAGCAGATTCAAGGACATGATGCTTATTTAAAAACAAACAGGAAAATAAAACAGGGAGGCACTTAAACTTTTGAATGCTTGTATTTGTAATGTAATCTGTTTTTTTAGAATTATACAGTATATTCAAGTATATTGATATTGTCTGCTTTCTGTTGAAATAATTTGTCAAAAATACTGCCTACAATTTGCAAGAACTTTGAGGGAGAGAGTGGAAAATGCATTTAGTGACTAAGTGGTGTGTCTTTACCTTTATTTTGTGTTCCTGAACGAGAGGCAAAAGTATTTGGAATGACGGCTACATAGTTATATAGCTACTAAGGTGTTAATTGTTTCCATGAGCTTTTTTTTTTTTATTAATAAAAATACATGGTCTTTTTTTTTAGTTGAAAAAGGAGATATTAAGATCATATAATGCATCATGGTAATTGTGTGAGCTTTTTGCTTATTTACACAAAGAAACATAAAAAAAATAAAATCCCTCTGAACAGCTGAACTGACACTAAGCACCAGCTGGAGAATCTGAAATCAAATATTGTAGGGCATGATTTGTATTGAACTGCAATTAGAATATATGATTCTGCAATAGCAATTGTTCTGTGTGAGGTCAAATTGCATATGAAGAAGGAACACAAGTGAGGTCTGTCTTCACTGCAACTGATGTCTGCACACGTGCTATTTCACAGTATTTTTTAATCGCATGCAAAACTGGAAGAATGACTAACTTGATTGTTTTATTTGTCCATTGTCAATTAAGGCTTAGTATGTCAGTAGGTGAATTAAAGACTTAAAAGGAAAAATAAAAATAAAAAATGCTATCTTTGAGAAACTTATTCCTAGTTTTAAAATTAATTTTGACCCTTAACATTTGACCGATAAGAAAGCTAAAAGCATTACTAAAACACTCAACATACTTGTTCTAATGTTTTTGGTTGGGTTTTTTTTTGACATGTAGTGCACCGCATGTTAAAAATACGGTATTGACCTACTGGTAGTATAAAAGATAGAATTTTCTGTTTTCAGATAAACCAGTGCATTTTGACACATTGTTTAAAAACTAGAACAGCTCTGCTTATGAAAACACAAACTGTGATAATTAGATTGATAAGCCATATGTGGTAGTTTAAGCTGGCATATATCTCAAATGGCATGTTTAATGTACTGTATTAGTGGAATTAGTAATTTTACAGCTGAAAGCTGTTAATTCTTTTTTACTGATTCCCTCTCATGAAGCTGTAGGTAATGATGGCAGACCTTTTTCTTTGCAAAGCCCTGCTTCTGATAACTTAAAACGTAGTTATAAACTGCTGTATTTTTAGTGGAATCTTTGACTAGTGTGTTGCCTATAATTTTTTAAGTTTTTCTAACTATATAAGAATTCTAAGACTTTTAAAAATAGTGATACAGTTAGTATTGAAATTGAGGGATAGTCAGAATGTTTGCTGTAATAAAATGTCTATGAGAAAAGAAGAAAAGTCTGTTTTTTACATATAGCTTGTCTTTCTTGGTGCACAAGTTCCCTCACTTTTTAAGTTAAGGCAAAAAAAAATAAATGTCAACTACCTAAGCAGCTGAGAATTGTTAATCATGGTTAAAACCCTCACACCTGGCATTTCCACACTGTGTAGCTATGTAGAAATCACTGGTCACACATGACAAGTGTCAAGGGAGGAAAGTTAACACTTCTGAATCCAGCTGGGTGTGTCTGGGATGGAGTTAATTTTTTTTTTTTCACAGCAACTAGTATGGTGCTAGGTTTTAGATTTGTGACCAAAAAAAGTGTTGACGATACACTCATGTTTTAATTGTTGCTGAACAGTGTTTGCACAGCTGGGAAGGCCGCCTGGTTTTCTGACTGCCCACCCTGGCAGAGGGAGTACATTGGGTGTGCCCAAGAAGTTGAGAGGGGACACCACCAGGCAGATGACCTGCACTGTCTAAAGCTATTCTGTGCCATACAATGTTGTCCTAGTAAGTGGAGGGGAAGCGGGTTTTAGGTAGTGTTTTGGTCAGGCAATAGTTGGGCAAGCCATCTACCCATTGGAGGTGGTGAGAGATTACCTTTGCATAACGTTGGGGTTTTTTTTCTTCTTCCTCTTTTCCTTTACTTATTAAACTGTGTTTTATCTTATCCATGATTTTTCTTGGTTTTGCTTGTCCTATTTTCTCCCCCCATCCTGCTAGGGGGAGAGGAGGGTAGCAGATGAGGAGGTTTGTGGGTTTAGCTGTGTTAGCCAGGGTGAGCCCACCACAGAGATTATTAACCTTATTGTGTTGTCTAAACATTTTTCCTTACTAAAAATGTAGCGTGTGTGTGTAATAAATAAATAAATCACTCAGTTTGGTCTTGGTATACTGGCAGACACTACTAAGAGTTACTAAAATAAATTGAATTTACAGCTTTTGATGCTGCTTAGGTCCTCATCCATGTTCCCTTACACAGGTCATTCTTGGGGTGCTTCTAGGTTGAGTGTTCAAAAGGAGCATAGTATAGAAGGCAGCTGAGAGGTCTTTCAGGAAGCTAATTCAAGTGAATTAGTTAGAAAGTAGGTGTGGAAAGGATCTTGTGGATTAGGGAATCCAGTTCTCTGCTATCCTTTCAGACAAACCCATAAAATCTCATAATCATAGCCCTTTTAAGGCCCTTGACCTGCCCCAAAATTGAGGTGATGCTGCCAGTTCCAACCTCTTCCACAAAAGAAATGCATCTAGAGGAGTGTTCCAGAGACCTTTACTCACTGAAGAGATGTCCTAAACGAAATAGGATGAGGATGAGAAAGGAATATGTGCCCTATGAGCGTGGTGCCTATTTGTATGAGACCATTTAAACAAGCTGGTGGGAAGTTAAGATTTTTATAGTAAAGCAAAGGGGCCGTTTGTTTTTCCTTCATAAGATAAATGTAATTTAGTTAATGAAAAGAACTATCCTTTTTTGACAGAACTATTAATGGGACATCATACTCATACAATCATACTCTTGGATCCTTAAGTCCAATTCCATCTTACTGCAGGTAGCTATAATTCAAAACTATAGTCTATGGAAATGCTTTTTAAGACAAATAGGAACTTCTGAGATTGTATGATTTCATTAGCACTGGAATTTGCTGCTTACTCAGTAGCCTATATTCCTGAAAGTGTGCATGATTTCTTTCACAAAAAAAAAAAAATAGCATTAAGCTAACTTTTTAGCTTAATAAAAAAAGGTTTTTAGATAAAAAAAACTTTTTTATCAAGTTCTGATTTAAGAGTCAAGTGACTCCAAGCATGGTGTCACATGAATATCTGATCAGATTCATAAATTGATGTGTGAGTTGAAAATGAGTTTGGTTGGTAATGAAAACTGTGTTGGAATTAAACATGGCATTCTAGACAGATCACTATTACCTTTAAACCAACCATACTTTCTGCTTATTTGCATAAGATTTTGATTATATTTGTCATTCATGTTCTCTGTACTTGTCAGTTAGGAACCACTTCTGTGGTTTTTTTTAATGTAATAAAATGTTGCATGTGAAAAATACAACCAATTGCCTCTGCTCTCCCCAAGCCTAAACTGAAGATTGAAATTTCAGAGTCAAGTATCTGAAAGCCTTCAGATTTTTAATTTCCTGTTGTTAATTGCATCTCTGTTGTACAGGGAAAGGCTGTGGAAATGGTTATATAATCTTGTAACTAGCTACTAAGACAGCTGTGTGTGAGCAGATCGGTGAGGAGGAGAGGGATGTTTACTAGAGGGATGTTTAAAGAGCCTGCCCTTGTTCAGCTCTTTTACCATCATTGATGGTACCTACTCTGTAACCTTCCAGTGACTGCCCGTATGGTATGTACCACCGCCGCTGCTTTGGCAGCGTGGTTAGCAGGGGTTAGATCTGTTGCAGTGTTTTTGCAAAGGTAGGCAGGAAACCAAAGCAGGGTTTTTTCAACTCTAAAAATTCTGCCCCATTTTGAGAATATTTCTGTGAGAAGAAATCGCTGCTTCTCTAGCTCAGTCTCAGTGAATTTTAAACCTGGCTCTGAGCGTTATCCACAGTAACTTTTATAAAACCAGACAAAATTTTTTTATATTGGGATGGCTGTTACATGTCTGTGCAAATCTATTAGGCCATTTCAAAGATATTTGTGCCCACATATATGGTGCTATGTTAGATACATCTTACCTTTTTGTTCTAGAGTTCTGTTAGGACTTCCTGTCATCTCAGTATCCTTCGCCTTTTCTTCCTTGTTCACAATGGTTATATCTTCAGTGTGGTGTTACCCACTCTGAAATTCAGAATTTGCCCCAGTTAAGGCAAGATGATGATGTTAAGAAAAGGAACAAGAAAATAGAACTGGAAAGAGAAAGCATGTGGACAACGCTCGGCTGTTTGATCTCTAAACTCCTTGGTTAAAGATTTGGGAAAAGTTACCAACTTATAAATTGGAGTCTCAAGAAATTCTGTGTAGCCTCAGGGATTTTTGTGAAAGGAGAAACAGAATATATAGAGATTTTTTTGATGGCTCTGGACCCATGATGAATATTGTTTCATTAAACCTCAAGACTGGGCAAAGTTTTAGTTTTTAGACTGCTTCAGTATGTTAGAAATGATAATTTTTGGTTTTGTTTATTTCAAAGATAGTTTAGGTTTTAAAGTAGCTTTTGGTAACAGTACTTTTTCATAGAGGTCAGTAACTTTTTTTGGTTTTTATAACTTTGATTTTGTTAAGTTTTATGAGTAACTATAGCTCTAGTTTTTTAGCTGTCAAAATTTCTATGTCTAGTTGGATAAAAGAAGCAAAAGTCACATCTAAACAGTTGCTGTCTTGGTAGGAGAGGTGTTTTATACTAAAATTTATAATAAAATGTTTTCAGTTTACATTGCATGGTTGCACTTTATTTCTAACTAACAGGCTGTTAAGTCTAGATACTTCAGTGCAGAACAGAAAGTTTGTCCGTTCTAAGTTCTTACAAATTTCAGTAAGAAGTGGTGCTAAGACCATTTATACAGTTGAAAATATTTTGCAGTTCAGGGTCCCTCAATATGTGCAAAATGAGATGGAATATGTTTTACATTCCTTGCCAACAACCTGATCCTTGCTTATTTCCTGAAGATTATTGTGCCTTGACTTAGTGTGTAGGAACCCTATAGGATTCCCATATTCTATGTCCTGTAGAAATGCAGAAGAAAAATCTGTCCTTTACCCCAAGGAATTTACCTCCCTAGTTATGACTTAGGAGTTGAGAACAGTTTTGGAATTAACTTCTTGTAGGAATGTGATGTGTATGTTTTATATGCATACCAGATATACGTGTTGGTATGATATTGGATGAAAATTTATAAATACGAAATGGAATTGTTACAGGTATATTTTTCTATATTAAAATGTACAGGATTAATTTGATAAATTTTGTGTTATGGACTGAATCAAAAATAGAGGAGTGGCTTTTTCTTTTCTGAAGAACCTACAGCATTAATAAAAAAACCTTATCAGTTTTTAACACTTTATGTTAATTTTTGATTTTTAATCAATAATCAGGAAAAGTAATTATGAAGATAGTGAAGTTGTTTTGTGACTGTCACTTAATCTTGCCTAAATTAAAAGCTTTTTAAGTAAGTGAAGGAGAAGATATTTTAAAACAAGTAGACCTAAAGCTCATAACTAAAAAAAAAATAAATCTATGTGTATCTGTATGGGTAAGGGCTACTTTTTTAGTAACTGAAAGAGGAGGCTTGGTTTTTTTCTTCTTTTTCCTCAAAATCTTACCAAAATAATACTCCACCTTTTTTTTTTTACCCATTCTTATTTCTTTATCATCAACATTTTACTTCTTAGAATAAAGCTGATAGTTAAAGTTGAGAGCTTTACTCCATCAAAAGTGGTGGGCATCTGCTCTATTTTTCTTGCTCGTACTTCTGTGTATATTTGTTCAGTGGGCTGTGAACATTATTTTTTATGCAAGTGCTAAACAGTTGACTTTAAAAAAATAAACTGATCCCCACTTGTGTCCTGAAATGAACTGTGGTACTCTTTGGAGTTGTGATGCTATGTTTCTTATGCCTCCCTCTTGCCACCTCCTTCCTCTCCTCCTAGATTTGAAGGACTTTTCACCTGTCTTTGAGAAAACTAGATGCAATTACAAGTAGAGAATGGTTCTGAATACTAAATTGAAAAGCATTGGTTTCGGAAGTAATTTCTTAAGTGCACATTTAATGTAGTTGGTCATGAAGAACTCTTACTTATGAGCAGGGAGAAGGTTATGCAAATGGAGGAAGAAGCTGCATCATTAGGTCAAGATGTGAAGAACTACAGTTAACTTAGGCTCTGACTATTCAAGTAAGCAAGAAATTACGCATTGCAAAGCTGTTTCCTGGGGGATCTGAAAGGTTATATGAAAAAAACCCCAAACAATTGCAAATGCAGTGGCTTAATTTTATTCCAGAATTATACTTTACTTTTGGTTATTTATTTTAATACTGGCTCAATAAAAGAGGAACAGTGCTATCTTTTTTACTGTGTACATAGGAGAACAGCCATGGAATGTTAAGGTGAAACTGATATATGAAAAAGTATAGCAAATTTGCGTGTTGTGAGTAAAAAAAAAATAACTTTCATGAAAATATCAAAGGAGTTTGTTCCTGGTTAGAAGTGACACTGATAAGATTGTCTATTTATCCTAAGTATTATCTTCATTTTTACATGCTGCTGTGCCAGTACTGTATTTGGTTTATATTATTTTTCTCTGTTACTGGTTTGTGAGCCAGCTTTGAGCTCAGTAGAAGTTACTGTTGTCTTTCATTTTTATGTGGTAGATTTGAAGAGTTACAAATTAAATTTGGCCATCTATTATATTTAGGGGTTTTGCCTGTATTTCAAACATTACTGGTGTAAATTTGATGTGACTAAACCCCAGGGTATGGCTGTAAGGATTTTTGTGTTGCAGTGCAGGAATGTTTATTAGTACCTACTGCTTTCCTAATATTTGTTTAATATCCCATATTTTAGTTTACATAACTTAATGCAAATGTATAGGACTGTAGGACTAAAATAACATAGAAGTTAAAAAAAAAATAAAAAGGACATTTCCTAAAAACTACATGCATTTTGAATAATACTTTGAAATGATTGGGCCTGACCTTTTTCTGCTGTTTGGTATGAGAAGATTACCTAACATTGTTTGCATGTAACTGAGAAGAGCGGATGAACATTCCTGATGACCATTTGTGCAACATTCCTGCTTATGCACATTTTTTCTTTCAAAATTCCGCAATACTTATGACTGATATGTCTGGTAGGTTGTACTGTTCTAACTGAAGCAGCACCAAATCTTTAGGACTATCATGACCTAAATTCAATTTAGAGTTAAAAAAATTGGAATAATATGAACAAAGAGAATATCAGTATGTACAGCTCAATGCAAGATGTATGCATTGTATATGCATGTTATGTTAGCTGTAACATGTTCTTTAAAACAGGATTTCATGTACCTAAGTGAAATCCAGTAAAAAGAAGGCTATGTTTTAGGAAAGTAGAAAGTAGAGAAGGAAGGTCGTGAAACTGGAGAATAATAGTTTTTATCATTATTCTAACTTTGATATTATCTATTGAGGGTATTGTGATCATTATCCTTGATGAAATTAGTGGAAGTAAGTCGAGTGATCTCTCACTTATACATCCCCATAGCTCCTTTCACATATCTACTTTGTGATTTAAAAAAAGAGAGAAAATAATCAGGAAAAATTGCTTGTGTATGTATATATAAATTAGAAAGTATTTTGAGTTATACTGTCTTTGTAAGTCTTGGCAAAGAAGAAAAAGAAGATAGGCTTAAAGCGTGGTTGGAAAGTGAATTTGTCAAAAGTATTATTGCTGAAGATTAATCAAATGTAATGATTAGCTTGAAAACAGGAGCCATGTTAAAACTAGGTAGATGTGGTTCTTAGGTAGCTGTGGAAAGACATAATCAAAATCTTATTTTATGAGACTCAAAGGAATTGCTGAAGTCTTCCCCCATCTTAGCTATTGTGTTGTAAAATGCCAGAGGTATGTTGCATTTCCTTTTTTGTTTGTGTTTTTTGGGTGGGATTTTAGGTAAGTAGGGATGTTGTATTTGAAATTTTTGCAGTTGATCATTTTTTATCACAGATAAAGCATCTGTCATAGGTAAATATATCTGATATATTTTCTGATACATCAAATCTTACAGATTTAAAGCTATTTCTTTTTAAATATTTCTTTTATAAAGTTGTATTTGTTAAATATAAGGCAGAATTCTATATGGCATGTCTAGGCTGCTGTAGAAGTCTGCTTTTTTTTTTTGTTTGGGTTTTTTTTGGGTTTTTTTTTTGTTTGGGTTTTTTTTGGGTTTTTTTTTTGTTTGGGTTTTTTTTGGGTTGTTTTTTTTTTTGGGTTTTTTTTTGTTTTAAGGGGGATGCTGGTTAGTGTTGTTACCTATGAAGGAAATTACTCTAGTACAACAGATTAAAGCCAAAAAACTTCCAAACATTCAGATCTCATAGGCCTAGAAAATCCCAGGCACTGTTAATTTTGTGCTTACAAGATAGATCTGCTGAACAGGCTGTGAAAATCTGTACAAAAATTTAAATGCAATTAAAGAACTAATTAGCAAAATCAAATTCAACTAGATTCCTTGCTGCCAAGATTTCTCACTTAAATTATGTAGAAAAAAAAAAATTAACCCATTGCACGGACGTATTAACAACTGTGTTTGAGCATACTGTAGTGTCTGCAGCCTACGGCTTCTTAATAAAGTTTCATGTTAATGTAGAGTCACCAGAAGTCCATTATTTTTGTTGGTGATTTGAAGACATTCATAAATATGGCTTGGTCAGATAACAAAACTGGAAATATGAGCGGTGTTTTTTCCTGGAAACATAGAATTTACTTGAAGTGTGGGATTAAAAAATACACTTATTTTTTTTTTAATAAGGCAGGAATATAGAACCTGTTCCTCCTTATCAGGTATTTATTGCAACTTCCAGTGAGTTGTTATTGTGTAAAGTGTTTTAATAGGGAATAAATACATTTAGGGCAGTGGGAGGATTTCTTGGCTTCAGAGAGCCTGTCCTCAGGCTTTCCTATTTCCCACCTTTTTCACTTTCTATTTTGTAAAAAAACTTGGATGTGGATGAGAAAGAAACATACTCCAAAAAATTTCTCATTGAGATGATTGTGGATGATCAGGATGGTAGCAGTAGTGTGCAGAGTGTGCCTGCCTTGTGCGATCAACATACTGTTATGTGAACTGCTGAATGCTGGGATGCTACACTAAGGAAAGGTCTTTCTGTAATGATTTTGTTTCTCTTTCCATTTCAGAATAGTGTATTTGATCCAGTATGGTACTGCTTACATTCTTAATTTCAATACAAACATTTCAATCAAGAGCATTGCAAATCAGGAAAAAAAAGTGTCAAGACAGTGAGTGTTCATAAAATCTAATGTTCGTCCAATTATGGCTGAAGATATTTTATATATTCTAATAGAGAGGTTTATTAATGAAATAGAGGATTAATTGTGCAAGTTCATTTCTTCTGTGGATGAAGTAGGGAAAAATAATTATTTGCTTCATACTCATCTTAGTCTTGAATGTATGACAGTTATCAGTGTTTGAAATTAATGTTACTTGGCAGACTGAAAGAGGAGAATGTAATGTTGACTTTTCTTTCAGGCACATGGATGCAGCATCTTTGGGTTTGAATGCTGACCTTGATTAAATGGGAAAGAGGAGAGTACTTGCTGTTACTTTTCTGTTAGCTGTATCCAAAAAGGTTTCAAATCAGCTGACAGAATTGTGCATGTTAGTTGTCTGAAATCTCACAATTCCATAATGTTTTTCTTCCTAGATTTTAGTGCTTTGTGTTTTTTTGTGAGATTCTATGCTCAGTGTGGTGCTGGGTTCAAAAAGCAGATAACTTTGGTGTCTGTAAAGTAGTGAATACCTACTGTACTTCCAACTTTATATCTTTGTAAAGTATCAGACCTGGAATCTTGTTCATTGGCTTCTAGCTCATATTGTGGGCTATGGCTACACAAACATTTAAGATGGAATGAAAAGAAAGTCACCTTGTGATGAGAATGAAAGATGGTACAGTATTTTGATAGGCCAAAGGATGATGTCTGTACGTGTGTGCATATCTAGGTACACATACACATATATGTGTGTGTATATATCCATAATACACATCCTGAAATACATAACAACTTAATGATCATTTTGGCACCAGTGAGATGGTGGTCACTTCTTTGAACACAAATGTATAAATAAAAAACTAAATAAATCCAATACAAATCAGAAGAGCCCTGAATGAGAGAGATGCTTAATATATTTTCTCAATTTCAGGAGCTGGTCCAAAGGAACCCCGGTGAGATTGCATGAAATACATTGTTACACGCGGCCCTTCCCTGCTGATAGTAAAGCATCAAAATGATCTGACTAATAAGTTCTGACTTCTTAAATTTTTGTTCTTGGAACAGAGACAGTAACTTAAAAAAATACTTGTGTTCCAGTATTACTTTTGGTATATAATACAAAATCAAATCTTTGTTCCAAGCAGAAGAACGCTGAAGTAAATGATGCTGTTACTTTTGTTACCACTTCTGTTTTAGGTATTTGTGTCTCAGACTAGATTCAGAAGTTAAGAATAAAAGAAACAAAACTAAGACTGTATAGCGTTAATGAGGATTGTTTTTAATGATGCGTAATCTCAGTAGCTAAAAATGTTAGTTTTTCTTGACCGAATTCTCGTCTGATACTTTATTAATTTTTGGGTTTCAAAGGCTTTTGCTGTAAAATTGAATTTGGAGGTAATAGCCTCTTATTTATTTTGCGTTGTAGAGTTTGTTTCGTAGTAATTGTTATTGCCTTTGTCTTACCTTGTAAGTGTCTTGTGTTTATTTTTGTTGTAACAGTCCAGAGGGGTGAGAATCATGTAGCAAGGGGAAATGACACAGTTGCTATTGTACATATGTCAGAAGTTGACATTTGTATTGTCACTTCTTAACTTTTGGTTTCTGACATGGAGAGGAAGCACCTTTGAAAGTAAAGAAAAAGTGCAGAAAAGCTAATTCACAAATGATTTTTTTTGGTGACTTTAAGTCATTAATGATTTTGCATACTTACTGAATGGATATTTGAGTTAATATCTTGTTTAATTAGCATTGTGCTGGCCTACATTTTATTTAGTCTTAGCTTAAGAAAGTATGCATGGAATAGGATAGTAGTATTGATTGCTTGTTATTTTCTTCTGATTCTCACTCTTACAGTAGGTGTTCATACATACAAATGAATAACCATTTTAGCATCCTTAGGTTGTAAGGTGTACTGTTGTCCCTAGGTTTTTTGGGCGGGAGGAGGAAATGAATGGAGATATATAGCTAATTTTATATAAGCATTGGATCTCTAATTTGAACTCCACAGAATAATTTTTGCCACGATATCTAAATTTTTTTTGTAGTTCCAAATATTGCTTATGGATGGTTACCATTGTGTTTGCTTGACTTGCTGCTTGCCAGTTAAATTGTTCTTGTTTAAAACTGGACGTTTATAAGTAGTGCCTGAAGTGGCCATCTATGAAAAGTTAGGCTTAACTGAATATGTTAGCATTGTATTGGGGTGTTCTCAGGCATTCAGTTTTTCATTAAGTTAGCATTCATTTCTGAATGAGGAAACTCTTCCTTGTGTCCCCTAGCCCACTGAAGTTAGCCGTATTTGCTTACCAGTATTCTTCACTAAGTCACATTATGTCATCTAGTTCTTCCACTTTGAATTTCACTTGTGTGCAACTTGGGTTGTCTCTTGGGTTTTGGTAGCTATCACAACGGCAGGTCACAGTAACCAGGAAAAACAATTGAAAGAAGTTACATCGAACATTTACAAACATGAACTAAGGTACCCAGTCATGTTCCAAAATTGAGAGCGCCTTGGTCAGGATGGCATGTGAGAGGTCTGTGGGGACAGAGAATATTGGCTGCTTTGTGTAAATTTTCCTTTTGTTTCCTGAGCTTGACTAATTTCAGTTTTTCAGAGGATTCTAATCTAACTACACTTGATTTTGGAGGCAGGGGTAGTGGTGGGAGGGCTGGTGAAAAGCAGCTTCTCACACTTGTAAGTATGAGATTTTCTAGAAAAGCATTTAAAAAATATTTAACATGAGGAAACTATCATTTTTTCATAGTTCTATTGGAAGTCACTGATTCACTTGCTGAAACTTGGAAGAAGTAGAAACCGAACTAACTGGAGGCAGAGATCCAAAAATATCATTTGGATAAGCAGTGCTTTGGCAAATTAAAAACTAAGTGAAGACAGAGGCAATATGATTTATAAATAATACTAAGTTGTAGGCAATCTTAATTATAAAGGAAAAACATCATTATTGCTAGTTTTTAGTCAAATGATCAAGTAATTTGTAGAAAACTTGATGATTATGGAATTGGGAGAATAATAGCTTGAGTTTTGTTGCATTTTTTCAGAAACCAAAGAACCCTACTGTTTATAAATTCACTGGCTTTTATTCTGATTCTTCCAGTTAAATTGAAAACAAATTTATGCTTTTCATTCCTTGAAAGCATTTTTTTGTTTGTTTTGTTTTGGTTTGTTTGTTTTTTCTTGTGCAGAAAAGTGCCACACTGAGTTTCTTGCACATTGTTTGTTTTGATGTGATAAAACAAATCTGGCTGATGTGTGAAACAAACTTCTTATACTACGGAGAATATCTTTAATAACAGATGTAAAACGGTTGTGGTAGTTGTGGCTTCCTGAGATTACAGGGATATAGACTTGTTTGTGTGCATTTGGTTTTCTTTTAAAATTTAAATGTACCACTAACTATAATGTACGGTTTCCTAGGGAAATTACATTTAATATGTGGCTTAAAATGTGTCTTCTGTAAATACTTGTGGTTTTAAGTTATCTCTATTTTTGGTTAACTGGGTATGTTCATTTATTCAATAGCAGACTTTTGGAACCACAAAAATGAAAAGCTTTTAGCTTTGGGTTTCTTGATTTATTTTATTTTATTTTACACCCCCACCCCTGATTTCTATAATGCAGGTATTGTTTTACTATGCCCTTAAAATAGAAGGGGGTCTTTTGAGCAGCATGCTTTATCAGGTGTTTAAATGTGGTTATTTGAAAAAAAAAATTGAACTTCAGTAATATAAAGCCTAATTTTTTAAGTAATGCTTTTTAGCTGTTTAACAGCGGTTTTTGGTTTGGTTTTTTTTTTTTTTTACTTGAAACCTCACCAATCTTTTCTTGTATTTTTTGATCCATTGCCATAAGTCATACTGCAAGTTACAAGGTAATAATGTTAAGGAAGGTAGCTCAGGGAATGCCTTATTTCCACTTTCAGTTTGCTGTAACTTATAGCAGAATCAACTTGGAACATCTAATGGTTTGCAAATAAAATCAGTTTGCCAAGTCCATTATTTATAGGAGTATATTTGCATTATACTTTAATTCCGTGAAATCATATTTTGGGAAAAGAAAGTTGATTAGTAGGTTCAAAGAATTTTTTTATCCTTTTGTCTGTCTTGGTCCCTTTTTTCACTATGTGTTGAAACATCCCTTTTTTTCCTAGCTGGACAGCTAGAAGATGGTACACTGCTGTAATCTAGTCAAGAGACACTTTCTCCTCAGTCATAGTTATGTAGGGTGTAGGTGGTTGGTTGTTTTTTTTTAAATCCCTCTAAATGCTGAACCACTAATATAACAAGTGACTGTGTTGTATACGTGAGGAACGAGGAAATGCTTGAAAAAAAACATACCTACCTTGGGGAAAAATATACCCTCACTAACCATTCCCTTTTGGTATATATTAAAACATTTCTCTTAGCTATTTGTAGAATTTTAGTAGTAAGAATCAGTATTTGTATTTAGCTGCACAAGTTCTTTCTAGCCATTTGACCACTATGGATTGCTGTGATGCAACCAAGAGGGCAACAGAGAAGTAACGTGTTTAATAGGTTGCAACTTTTCTTTGATTTTAACTTACGTACTTCCTGCATAGAAGTTTGGTCTTTGTTTTCGTAGATAGATCTTACCATTTGTGTAGCCATGCAAATTTAGCCATCTAGTTAAGAAGTGTAAAGAAAGGGAATTCTGGTATACTGAAATACAGAGGTCTCTTACTCTGGTCATCAGATCCACCATTCTGCTCCGTTTAGCACCTTCTGTTGCCTGGCCCTCTGCCTATGCAGTGTCCTTGACCTGCCTTTCAGATCATTTATTTATTTATAAGGACAGCTCCTTGCTTGTTTAACCACTCTAAATAATACTGGAAAATTCTAAAAAAGTAAATATTCCTTTAGGTTCCCTGCTAATCAATTTGTTCCCACTAAGAAAGTAAAACTATTTTGGTTTCAACCAGTCATGCTTTTCTACCAACAGCTTCCTAACTTTTTCTTTGCAGATGATTCAATGCTTTCAAATGTGTCAAATGCCCTTTACAGATGACCAAATGGTGGGTTACTTTTGCCTGTTGCCCAATGCATATGAAAATGGCAAACCCCTGAGTGAGAGTGAGCTAAAGGAAATAAAGCCTTTTACTGTCCCATAAGGGCTGAACATTTGCCACCGCAAAAAAGAAGTTGTTAGTGTAGGACCAGTTTACCTGAGCTAAGTCTCCTGGATCCTTTTATTCATTAAAACCAAATAACTTGCTGACTTGCTGGTGGCATTTTGTGAATTGCTTATTCAAAAGAGTTTTTGAACCTTCTAGCAAAGCATTTGTTATAAAATGAAATGGTTTTGACTCGGAAATATTGACAGTGTGGATATAGCTGTAGTATATTATGGTCATTGCATTCCATTGTTGATTAATTGTACTTGAGAGTCTCTTTATGAAAACAGATGATGTTTTTAGATTTTAAATGTGTTTTTAATGAAGAATTACAATTGCAGATACTAAAGATGCTAACACTTAGCCAAATGTTGCTATTTCAGTTCTGAGTTACATCACAATTTTCATGATGGATGACCCAGTTTTATGTCCAGGAAAAGAGGAGTAATTTTGTCAGACCATTAGTTTACTACCTGCAGTGTGTATCCTCACTTCAGCTGTTCGCTTCAAACCATTTGTCTAGGATTATCAGAATTTAAGTAGGTAATTTTGCTTTGAGAAAAGCAAAGTGAGGTTTTGGGGGGGGAATGGTGTGTACCTGTGTATATGAAAGCAGCAACCTTCTCCCTCCTCATCTCCTGCTCTACTCTGAAAAAAATATGTGACATTTCTTTTTAGTGAATTTGATCTTTTCAAACATTTAAAATGTTGAAAATGTCAACATATGGTTGTTTTTTAATGTAAGGTTTCAGAAAGTTCTTAAAAGGGAAAAAATTTGTTTGGGGTTCTTTCTAAGTTTTTAGATAAAAGGTATATGCTGTAACATCTTTTACAAAGAGAACTTTTCCTCCCAGAGTGGTAAGGAGTATTTGAAATGTATTTAGGTTAATTGCAAATTAAAAAAAGAACAAAGTTTTAAATGGTCTAGTGGTCTGAATTAAAAGAAAAAAGTTTTCTCTATCAGTTTTTATTTAGTCATTCCTGTCCTAATTTTATTAGTGTTGCAGTCCTTCACAGAATCTTCTGAGAATACTGGGATAGCCAAGACCTGAATTTCTAATTTGGAGAATTGTGTCAGACGTTCCCCTTCCACTTTTACTGAGGATTTTTTTGGTTTTGTTGTTTTTTGTTAAGCCTACTTTCCTTAGATAAATTAGGTTTATGAGACTGTGGTGTGTCCCTTCTGGTCTCTTCTGACCTGTTTGCTTGTTTCAACCACACAGAAGGATTTAGGTTTCAAAAAAAAAAAAATTATATATATATATGTAGATATATTTTAAGATCCCCTATGTTTTGTGAAAGCTGGCAACAATTTTCCAGTTGAAAGCCCCTTAAAAGGTTCTTAATCAGCAAACCCCTCAATGTTGCCTTTTGCTGCTAGTTTAGTAGTACATAAACATCTCAAATGGAAGAAAGTTTCTTGAGCCATACTCAGCTTCAGCATCCAGGGGCATTATCTTTAATACTGATTAAAGACTTTCATGCATATCCTTATAGCATAATGGCTATGTATATTTACCTGCATATTTGATGTGTTTCAGGAATTCTTCGTAAGTAGTTACTAGTATCTTGTTACTTTTTTCATATGTTAGATTTAATCTGAAAATCCAAGCAAATTTAAATCAGAGAAAGTAAAATGAAGATACTTGTTTTCAACTATAAATGCCTTGTCCTTGCAAGATACAAAGATCTCTTTAAAGTCTACTGCATTTACTATTTTAAAATAGCATAACCTTTATAGTCAAATGCCTTCAATGAGTATGTTATGACAGCAATATTAATATTTAAGTTAGGAACCATTATTAGTCACAGGGTTATTCATGTTTGTTCTATACTCAGGTGATCTGTGTCCAGCTAACCAAGAAATGTTAAATATAGTTATGTCTTTTACAATAGCCTTTCCTTGCTGAATCAGTAAGGATTGTGATTAAATATAGAAAGTATTTCAGAAACCATCTTGTTAAGAATTTTGTATAGGGCTACAATATTTTAAGGCAGATGCTATGGGTGGCTGTTTTTAGCCTCTGTGTTCGAGAATTAATTTGTGTAGTTAATATTGCGTATAAAAATATAATAAACACCCATACTGGTTTCTCTGATCTAGACTTGTTTGGATTTTAAGATGAGGTCAAACTGAAGAAAACAGTGACAGCATGATATGCTGCAATAAGTCAGTGATTTTTCTAGCCCTTAGTTGAGTATAATTTGATGTGTGTTTCTAGCATGAAATACTTGTATACATTACAGAATATAATCCACAAAAGGCAAAAACAATGGAAAAAACCACCCTTTTATCCTGGTTTGTGTTAGCTGAAATATGTTCTCCCTTCTTACCCTTATTTTATATGGAATGCAATTCTATCAGAATTCCATATTTGTATTTCTTCTTTATTTTAACCTCTAGAGGTTCTAAGTAGATTCAAATCTATTTATAATTCTGTGTGTAACCTATATTTTGAAGCATTCTTTTAATTATGCCAGGCTAGAGGTATTGATTTAAAGAAAAAAGCATATGGAGTTTGCCGGTGATGAGGGTATTTATTAGGGTAAGATTTACCTTTAGAGATTTTGAAAAAAGACATCATGTATTTTTTAAAAAATCGGACAGTTCCATTTCTCATTGATTGTTTGCTTCCCTGCTACAGCTGCAGATATTTTGAATGTGATCTTTCTTCCTCCACCATCCGACTTCTTTCTGCAGAGTCGTGCAGTGAAGTCATAATCCTGTGTTTCACATCCATCTGTTACCATAGAAATGATTGTAATAACCTAAATTTAGCACGATGTCTTTCCTGCAGGATCAAGCAGGAGGATTGAATGGATTGTGTGTGAAAGAATCTCTGTGAAAATTGGAATATGTTAGCAAAATCTAAATGCTGCGATAAATTTACATGACAAAAAAATTAAATCTCAAGTAAAACATCTGTAAAGAATTTCTGCTTTTAGATTATTTAAATCATCATCTAAGAAATCTGCCTCATACCATACAAACTACTTAACTTTAATGACAATAATTGGTTTTTGTCCTAACAGGAGCTAATACAACATACAACATATTGGCAGATACATATGTTAATGTGATGAAAATAATTATTTTTGAGAATTTTAGGAGAATATTTACTGTAGTCTAGATATATTAAAAAGCAAGGGAATGAACTTAGATTTTATTATGAAAGAGAATTTTTTCATATTTTAAAATGTAAAAAACTTTTTAAAAGCTATTTTCTGTAAGTGAAGTTGAAATGAATCTTCCCTTCTTAGAAGAAACAGAAGCAATTCTCATTGTTTGTTGAATGCAGTGAGTTATTTATTGTATAACTTAAGTCCTGTCTTTCTGCATTTATGTCTTTCATAGACAGTTGCCCATGCACAGAATCCTGCCGTTGTTATTTCTGTCTCAAAGAAAGATAAAAGAGAACACATTATAAAATGTCTTGGAAAGCTGCATAACCAGAACTTTTAAATTAGGAAATGTCTGTACTACCCCCTATGTGCATTCATCATGACAAATCCATTGGATGGATTATCATGTACCGTTATAAACACAGGGCTCCGCCATCTTCACATAAAGGATTATCTCTGGTCATCTGATGACCTTCTATTCAATACATATTGTTTCATCATTGGTGAGGAAGGAGCTGCATGAATGATTTACTTCATGTTACTTCATGTTATTTTTACTCTGAGAACAGAATTGCTAATTTCCTTGTGGTCCTTATGGAGTATTTGAACTACACGCACAATCTGAATTGCTCTGTAGGGTTGAAGCATTAATATTATCATTTAATAGATAGAGAAATGAGGCACAGAGGGGTTCAGATCAAAAGTATCTGTTAATTTTGAGTGTCATATTTGAGTTATTTACAAAATCATTTTTTAAAGTACTTAGTATTTAATATTATGTAACAGAAAATGTGTTCAAACCATAGCTTTTGATTAACATGGTTAAATGGTAAATGCTAAACATTTATGTAAAATTTATGTAAATGTTAAATCAGACACTCAGAACAGCTTTTCCCCTTTCCTTTTCCCCTACCCTTTCTTTCTTTCCCTCCTTCTCCCTTCTGACCCTTGCTCATGCACTTGCACTTTTGCTTTCCCTCTTGTCTGCTCTGTCTCAGTGGGAAGAATAAATCTGTTTTTAAAGAGAAACCTTTTTGCAATTTACTTCCTTGTTCTGTACATATCTTTCAACTTCACAAGAAATCGGGCAAGACTTTCTCTTACTGGGCCTGTAAGATAGGCAGTGATTACTTACTGCTTTGCTGGTAAGTTTACTCCTGAGCAGTGGGTCAGAAAATAGCATATAAATCCAAAGGAAGCTGCTCTGTTTTATTTTTTACATGGAACTAAGAATAAATTTTTCTGGTATTTAGAAGATTTTTTTAAAAAAATAATCATGCTGTGGTATGATATGCATATCTCTGCAAAATAGTGGTTTCTGCAGCATTTGTATCCTACAGGCTGTTCCTATTAGTGCTGATCATAATGGTAATAAATTAAAGAGCCCTGCTCTAACATTCTGTAAGCTCCTGGCTAACCACCTTCATTGATTTAAACACCTGAAATCACAGCTGTTGTTCTGTGGAAATGGATTTTTTTTGCCACTACTATGTCATAAGTCTGGCCACTTATCATGTGATAGAATAAAAAATCATCAGGAGCATTTATGCTTTATTGATGTATAACTAGTTCTGTGGAGAAGGAAGATGGAAGCTTACTTGATAGTTTTTTTTATTTCACTGAAAAATAGGGGTTAGACAAAACAAATACTGTATTATTTATCTTGCTACATGACTGGTACATGTGTAGGGAAAAACAGTAGCAGCTTTTTCCTTTATTATGTTAAAACTGGTACTGGATATTGTCCTACTAATAAAAGGTGCTCAAGCTAGCTCTAAGATGATTAAGTTGCCTTTTGGGTCTTCTTTATGCCTGTACCTCCTATCTTGTTTGAACCAAAAGTAGTAAGGTTTGATGCAGTGCCTTTTCCAGAGAAGCTGGCATCTTTTAATTTCATTACTGGAAACCCTCTTTGCAGTGAAATATCATGCAAGACATATTTTTTTAAATTTCTGTTTTGGATTTCTTTGAATTTTTATTTGTTTGTAATCTCAGTGACTGTTCTTTATGGGTTAAGCAACGGACCATTTTAAATGAGTAAATGAAGGTGTAAAGCCATGGCAATTTGTATAGTACTCCCCCCGATTAAATGTGTTAAGACAGTCTTCCTATTTTTAAGTTAGACAATAATGCAGTATATTTGCAAAGTGTTATGTAAAAGTATAGAACAAATGAAGCATTGTCTGGTTCATGAACTTGTATGATTGAGCCTTGGAGTTGGAGTAATAATTGAAAAAACAATTTATCTTGACTTTCATGTAAAGAATTACTACAAAAAAAGATAGTTTTTCATTAGGTCACAGTGTTTTTGAAAAGCAAGCAGTTAGAAACATACATATCTTCAATGTAAAGATTGCAGTCTCTTTTCTGTAATAAAATAAAAAAAGGTATCACACTATGCCTTTGAAAATTCTTTTGCATGAATACATGTGAAGATGTGTCAAAACCTAGTTTTTAATGTGTGAATGCAATGTAATGGTATTAATGTAATTAGGACAGATACTTGGCTCAAATACAGAGATATTTAAGTGACTGGGAGCACAAGTGATACACAATAACAATAATAAATGTTTTTGCCATCATTTGTCTGCAAAATCATAAGGAACATCTGTGCCGTAATGTTTGACTGGTATGATTTCAGACCAGGTCATGTAATTGATAGTGAGAATCCTAGGTTTTCATACAGAAATCTAACTGTTCAGTGGCTACAGTCACACTAAATCACATTTTTCTAAGTTACAGGTGTTTCTGCTTTAAAAAATGTGCTTTAAAAGCAGCTTTGCCTGCTTTGTTGTTCCTAGTCCAATATAATTTAGTTTGCAGCTGAAATTACTGCCTGATGCTCAATAAGAAATCATTTATAAAGGTGGACATATAAAAGCAGCTAAGTGTGTAGGTTTTAGGTTTGGTTGTCAGTTGTTTTGGTTTTTTTTTTTTTGCTGGACCTGCGGGAGGGCTATTTCCTTTGAACCTGCATTTGTATACTTTTCAGGTAAGTTGTTATTTCTCTTCCTCCCCCTCTCTTGAAAAACAGCTCTTTATTCACATTCTAACTACTCCTCATGTTCTGTCATCACATCACACAGGTAAGTTGCTTACCCCATAAATAGTGCTGGTGGTGGCTTCTCAATACAGCATGCATAGATTTGTTGTCACCCTGTGGTAAACATATGTTCTGTCTTGTCTTGTGAAGTTCAAGAGAACTGCCTTTTTAGTCAAATGAATTATAGGATTATAGCTGGTTTGGGACACTATATTTCTACTGAACAGTGAGAATTCATGAAGAAGTTTGATGTGTTTTTAGAGTTTTGAATTTTAGGTTTATTCTCCACTGTAGTGTAAAACCAGTTAAGAGTTAAATATTGAAATGTAAATTCGGCTTGTGGCCAACTATAATCTAACATGGCACTTCTTTCATGTTAATGTTTTCCTATATTCGTAAGGATAAGTGCAACTATCAAAATGAGATATTATGTAGATGCTGACCAATGGTTTAGAAAATAATAATACTTCAGCTTTTCTGTTCTAGTATATTGGTTAGACACAGATCAGAAGCATCAAGTGGTATACGTCAATTACTAGAAAGTATTCTCAGCTCTTAATGACTAAGATTTAAGCAGATGGTGACTTGTACTATCCTGCTTCTAAGATTCTGTATTATGGTAAAGGACTGTGTTTGCTGAGGGGGCAAAAAACCCCACTATGCTTGCATCTGAGTAATACGTCTACCTGTAGAATGCACAACTCTGAAAACATCCTGGAGTTTTAGTTGCTTGATCAGGTTTCCCATTGCATATAAATAAAGTTGATCATAACACTGTTTGGACTTTCTTTGAGAGAAATTGTTCCAGGAAACTAGTAAGAGACTAATTCTAGTGAGCATCTGGTCCAACCCTGAAGTGAAGCTGCGATGTGTCTGGATAGATTGTTGGTTTAAGAGCTCCCACGCATTGCTGGATATGTCAGGTTTCTCTAGATTTGGTACTTTGATTTGGAGAGTTTAAACAAAATAAATAGATCAAGGCTGAATAATCTGAGGATCTGACTACTGCTTTATATGCATTTCCAGTAGCTTTTTGCTGTTTCTAGCACAGGTAATAGAGAAACACATAATCCAGGTTTTGATGCAAATAATTACAGCATAATTTTGAAGCACTTTTAAATTGAGGAAGTAGTGAACTAAAACTTAATCCCATAATTCTAAGACCCTAAAAATGAACTCAGAAAATGAGGAAATAAGGTTGTAGGGTTTAGGTCTTGTGTATGAGAGGAGTCTAAATATATCTTAATGAGGTAGGGAAACCTAAATACTACCATGAAAAACTCTTAAGTCATTTCAGAAGTGGCTAAAGCGGATTGAAAGAAATCTGTATTGATCTTCAGTAGAAAGTCAAGTGATCTATTTCTGATTTAATTGTGGTGACAGATTTCTATGTGTTATGTCTTCAGGCAAGAGACAGACAAAGGACACAGCAACAGAGGGGAAGAAAGAGGAGAATCAGTCTTCCTAAATAGGAGGCTCTTTTACCTAATGATTTCTTTTCAACAGGACTGGTTTTGTTGTGGGTTTTTTATTGCTTTTTGAGGTTCTAAAAGTGAACATTGAATAAATAAAACCCTTACACAGTATTATTTTGTGAACACAGTAGTATGTATCAAGCTTTTAGTCTTCTTGACTGTTATGACAAGCTCTGTATAACAACTCTGTGAGGATGTTTACATGTAACTTAATATACTACATAATATCCTAGCAACTGGAAATGCCTCCTGTATGTGTTAAAAGCAAGCGTAGCTAGTTACACAGCTAGATTTATTTCTCACGTAGCCTGTGTGCTAGATCTTAGCTGTTAGCAACATGTTTGATTTACAGGTTAAAAATGTCAGTGATGGTAAACATTTTTTTTTCTTGTTTGCTTGTGCTTAGGTCATACTTTCTAGAATGAACTGGTATTGGAAAACAGCTCATTTGTAGGTGGCCAAAAGACAGAATTCTACTTTGATTTTTGCAAGTTATTTAATGTTCCTGTTTAACAGTATTTATCAGAAGAGCCTTCTATACACTTGTTAATAAGACTAAGCACAAACAAAAGGTATTTAAAAGTATTGAAAATTGACTCAAACTTGACAGCAGTAATTTTTCTCAATTTGAACTACATGTATTCATCTTTTCGTGTTTAAAATGATGGCGAATTTAATCTCCTTTATGTATTTTAATTAAAAACCCAAGATGTCCTCTTCATCTTATATAGCTTGGCCTCCTTCCTTGCCTTGCCATTAATGCAGGAGAAGAGAAAACTAATATCTGTTACACAGTAATTTGATTTTAGGCTCACTGAGCCCTAAATTATAATGAACATTTAAGGAATTATCCTAAAATGATATTTGCATTTTTACTACAAGTGGTTTGGTTGTGGTTTTTTTTTTTTTACCCAAAATGTTTGTGGTAGTCACCATCGTTTCTAGCGTGATGAAAAACCATTCTCAAGTAACAGATGACGAGCTACCTTGTTGGCATTTTTTTCCCAGATTTCTACATTTGTGTATCAGTGAGAACAGACAGTTTAGAGTACTTCTAAATTATAGGGAATTTCTGGGAGGCACGTAATATTCTTGTTTACTTGATTAGTAACTGTCATCTCCCCTCCTCGGGTGTTTTAAATATGTATGGCAGCTTAGCATAACCCAAAGTCAACAAGTTGCTGTTCCACAGAAAGAGCTGTTAAATGGAGAAGCTCTCAATGCTTAGCATAAGGCCTACTTTTTTCAAAGAAGCAATTTGATGGTTTGTCCTCATTATTCTAAGGCTTCCTTAATTTAAAGGTCTGATATGCCAAAGCCCAGTTTCAGCATCTGACTCCAACTCTGTTGCTATTTGATCGTTTACCTCCTTAACAACAAACAAAAGCATTATTTTATTTCTACAGAGTAATCAGAAAAAGCTTTGGTTTGTTTTTTTGGAAATCAACTTTCAAAGTATATTTTTTAGATTTTGCATTTTGGAGAATTCAAAGGTTCTATTTAATACTTTCTTTTCACAAAACATTAATTTTGGCAGAGATTATAAAATGCAAGGTTAAGTAATTTTACAAAATATTAGAGTGTGACAGTGGAAAGATTCTTACCTTGTTTACCGTTACCTACTAGTGAGGCTAGAACCAATGAAACCCAACATTATTAGGTCATAATATAAATATTCTGTCATTAGAATTTTAAAATATGGATTTGATGTGATTGCCTTTTGCACTGCCATTCTGGTTTTATTGAGCTAAATTAGCAGAGCAATTTTCCAGGCAAACTAGGTGGAATATTGACTATTTCTAGTCTTACAGCTCTTCTGGATTCAGTATTATTTTTACAAACACAGTTTTTTCATTGCTGTTCCTTGTACCTTGAGATCATATCTGAGACCGTCTGAACCAGTTGTGTTGAGGCTCTAGACGCTTCATGATCTGTGCATTTAGTTCACCTCTGCTTTGGAGGACCTTAAAGCAAAAGTAGGCTTGACAAAGAAATGTTTCATCATCATGGCTTTATTTTTGAAAGTATGTGAAAGCTAGGTACCTTTAAAAGTTATGAAAAGTAACAGGGATGCTGACAAACACCTTATCTGATAAATACGAAGTGTCCTGTGTGGCCACTGACAAACTCCCTTGTGCTGTCTTTTCCCCACATGTCTCTTCTATTTGTGATGTTGTGTGCCCTGTGAAAGAAATAGTGCTGTGCCTGTTTTGTAGGAGGTCAGTCTGTTTTGTCATATGGGACAGTAAAGTGCTCTATATCCCTTTTGTAGTTGTAGTTGTAATTTTGTGTGTCTTGTGTGACACAATTTTTCAGGATCAGAAACTGAATTGGTTGAAAACCCTGGGTAATTGTTACAGATTTTCAACAAATTATCCAGTGTTATTTCATTGCTAAGTACCTGATATAGAAATATATATTTATTTTTTTTAAAAAAAAAGCAAGCCTTGGATGTTTTGAGAGGTGAGGTCATAATTGGATGCAGTCTTTACCCCATTCTTTCTCAACGGTCAGACTTGCAAACAAGCCATACTACCATGTCTACCAAATACCAGATATTAACATATCATATGTTTAATGTATGTGTTTATTTTACTATGTAAAGAAGTTCAATAATGGCTAGCTGAAAACATTCCAACCTTGTGATTGCAACCAATAGGAAGTGTTCTGTGCTGTTCCTGTGTAGTCTTTTTTTAGTGCAAAAATACTCTATTCAGTGCAGATTCTCCTGAGCATGGCAGACTACTAATTTGCAGACTGAAACATTCTCCAGATACAAGCAATTATAAAATATGTTGCAAGTAATGGTGTAATATAAGGATTGTATTGATCAGTTTCTTTTCACTGTTCTGCTTCCTAAAAAATATTTATGGCAGATACAAAAAAAAATAATTATGATCTTGTGCCATCCATATCTGTACTCTGCTTGACCCATATCTTATTGAAACAATTATTGTGCTAATACAACTTCTTGGTTGTTTTCTTTTCTGTGTCTATGTCTGTGCTCTGTGAAGTTAGGTGCAGTTGTAATGGTAGTGTTGCAGTATTTCTCATAATTTGGTTGACAGTATTTGAAAAATATCTTCTAAAAATAATGTGTAGTAGAATTCCAGTGTTTCAATATGTCATGACTTTCTAGAGAAGTCTTTGGCTTTCTTGTCTTTCCTAACAAACCACCTTTGATCGGTAAGTGACCATACATTTGGTGGTGATCTGGCTTATTTGCATGTAAAAATAGAAAGACGCTCTGTATCTTAGAATAATGTGATTATATATATATATCTCAAAATACATGTGATTTCCAAGTAAATGAAAATTTCTGTGAATAGCGGAGGAAGGAATATGAAGAGTGATAACACTTTCTGTAATCTCTAGAATTAAAAAATTGCTTTGGGCACTATAGGATGAAGTGTGCTGCATCGTGAGAAACGCTTCTATCTCTTTGTCAAAGTCATGGGCGAATTTTTGAGTTCGGGATTGTTATTGGAATGAATTGCATAGCCTTTCTTTTTTAAAATAAATTTCATTTATTTCTTGGCCATTTTGAGACACCTTTTCCCTTCTCTTATACCAGGTAAAGATAAGTATAAGAGAGGTCCATCTCGTTTCAGTTTTAGCTTTTAGAAAAGTCCTGCATTAGCACAGATGACAGTATTTTGACTGAACCAATATTTAGAAGTTGTTCTTCCACTGTAACATGATGTGGTAAATTAAAGACAGCATGTTGTAGTTAAATAGTGCATTTAAATTTGTTTTGATTATCTAAAATTTTTTCATGTTTACTTCACCAATTTGTTTCTTACCCTCTTCTTATTTTAGTCAGTTTAAAGTCTATGTACTCCTAAGTGACTATTCTATTTTTTAGACCCCCCTCTCCTTCCACCCCAGTTAAATTAAGATTGAGATGCAAAGTTGAGAAATAATGATGTTAAATTTTTATAGGTAAGTTCAAATCTATTTCAGTTGCCTTCTCCAGGTAGGGTCTTTCATTTGTGTCTTTTGCATAGAAGTCTTGCTAGTTTTAGCCTTACTTGTGAACAGAAATATTTACTTGTGTAGACAAAATCAAAATAATTCAGATGGAGATACTGAGTTTGGCAACTTTGGTAGTAAGAATTTCTGTTAGCCTGACTTGTATTATTTTGTTGTATTTAAATACCTGTTAAAGAAGTTTGACACATACAGCCCTATTTATAGTATCACAGAGTAATTAAGGTTGGAAGGGACCTCTGGAGGTCATCTTGTCCAGCCCTCCTGCTCAGGCAGAGCCACTTAGAGCCCGTTGCGGAGGACCATGGTGCTGAGATCACAGAATGAGAAAGGAACTGGAGCTCTTTGACAATAGCTGGAAATAGTTTGGGAGGATAATTCATGCAGGTTGTAGCCAGTTTTCTATCATGCCTAACAGTAAAGGTTGTGGGCTTGGATGAGTTCTGGCAATTAATAATGAGTCTCTGTGTTGCAAGGCTTACTATCTTTAATTTAAAGCTCACTCAGTGCTCAGTTGAAATGTTGGTTGCATTTGTTTTTTTCCCCCAAGAAGTCATTGCAGAGTTATTTTACTTACTGTAAAACCACTCAAGCTATTAAACTGTGCCATAGCTATTTTATAGGGTAGAACCCTAACTCTTTTGCTGTGTTAGTTATTACTGTAGTGTGGGTGAATATTTCACCCAATTTGATGCTTGTGGAAGTTGAAAAATCAAACTCAATTGCTTAACATACCCAATAGAATGAAACTGGAAAATGTTCTTGTTCGTTTGGTTTTATGGTTAATACTTTTTCTTTTCTTTTACATTGAAGACCTAGACATTGGAAGTGATGCCCTTTTTCCTTTCAGAGTTGAAAGATTTCATAAATTTAAGGAGCTCTTATATGCAAGGCAACTTTTTATTTTGCTAAAGCATCTGTTTGCAGTTGGTAAACACGAAGTTGCACCTTGTATCGTGAATTAGGTTTGCAGCCTCTAATTAACAGTTCTGTTATCTACCTGTTGGCATTCCCATGACAGATACTGAAAAAGGAAATACAGAAGGGATATGCAAGCTCTGGAACTCATTTTGCAAATTGAGAAATTCATGTCATTGTAGTGTCTGTGTTGGGGCACTGTGATGAGGGAGGTGTCATTAGCACATTTTTGTTGTGCAGTAGACAGAATTTGTGTGATGCATTTTCTTGTGATAGTAGAACTTACTTTAAAACCAAATATGAATCAGGATAATTATACATGACTATTTCAGTGCTGATAGAGAAATTGAGGTAGTTTAAATCAATATCAATAGTTTAATATCAGTATGTCAAGTGATTTTTCATTTTGCTTGGTATATCTACCTGCTTTGCACTATTATTGATCAGGGACAAGACTGTAGTCCAGGTTTTAAATCTGTATTGCAGTTAAGTAACTTAACAGGATATAACATTTTATGTGTTTTATGGAGCAGTGAGGTATGTATGCAAATTTTGATTCTTTTTTCCTGGGTTTTTTTTTTGCTTTTAATGGGCATTGTGTTATGTAGCAACTGCTATGTTATATAGCGAAATATTTATCTGTTTCTACAGATTTTTAAATACTACTTTAGAAATCTGTTCAAGCTTAGGTAAATTCTTTCTAGGTCACAATAATTTGGCCAGTTTTAAGTAAATGGAATACCGATGGGACTACCTTTGGAAACTGCTGCTAAGTAACAATTTTATTGAATTTGTGTGCTGCTGTGTACAGAAGCATTTTTGTTGCTTTGGTGACAGTACCTGACGAGGTACAAAATAAGTATGTCTGACTTTGCTCTTTAGAATTATTCTTTTGTGGTTTTGTTTGATTTTGTCTTTTTATTTGATTTAACATTTTTACTCTAAAGCCCTTTTTCCAAGCCAAAGTTTTTTTGGCAAAGTCTTCTATAACGCTTGTCCAGCAGGACTTCTAGTGGTGTCATCTCCAGATTACCTTGGCAGTTTTCCATGGATGTTTTGAAGTCCTGGTTTAGAGAACATGTCTAGATACTAATAGTGAGATGCTGCTGCTTTGTATTTTTATTAACTTGTATTTGCTGCCATCAAAAGAATTATGCTACTGATTGTGTTGTGAGGGAGAGTTTTTATGAGCCTTTCGGAGGCTCTCAACCTTAGTTTCAATTAGGTATTGCCAGTATATATGCGAGATTAACATTTCAAATTTCATTAGATAAAACAGGTGTATACAATCTTCACTTTAATTTAAATTAATTTCAGTTTTTCCTAACATTTCTTCTCTATTTATGTAATAAAGCCCAAAGGTGAAGTCCTAATATATTTATCATTATGCAATGCACTTTTAACCCTTAATTTATAAATAAATGTGTATTTAGGGCATGAAACCTTAAAAAGGAAAGATCACTCCTACTGACAAATCTGTCTTACTCCATATCCTAAAACACCATTACAGTCATCACCAAAATTGTTTTTCATAAATAGTACTAGAGTGCTAAGGACCCAATGATCCAGTGGACACTGGTATTTTATATTTTTCAGGAGCACAGTGGAGCTGAGCTGATCCTGCCAACTTCTTCTACGTTTTCTGGGACCATGAAAGAACTGGCCACCCTACCTTTTAACACTGACTTATTTTTAGCTCATTTCTGTAAACTATTCATCAAATCCCAAGATCAGAGAATCATTTGTAATAATTTTAAGACACTTTTAAGAAGGAGCTAAAATGACTAGAATTTCAGGCACCGAGAACTTTTGTTTGCTATTGTACTTGCATCAGTTTCATAAATATTTTTAATATTTGAATGCTAGCAGGGTAGCATCAGGACTCAAGACTGAAAATTCTAGCACATCCTACTTTTAAAAGAAGTGCTCACTTAGGTAAATTAATGTATTTTTCTGTACAAATAATGGCCTGAAATTGTAAATAAATATTGAAGTTATTTTATATTTTATGTATTTGGTGTTAATTTTATTTAAATACCACAGATAAGTGCCATTTAAGTTATCTTAACATCTGTAACTGATTTAGCTCACCTTGTTTCGTAAGGTGCCCGCAATTAAATTTTTCCACGCTTTTTTCTGATATTTTTGTTTTCATTAAGATTAACTCAGATTTTGCACAACTGCATTTCTAAGCCATTCTTGTTTGACTAATGAGAACCCTTCATGTGCTTTCAGTAGAAGCTAGACTCCTGTGCTTATGGCACTGCATTATTATTTTCTTGCACTGATATGGACTGCAACATCAATAAAACCATGACTGCTTTAACATTGAAGTTTTGGATTTTACCGGTCAATGTTGGTTGTTTTGCTGCAATTAAGATTTAAAAACAAACTAACAAAAAACCACAACAAAAACCTGAAAAAAAACCCCTACATAAATAGACTAATTTATGTTGGGTTCTTGAAATAATATGACCTGCTTGTGTGAATAAATAGGAGTAAGAACAATACTGTCTCCCCCCACCCCCCTCACATACCCCTTTGTTTAAAATTTTGACGTAATGAAAGGAGACAGTGGGATATTAATTTGAGAGCCTGACTTTGTGGAAGTGATATAGTATAGAGGATCTTAACGGCATTTTATTGATAACTTCAAGAAATAAGTTGCAGGTCAGAAGAAATCCATTGTATATAAAAATTCACTTGAATGATATCTTGGATCTGTTTGCTGGTCTTTGTTTCAAAGTTTGATTTTAGACCATGTGTAGAGTGCTTAGATTCATCTGTTTAGGTCCTGGATTAATTAAACATTTTGTGTATAAGCAGCATGGAAAAACTGCTTACATGATGGCAGTGAGAAATAACCATGCATTTGCTGATTATTTTTTTTGTTTGGCTTTACAGAGGACATTAATGTGTACTTGTGTGTAGTTTTAAGTGATAGTATACTGTGTTTAGAATTTTGCACTTTCAATAATTATTGTTAATATGCCTTTTCCTTTACACTTAGGCAAATTGCAGAATTTTTTCCAGTAAGCAGCTCTGTGTAGTCTCCCTCTTAGATGCAGATGCACATGCTCTCTGCCTTGCATTCTTTTATACATACATGGATGCATGTACAGGATGGAATGCAGTTTGGATTTAGAATTAGATTTATTATATTGAGCAGGTATGTCCATATCTTTCATTTGATACAGAAATCTTGACTGTTGTAATGGCTCATTTTATGAACCTATGTTTTTTTTTCTCAAATAGTTAAATAAGCTTTCAAAATTAAAAACAATAGCGTGCATTCTTGTATTTAGCAGTGATAAAGTCCAATGTAAATGTAAAATCTTAGTTTTACTTCTTTATTTTCCTTTTTTTAAATGATACACAGAGATCATGTACAATTCTCAGATTGTATTTTCTTATACACTTGCTTTATGTTCTGATTTAAAATATTTAAAATATGCATATTTAGTATGTACTTATTTACAAAAGCATGAGTTTGTGTGTTTTCATAGGTAATTTTGTTCTCCATTAGCTGACTTGTAATACTCTGTATATTTCTAAAAGTAGTGTTCAGTAATTATAAAACCCGGTATGTTATTGGTTAATGCTTTCAGGATTGTAGATAATTTTACTTGGCTATGAGGATGCAGCTCTTGCATTGAGTTTCCATTCTGAAAATTAACTTTCAAAAACAAGATGATGAGGGACAAATAATACAATAAAAAAATAACGTTTTAGTTAAAAGCATGTATCAAAACTATAGTCTGAATGGTATCTGTTCTTCAGGATAAGCTGTATCCAATCCAGTCCAGCAATTAAATGATGGCAAAGCCCTCTTACTGTATGTGTAGTCTCAGATCACATAAAAAATTAGGTTAAAAGTTTTAATCCTCTGGGGTAGATGCTGTATGCTTATTTATGAAGTCAATGGAGTATGGGTGCATAGCCTTTTGAAGAAGCTTGCTATTAAGAGGGTCCCACTGGAGAGTTTGAGAAGCTGTTACACTGCCTAAAATAGGAAAAATATTTGTTTCCTTTACAGGCAGAGAATTAAATACAAAGCTCTTTCTGGCAATACTAATATTGTATTCTTAATCTATTGTTGATGCATGCAATAACTACTACTGTTTTATTAGATGACTGATGGAAGATGTAGAAAATCACAGCATAAAGGGAGTGATGAAATCTTATAGCCAAGGTCACACAGTGACAGTAGAACTACTATAGACAGGGAGAACAGGTATAGGAGAACTGTGCATATAATTTCTGAATACCTCTGAATGAAGAGGAAGATACGGTACTGTTGGTCTTGTAGAGTAGCTCTGTTTTCTGTTCCTTCCACACACACTGCCATTTGTCTGTCATTCTGAACCAATCTGTATTTTCTGGGTAGATTCTTTAATGTTGCTTAAGAACTTGCAAAATTCTAGTAGCAAACATGAGATTGAAGTATTTGGAGTCCCTACTTCACCTACAAACTTGCCAAGCAAGACTTGGAGTTTTGAAATTGAACTACATTTTATGAGAGGTGAAAAAAAAAGAAAAAAAACCAAGAAAAAAAAAATCCCAGGCAATAATTGGTCATTGCCATTTCAGAAACACCTATGCAGAAATTTTAAGTAAACTCTGTGTTGATATTAAGGCAGCCTGGCATCATGAAAGAAAACTTGCCAGAGGGCCTCTGTTTTGGGAGATAAGCCAGTACCTTTATTCATTACTTTTATGATACTGTATGGCTCAGTTTTTGCTAAGAGTCCCCACTTTCACTTTAAAGTCATCACTGTATGATCACTATGGTATGTGTTTTCTATTGGTTCTATAGTAAATGTGAAGAAGCCTTTTGCCTGTAACTGTTCATAGTTTGAATTACATATATCTCTTTTCTTTTTATGATGGTTGTTAAAAAACATGGTCATTTGATAAGCAACAGGAGAGGAGAGCAATGCTAAAAGATTCAACACAGATGAATTCAGGAAATTCAAAAGTTTAACTTCTGAGCCTAGTGCAGCATAATTCTTACATTTCTGTAAGTGTAATTGAGAAAAACTGGAGTATCAAAATAGTCTGTAGGTGATTTCTGAGTAATGGATCCAATTTTCATTAATTATACTTGAGATTTAAATTGAATTTTATTGTAAGAGTTTTTCTGTACGTTTCAGTGGAACTACTGAATAGATTTATACTAATTTGGTATTCTGGAGTGGTGACAGAGGTCTGAAAGTGTCGTACCTTCTCTGGCTGACTCATCCTGCTTTCATCAATTAAGTCTTTGGTATGTTGAAATTATACTTCACTTTGCCTTGGCCAGTGATAATTACTGGGAATTTATTTAGACTTGATAGCAATATGCTAATGGATGTCTGTTAGGAAGCTCTGTTACTAACTAGTGCCATAAAGCTGTGTTAAAATGTACTAAAGGCCTAATTAATAAATTATTTCTCATTTTGTGGAAATTTACCTGCTAACTTGAATGTTAGCATTTTTATGTAGTTAGATCATTCTGTCTTACCTTTCCATCTTTGGCCTTTTAGGGAAAATACTTGGTTTAGGTGGTTGGATCACCACATATTTTGAGCTAAATTACCTCAATGTCTGCTCTGCTGTTTACAGGAATGAAGGTGTGGGATGGAACAACCTTGTTGTAACCACAGCAATGTAACATGGAAGTGCTAGTCAAATAAACAAAACACAAATATATAGGATTGCTGAGACATAGTTTTAAAATTTTACGTAGGTTTATCTAGGCTAAATGATTGCTTACAGTTGATCCATTCCCTCTGAATGCTCATGTACTAACTACAGTACTGGTACTCTCGAACACCAGTAGTTGTTACTGTTGTCTTGGATCTTGCTGCAATCATCTAATCCTATATAAGAACAAGACTTGAATTACCACTTGAGGCTATCATTAAATAGCTTAAATAACTTCTGAAGCAGAAGTTATTATACAAGTAATACAGCATTATTGTTATAGAATGAACTATCTTAGGTTTTTAAACAGTAAAATTTCCTGGCTTTTACTGTTTGCTTTTTGTTTGTTGCTATCTAAAGTTGTGACAAACCTTATCCCTCTTCCCTGTTGAGTTATTGTGTGCCTTTTGCTTAACTCAAGGAAGAAAAAAAAACAACAAAGCTTTCCTGCTTCCTGCACTTCTTTTTTGTCCAAATATGACTAAAGAAATTGGTTATCGTGTGTCAAGTCTGTTTTATTTTAGTTTTGAGTCTGTGATGTGTAGTTAGCAAGAGTGAATTATGTGTACGTTTTTCTAATGAGGCTCCATTTTGTCTGCCACACTTGGTCAGCTGCTTGACACTTGTGGGAAAAAGTAGTGCTGAAGAGATAAGTAGCTTAAAACCATTTCAAAGGAATTGGATGCTAGGGCAGTGACCTTGAATTTGACTCTTTATGTGGTGTAAAATCGGTGTAGAGAGTTGTGTCATCAGGGTAACATGATTATAGTTACTTGCATTTGTGAAAAGATAGACTTGTGCATTTCATAATTAATCATCTCTTGGTTACCTAGATTTGGTAAATTGTAGTAACAAGTATGATGGTTTTAAGTGTGTGAAATGCTATGGATTAGTGTGTGGTGTGATCTTAGAGGAGAAGGCAGGAATCTTCAGAATTTTGTATTTGTCTTTAACTGTTCCCAAGCGTGAATGTCCTTCTAACTAGGGTGTCCGTGGTGCAAGTGACATATCCACAAGTTTACATTTAATTTAAAACTGGTGGCTCCTTTTTTGTAACAGAGAATGCATTTTCTCCAATTAAGTTTCATTATAGTGAGACAATGAAATGATCCTGTTCTGTTGTTTTGGAAGAACTACTCTGTTTATATTTCACAGTGTGAAACATCAGTTGTGTGGGAGCACTGGGTGGCCTTGTAATCCAATATGTAGCCAAATTTTCACAGCACAATTAGCTTCTGAGTGTCTTTAGAACAATCTGAGTAAGAATTATTTTCAATCTTATTTCATATGAATATTTTTTCCGATTGAACAATCTGTATGCTTCATAAAAGCTCATTTGCAGTATACGTTAATATTTCTAAGTGTTGGTAAGTTATATATTACATATGTCATCTATGAAAGATGTCGGGTTTGATTTCAAGTTGCATAAAAGCAGAACTTAAACAAAATACCTGGTCTGATGATGCCTCTCTAGCACTTGAATAAAGATATCTTGAAGCACTTCTTATGACTTCTATACATCAGAATTATGTCAACTAATACAATATCTGTGCCTTCAAAATCTTGTAAGCTAGGATTGAATATTATCATTGTCTCACATTAGTTCAATGTTGGAGAAAGCTGTTTTACAGGTGTATTTTTCTGAGATTCTTTAATTTTTGCTTTCAAATTTAGAATAAGTTATTGCTGCTTACAATGAAAAGACTTACTCAAAATGCTATGTTTTTATTTCTTGAATTAACTAATATTGACAAGGTTGTCCTTCAGAGGGTTGTAATACAGTATTTAATTATCAACTCTAGTTTCCTTTAATAGCTCCTGTAACAAGATCATAATTATCTTGCATATAATCATTGGCTGATACACTTAGCAGCCCATCTATGATTCATTCTTTGCAATTACTCACACTTTGTAGCCTTGAGACACAAAGAACTCCATGCTTTTCTTGACAATTAAGTATTGTTAATGGTTAAAGGTATTCTAATTTTTCCCATTCTACTTTGACAATGTCCTTGAATCTAGTTAGGAGTGGCATCTTGTAGGCTGTGTAAGCGTTCAGTCTCAACCAAACGGTTGTTTGGTACTTGAGCTTTCCCTTGGCAGTCCAAATTAGTAACAAACAGTTGGATGCTGTGCATGTGTACCAAATTGTGATAATTGGAAAGTTATCTAAATGCCAGCTAAACCAATTAAGAAGATATGACTACTTTCATTTTAGGGAAAGTATTTTAGATAACATTTAATAATATATAATAATGAAGTCTTCAGCACATTAACTGTATGAGCTGTTTCAGCTTGAACTGCAAGATCAGCTCTTACCTGCTAATGATGGGACTAATGATAGTCCAAATTCACAGTGCAATAGAATATTCAACTTGTTTTCAGTGGGTGGAGGTAGACAGTTTCTTCTTCATTCCTGTGGCTAATAGAAAATAATTGAAAAGCAAGAATTCTCTAAGCCTTCTGTTTTATCTAAATGTATATGCAGTGAAGTTGTAAATGAAAATAAACAAAGCCAAATGTATCCTGTGTTAGGTAATACAAAACCGTTAAAGCTGAAACCTTCAAAGTTTACATTTTGAGAAAACAGCAGCATGCTTTTTATTTCAGATTAGCAATGTTTATGTGCTTTCAGTTCTAGTATTTGCATGTTTCATGTTTATTGCACTAATATATTTTACTTTTCCTTGTGCAGTGAGAAGATTTTAAAGTGTTTCTGAAATTTATATTATTTTTAATTTGAAGTGTACTCATTTTAATATGTTGGGAAAATCCAGTGGTCACTTTGAATGGGGCAAGGTATATTGAGAAATAAGTTATCTTACTCTTTAATGCAAAACAGTGTATTTTTTAATAGTTTTGTTTATTACCTTTTTTCAGATATAACAAATCAGTATGAATTACAAATATATCAAAGCAAGAATATTGCAATAACAAATCAAAATATATATTTTTAAAAAATATTCTTAGATTAACTAAATGATGACTTCTTACCTGTTTAGAAATGTTACAAGCATGAGTAATAAATGTATTTTGCGTGCTTTCTGGTGGTAGTATGCTTTCTTACTAATGAAATTCCTGAAGTGTAATAAAATACAATTCGGCTCATCACATTTCTACCATCTTTCAGCATATTACTGTTATCTCCTGTTTTGAAATATTTGCTTTATACTAGTGTTAAGCTTGAGATAGTTGAAATTGTCTAAACACTAACCTACTTTTGTTAAAGTTGATATATTCAGCTTTTGTTAAAATCAGTTTTTCAAATGTTAAACTTCTCTACCATCAAGGAAAGCCAATTGTCATTCACCAGCACTTGAAACTGTATAATTCTCAGGTATCCGAGTGCGATATGTCTTTGAAAATTTAAACAAGGAAATCTATAGTCATTCCCTAATCTCCTCAGTTTAGCAACACCCTCCGATCAAAAAAGCTCTTCACCGCATCCCCCAAACACAGGGTGGCTTCCTAGGCTTATTGTCATGTGAGTTGTAGACAGTTTCGGATCTGTTTAGTAGTATATATGTAGCCATTAACTATCGCTAGAAAAAAGAATACAAACAAATGGTTTCTGCATGCTTATGTTAAAAACAGCAGCATTTTTATATGGCCATAAGTTGTTTATGCTTCTTCAGGCATGTTCATTTCCTAAACCCTGTAGCCTGTCTAGTGATGTGGTAACTTCAGTGGAGTTCTGCCTCTGATCGGTGGTGACCTTTTTACAGATCTTATTTTCATTTTAATCTTAGTTGTGAATTTCATAGACATGCAGTGTTTAGTTTGGATCTACTTTGCCAAGCAGTCACTATTTGACAGAGGCATTTAGACTCTCTTTTAAATTAAAAAAAAAAAAAAAAAAAAAAAAAGTTGTTGAAGCAGCAGAGGAGGACTATGTCACCAAGTCCTGACTGACAAGAATCTCCTTAAGAGACTTCGAAGTTTTAACTGTTCCCACCCTGATAGTCTGTACCTCAACTTGGATTCCAGGCTGGGCATCATCTCTATTTACTTTCTAGTTGCACCTGCCTGGGTTACATTTTGGTTTATTCTCTGACTTTAATCTGCATTGTGCACGCTTGCATGTACTTTCTCTCTCTAAAATATGTTACAGTCTTATTGTGGCCTAAAGCAGGCGATGACTTTGTGGTCTGACAATGAATAGAGGTAATAAATATTGCAAAGTTCAGTCTTGTATAAACATATGATATGTACTTTATGGATGCATCTTAGTTCTTGAATTTGTTATTGGAATAGCTTTTAAACTGAAATACAAGCTCTTCTCCGCTGTGAAAAGCAACTGTTGTAGTAGAATAAAAAAGCAACTTTTGTTTTAGTTTTGGTCTTCAACTGAATGTCTTATTTGACAGTATTTTGAATGTATGATTGTGAAGGAGAATAAGAGTGTTAGTGTTTGCTTTCCTCCAGATCTTCAGTATACGATGTAGTGATAAAAGGCTTAAAAATACATAATAGTATTTCTAACTCAATAAAGAAGACTACAGTGCAATGTAATACTAAAGGGAAAATTGTTATTAATGTGTCTCTAAAAGTCTATTTTTGCAACACTCTTTGCAATCTGGTTCCACAACATGCAGTATCTTAATGGCAGTGTCTTGTCATGTTAGAGTGGTAAAATAAAACTGCCATTTAAATAAGTTATTCTCAAATCATAGGGTTCACTTTCTAAGGCAGATTAACAAATGAACATGCTGGTGGTGTGTCAGATTCTGGCAGAATGGGGTAGTTGTTTTTATGTAACTTTTTGCTTTCAAAACACTGAGCACGTGCTTGAAGATGCTTCTACTTTACAGGTTACTACTTTTAACTAAAGATAACTAAATTGTCTGATTTAGTTAATTGCAAAATTTAGACAATTAAATTTTGTAATTAAGCAAATTTAATTGTTTAGCCTATTTAATTAGAAAGGTTTACTGAAATGCCTTTCCAGAAGCATAAGAAATTGCACGCATATGTGTGTAAAAGTAGGAGTTCCTTTGCAAACAAAATGCTTTTGAGTATTTTCCCAGTTGCATGTACAGAATTTTGTCTGTCTTTATTCACAAAGTGAAACATTTCCTATTCCTTTACTTTTTAGTTATGAAGAACTTCTGTGCTAACAGTAACTCCACAATAACTTTTCTCTATTTTTCTGTTTTCCATTCACATATGTAAGAGCAGCCAGGCTAAATAATTTGTAATATATGTTGATATTGTTTTCTATAAATTATTTTCCTCTGTTTCAGTTTTAGTAGTTGAGAAACAGGAAATACTGCAGACCTGTTCTTCTTTATTACTGAAGTAGAAAGCAAACATGGGAAGAAAATCAGCATGATTAAAAAATGTTTGAAATGCACTTGTTTCTTTTATACCGAACTCTGCTTCCCTGAAAGAAATGATGTGAAGGCACTTGAACTGCCACTGCTGTATGACTAAATATACGCATTCTATTGTTTACTAAATTTCGGTTCAGCAGCCTAACTCAGGGGGAAATACTTTGAATGTGAAGTCATTAATGCAGTACTGATGTTAAGGAACTCAGATGAAATGTGGCTTCAGGAATACCAATGTATAGGCTGCCAGCTCTGTTTTGATAAGTTAATTAACCTCAGTTTGTGAGTTTGAGTATGCTCATTGAGCCTGTTCTAAATAATAGCAGTCATGCACAACGTCCTGCTACCTTTTCTTCCTTTTAGGTTCTTGATCTGATTCTTCCTTCTGTTCTTTGTGCCCAATGTATGTTCTTAAAGAATGAACAACATATGTTCATGTCCGCTGTCTTACCTTTTTTCCAGGTGTACCAGATTCTTAGTATGAATTTTAGAATTAAAATAAATAAATCATTAAATCAAAATCCTCAGTATATGTATTGACCCTTTATAGAGGTACAGTATCTTTGTGTGCTACTGTGAAGGTGACCTTAAGTTTAGGAAGGATTTCTGTTGCTTGTTTTGTTCAAAATCTTCTTTTAGTGTTAAAATCCTCTTGCCCCCCATTGAACCTAAGTACCATATACTGGAGTAGAAACAACTCCAAAGTCTTTCTAAAAAGGAACATTTTAGGAGTGAAATAATGGGACTCTATGCTGTAATCTTTGCTATTCTTTTTTCTTTTTTTTTTTCATTTTAAATAAATATAGCTAAAGTGATGAGCAGTCATCTGTTTTCAAATACCTGATGCCAATTACAGAAAACTAGATATGTCTGCTTCTGCAAAACAGTGTTTAGTATGGGGAAGTTAAATAAAATCAAATCCCCTCTCTTACAATTTTTTAATTTCACATGTGCTGTGATTTATTAAAAATATTATGTCATACTGTGAAAGTATATGATAAAGTACAGAATACATAACCAATAAAGGACATCCACTAATTTTTATAACAATGAGAAACATGGGAGTATACCAAAATTGTCAGAGAATATAATCATTCTGATTATATGTGTGTGTATTTTTTTTCCTATGTATTCTTTTTAAGACCTAAGGAATAGATTTTATTTTTTTTTAATGGAAATGGTCTTCCAATAAAAATAAGACCTTCGGTCTTTTGTAAAATGATGGAGTGGATATATAACCTTACAACCCTTTGAAAGAAATTCTGTTTATGGTTATGTGTAGAAGAGAGAAACTTCAGGGAAAAAGTTGAAAATAGTATTACTGCAGTAGAATATATAAAAGGGTTCTTTTTTATGGCATTGTAGCTTGCCATTGGAGCAACAGATGTCATTTCTGCACAGAAATATTCTTCTGTTTTCTGTTAGGTCATATTAATTGTATTGGGAATAAATAGGAGTACCCAAATGTTTTAATTCCTCTGTAACAAATGGAGTAGCTGTAGTGTGGTGGTGTTTGTATTTGTTTAAGGGTGTATTTGGCTTACTGAAAGATTTGCATTCCTCAGTACATTCACCTCAAATTAATATTCTTTTTAATATTGAAAAATGTTGCAACCCTAGACATTTAGTTGTCTTTTCTGAATCTTTGTCATCAAATTTATCCTATATTAGTAACAACTATATTAAATGGCAATCTGAAACAAGTTTAAATATATTTTGATCTTTTCTTAAAATTAGTTATATATATATAAAATATATATTAGTATCTATTTAGTAGTATTATTATGAGTAATCAATTTCAACATAGTACATCAACTTCATGCATTTAGTAAAATATTTGGCACTGGATAGTCAGCGTTCCATTACAAACTATAATCACACTTCTAAATAAACACTTACCTAGGGGATTGCACTTCATAACATACGAGAAGCTTAAATTATGATATTTGCAGAATTAGGAAGACAGTCCTGCAGTGTCAAAATACAAAACCAGGCAAAGTAACTAGCCATCCGTTTCCATCAACTCCCTCAAGTAATTTTAAACAAAATATAACCGCATTGAAAGTATTTTTTAAAATTTCTGGAGAAGAGTCTAGATATTGTGCATTTTTGCATTAAGCTTGAGTATTATATATATTCAGTGGGTTTACAGAACATGTAAAGGGTAAAGCAAACTATGGCTCTCGCGATCACAGTAATTATTTTTAACTTTTTACTGAATTAATTTATTTTTTTGCTGAATATAGAGAAGGCACTGATAGTAATACTGAGAGCTGTTACTACTTTTTCTACCAAGAAAAGATTTTTTTTTTTCCCACAAACAATAAACAAATACTTTCAGCCGATTTACTGAACTGGTAAAATGAATAAATACATACTTAATACATACATAATATATAAACTTACACCTAACCTAAATTATTGTGTACGTGTCATCATACTTAAAAATAAAATGTGAAGTTATTTGCAACTTTTAAGAAGGCTTTTATCTTTACTGCAAAAACAGAACTGCTGAAAAGCTGCTATTGGAAGTGAAGCAATTCCCAGCCCACAGAACATGATCTGTTCCTTTAAATGCAGCAGTCTACGTGGTTTCACTTTACCTACGTGCTTTGCTAAAAAATAAGTAAAGCCACATAACTTTATCTATTTTCTTGATACATGAACTATTATATGAGTTTTCTGCATATTTTCCTCATCTCATGACTAGCTTAACTTCTATTGCAGTTACAGCAGTAGCATTTTGGTATGAATTTAGTGTTTGGACAGTTTTTCTCTCTTGCAAAACTCTGAAATTTGAAGCATCTGATAAAGCTCCTGATTGTGCATCTAGAAAGAAGATCTACAGGTTCAGATAATATACACACATATTTGTACAAAAGTTTGTGATTTACTTCCGAAAAAGGTCTTTTTTTCCTACTTTTTAACTCTTGTATTGTTTTCATGGAGGCTATTTGGATTTGTTTAGCCTCTAAAATATGGCCTGTGCTTTCATTCATAAGTCCAGTTGGAACATAACTAGTGAGAAGAAAATTCTTGATGTTAATGTTCTATAGCTGTTAAAGTGTTCCCTTTAAAGTTTTTGGTTGTTTGTGTAGTAACCATTAGTATATGGTGCTTTTCTTCATTAACCAAAGAACTTAATTTTGAAACAAGAAAATCTAAGTGATTTACTGTCCTGCAAATTGTATTAGAATTATTTTTAACAACCACTTAATTATTTTTTTTTAGCCTATGTATTACAAAAATAAACTAGTATCAAAAGTCCTACTACCAAATCAAAGGTTCCAAAGTGCATAGTTAAAGCCCTATGAGTATAAGTAATCTTTTAGGGTAAGTGTAGTGTTTAACTGATACATAAGATTTAAATTGCAGCTACAAATCTGAAAGTTGTTGTAATTTCAATTTCCCAGTTTTGTCAGGGATATTTTACAGGGCTTCCACTTTTTAAAGGATCATCCTCTACTGTAGAATCTACTATTACCTTTAAGTCCCGTGGCAGCTCTGTTGAAACTTTTTTTTTTTTATTTCTCTTAATTTGCTTTAATACACTAATCCTCTACATCACTTCTGTAGTGGATGAACAATTAATAAGAGGAACAAATCAAACACATTTGGTGATGTTCATTTAGTTCAAGAGTGTGTTGGAAGTTAAAAAGCCTCCATTTCTCTTTAGCAAGAATACTGCAAGTATACTGGTTAAAAACAAAGGTGGCATTTTTTTTCCAGACAGCTGAATACACCATTAGAATTTTTCTGGTATTCGCTAGTTTTCAAAATGCGCTGCAAAGCATGTTAGTCTGTACAGCCCTAAACACCTTCACTCTCTTAGACTTGAGAGAACTAGTTGAAATCTGGTATGCTTGTTAGCGAAGAGACAGCGTATGAGGTCTTGTAGTCATTCCATAGGCAAAAAAAGCAGATACTTCAGGTTCAGAAATCTGCAGAGCAGTGACATGGCGTTCCATTCAATTTTTTACCAGATATCACAGACTGGAAATGTGAGCTTTGGCTGATACTGCTGGGAAGGAGAGTGCGGCAGGCAGCTGTAATTCCCATCCTGTAAAGGTACTGATACTTAAAGTCTCTGTAGTCCAAATTGGTACAGAAAAATACTAAAATGTTGAATTTGGACCTTAGATATATTTTCATTTTCTGCCAACCATTCTTAGATGTTCTGTGGAAACATTTACAGTTTTTTGCTTCTTAGATATGGGTAAGGAGAAGGTACTTTAGAGTTGCTTGCAGGTTGCTTCCTGAAGTACTGTCTTATAACAAGACGACAGCACTGTGTGGAAGGCCATTCTAGTGTTTTCCTAGGGTTTGACTTGAAAAACAGATCTCTGAAGTCAATGATACTCAGTTGATTTAAATTAGGCCAAATTTCCATGTACTTCTATGTTTGGTTGTCTCCAAAATCAAGTTAACTCTCCTCATTGATTTTCCTGCCTCAAGCAAATGTAGCTCAATTTTGAGTCTTATTCTTTAAAAAAAAAAAAAAAAAAAGAGAGAGATTTTCTACTTTTGGAGTGATTCTTACCCATGTGATGTTGCTGAGAGGTATTTCAGTGCAGGGCAAGCTGCAGACATTTGTTCCAGTGCATTCATTGACTGTATCTTGGTAACATCAGGTTTGTCTGCAGTACTGTAGCAATTACAATTACGGTCCCTATAGGGAAGAATCATAGCAAAAAGTAAATTTATTTGTGGAATAAGATTTTAATTTTTTTTTGGTGGTATGCTCTTAAGGAATCATAAAGCCTAGAGAGAAACTGAACATTAACATGACTCCATCTACTGTAAAACCCATTCCGTTTTATATATTTTCAGGGAGTATGGAGTGGCACAGGAAGGAAATGGCATATCGCTGGAAAGTTGCTCTAATTCAGCACAGGATTCTTGTGAGAAATTCCTTCTAATATTACATCATCCTATTCTGTTCTTTACAGTTTACAGTCTAACTTCTTAATTTTTTTTATGCCACTTTTGTTCACACCAGTAGTACATGAAAATAAATTTAGCAGATTAAATAGGCTTTCATCAGTGTTAGCAGTGCACATCTGACAGCGTGACAATTTAGTACTATACATTTTATTGTACTGTGTTATGTGAGGGCTTATGGGTTGGTAATAAAATTACTTTTCCTTTTTAGTAAGGTTTGCTATTTTTTAGCATTACATTTCGCTGGCTAACATGAGATTAAACAAACAAAAATGTCTCAGCTGCTTCCAATTACTCCAATGAATGTTTTTGACAATAGTATAACTAACACTTCAGTAGAGGAAAAAAATGGTGCCCTTGGGGCAGGGGGGAAGGAGTGAAAAAAGGATATTTAATAGTTACTTCAATTATATATAGCAAGATATTTTTTTTTCTTCAATTCTGTTTTATTTTGCCTGAGCTTACTACTTCTATCTAATTTATGATTGCTTATCAAACTTTGCTTGTACCTAGAAGGAAAGTACTTTTCCTTTTCTATAATGTCAAAGGAGAGCCTGAAAAATTTTTATTTTCATATGTGCAGATGTAAGGTCATTAGTGACACTAGCAAAACACATTTTCAGGTACAATAGCAAACTCATTCTGTAAAACTACCCAAAGTGTGAAAAATTACTAGGATTTAGGTTGTCATCATAGATTTAGAAAAATATATACATAACATGAAGAATATCTTCTAATTAAGGAATTGTTTTGTACTGCTGGTTTTTTTTTCTTTTAGGTAGGTGGCATTTGTAGATGATGTACTGAGATGACCATGAAAACCTATGGCCAGCTTTATAACCTTTTATTGAACTTTCTCTGTGGATTCATAAACATAATGTCAGATGGAAGATGTCACTGCATTTTTTTCTTCTGTCTGCAGTCCTCAGAAGTGAAGTGTTTTTCTATATGTTATTTTGTGTTTTGCAAACATAACCCTGTAATTTTTCTTAATTTTTATATGGATTTTGTACGAACCGCTCTTATAAACCTAACTGGGTACATGGTGTATACCAATATTGAGTTAATCCTATCTTCCTTTTCTTTGAAGCTCATCCATCCTAGTTTTGTTCTATTAGTTAGTGATTTCCTCTTGTTAAAACTGTATGACTGTTTCTTATTCCCTCTCTCTGTTCTGCTTCCTGAGCCACACATGCACGATTTGTTCACACTTGTTTCAGTTACTGGATATGGCTCTGCAGTCATGATCAACTACAAGAAACTGTTATCCATTTGTGACTTTGTCTTCAAATATCTCATTTTGGTAGATTGCCTGCCATCATCTCATTTCAGTCTGTGCGCCAGAGGTTTGCTTCCTAAAATTCTGTATTTACTTGCTATAAGTGATCTTATACACAGATGTGGTTGGGATTGTGTGGTTTTGTTTCTTGCAATGACTCACATACCTAATTTTCCTGTCCCTGGTTCCTAGGACATCTTATCTTGACTGTGCTCATCTTATAGATACTCTACTTGGAACCAGAATAAATAATTTTAAAGCTGATCTATGTTCTCTTCACAGACACTTCCTTCTTTACCCAGTTTTTTTGGTTATTGCAGGTAACCTACCCTTTCTTTTCAAGACTAATTTGTGCATCAAATTGCATAGCCAATCTAGGAAATTTCAGATTGCGTGTGCCTAAACTTTGCTGTTTGTCTGTTAAAACCTTCAAATGGTGGTTGTTCTTTACAGGTTACCAGAGCCTTATGCAGGTCCCTGACTTTTGTTTCTTCAAAAAGCTACTTCCAAAGGCATTTAACTAAGATCTTTATTTGATCACACCACTTCAATTTCATGCTTTTTAATTTTTTGGCATGCCAAATCCAAAATGTTGTTCCTGCTCACCAGAGTTTTCTATACTTTAACTCCTTTTCCTTGGAAGAATTTTGCCATGTTGGACTCACAGCCTTTGTTAATAACTATAATTGCCCCAAACTGTGTGTGATCCCTTGCATGAAGAAAGCTGCTTTTAAAAACATTTGAGCTTTTATATTCTTCTCCAAACCTATTTGTAGAATCTGTCTTGACTGTGAAGTTATAAATACCAAGGATTATAGCTGCGCAGATACTGTCCCTTACAAATTATGAATTAATACCATTTTCCCTTTCCTGATTTTAAAAAGTACACCACAAAAAAAAAAAAAAGGAATAATTTGTTTCATTAAGTTTATGTGTTTACTTTTGCTTTAGACACCAATACTTTTTTCCTACTGCTTTAAACATCTTGTTCCATCTCTTCTGCTAGAGCGTAGGTCAACATGTTTCTGTTAGTATCTGAGGCCATGAGGCTCAGTTGTAAGGAAAGTGAGAGGGGAGAGGAATAAATCTTGATATGAGTATGAACAGCTAATTATAAAATCAACATTAAGCTAGAATAAAGTTCTTAATTTCATCCTTGAGTTTTACTGATGAGTTTATCAAAGCAGAGAGATAGGGTTTTTTAATATTTGCAGAATACGCAAATCTTGTTGCTCTAATTGTGTGGAAGATTCAATAGCATGGATTTCTTGGTATATGTAATTTAAATATCGTTATATTGTTGGTACGTAATAGAATGTTTAAGTGCACAGAAAACGCATGATGTTTTTCTTTTCTAAAATATTACTCATCACATACAAGAAGTATGCTGCTACTCTGAAAGCTATGCTTTGGGGACTTCTGTTGAGTTTTGTGTGTTAATAACTGCCATGTAATTAAATCGGGAAAATGGCAGTTCAGCACATTAAATCAGATACTTGTTCTTCTCTACAGTAGATGAAAACTCTTATGTTCATACATTTTATTTTTATGTTTAGTGTATTAGTCATGTTAAGAATGAAGGTATTTTTTACCTTTGTAAATAAAATACTTAAGGTTTAGTGCAGAAATATATCTATGTCCAAATATTGAGTTATACACAAGTAGTTTATATTCTATATTTTCATACACTACACTTTAGTTTGCAAGGTCATGGTATTTAGAATACATTTTGAGAAATGTACAGACTTTGAGATTTCATAGTGTTGAAGAAGTGTTTCAATATACAGTAACCTCTTTCCTTCTGCTGTGTGGCTTATAATAGTTATTTTATGCTGATTTAATGTCTTCCTTGAGAATACTTTCAAGGACATCTTTGATTAGATTGATCAGACTTAATGAATATGTATATGTATTGGACTAAATTGTAGGTTGCATTTAAAAATAAACTGTCCTGTGTGTATCATATTATAGTAGATTGCAGTGAAAGCATGGTGCCATCCATTCTAAATGAAAGATTAAGTAACTTCAGTGTAACTCCTTTAAAAAATATTGTAAAAATATTTTATTGTAACTCAAAATTAAATAATTAATTTTGAAATTAGCCTATGTGTTACTTTACTGAGATATACTTTTTTGTTGCCTTTTTTTTTTTTCTTTCAATGCCAGTTGAAATTTGAAAGCTCTGTTTTCTTAAAAGATGAAATTTAGATGAAACAGGCCTCAACATTAGGGGGAAAATGTTTTTAATATGAGTTAAATAAAATGTGTCCATGTCTGCTCTGCCAAATTACCAAATTGTTGCTAGTTAATATACTATTTAGAAATGTTGAAGTCAGAGGAAGGTACACATGGAAATGTCTTAAAAGGAACATTCTGCTGTCAGACAGTACCTTAGTAACTTAAGAACTTTTCTAACAGTCTGTCTGGTATGGTGTGTGGTGTAAGATGCTAATCATGTGTGTTTAACTGACAGTCATTGTAGTTCAACTGAAAGAGCTCTTCTTCCTTTCTAATGCCTTTGTTCATCCCACTTCAAAATATTTCAAGTATTATGGGAGCACTATACTGACAGATGGCATTGTGAAATGACTTTATCAGATTTGCATAGAGGCTCTGTTTTTTGAAGTTTGCTTTCTACCTGTCATTCCTGAAAACCAGGTATGACTTTCAAGACAGTCATAAAGAAAAAAACCCACAAAACTCTAGGCTAAACTAAGGCTTGTTACACATATTATGGATTAATTATAAAGGGTAGTTATAAAGAAAATTCTGCTCTGAGCAATATTTCTGCAACTTTCAATAAGGCTTAATTTGTTGATATTTATTGAGCAAGTCTGTTCAGAATGAACAGGCTAGAATGGTTTCTCTGCTGTGTTACTGCTTTAGGACTGACAGAAATAGGACTAAGAAAAATTCTGTTTGTTCAATCACTTGTTTAAGGTCCAGAACACAGAAGTCAGACTTGCTTTGTGGAGATTAAGGTTTTAGTCTAGTGTGAGGTCTCACTGTGAGTGTAGTTTAGGGAGACGTTAAAACTTGAAAAGGAAAATGAGGATGCCAGTTGATCAGGAACAATTCCATAGCTATGAAATGCTGTTATGTATAAAAATTATAACCATTCTGTATTGATAAATCCTTCCAGTAGTTTGTTATTATTTCATAAAATAAAACATTATTGAATTACTTGTAATTAAGACGTTTCAGTAGTGATTGCCACTTGTGAAGCTGGCTTCACTTCTGTTTCGGATCACTAAAAAATTTAGAAGGTAAACAGACTGAGTTGTGTCACCCAAATATTAGTGAAATGAGAATCTTACATGACCATTCATGAAATAACAGAAATGTTAATAATCTGTTAATTTTAGTTCATCATCCCATCCAAAACTACATTCCAAAACATTCAGAGTTAAAAAATTGTATTGTATTCATTTTATGAGAATGGCATCCTAAGGATAATGTTTGTTCTGTAGGAGTTTTGACATCAGTGAATGTGTTTGCTTATATTATGGGTGTTTATGGATTCTTTATTGTAGCTAAGGTAATCAATGCAGCAGGACCATAAAGAATGAACCAATATGACCTAAAGAAACTTACATGTGTGTGTGTGTTTGTATGTGAGAAGGAGAAAATTAATTGGCAAATAAGTATGTTGAATACAGGGAAATGCTTTTGGAGGAGTTGGCAACATCAGGTTTATTGTTTTCAACCTAAAATAAACTGCTTGATGATAAATGTACAACAATTGCTAATATAAACCAGACTGTTTTTATCATTATCGAACACTGTACAGATACATTTTTGTAAAGACGATGAAATCTGCTAACAAAAGGCTCATAACCTATTAGATACTGAAAATGCAGAATCATGCATCTACTAACTACAGCATAAATTCTCGAAAAGATATATTTTAACTAGGAAATCTACTAGGAATTGGTATCTTTTATCACTTCCATGCAAAGTTTTAGCAAACTCTTTTGAACTTTAAAATGGAAATTTTGCTTTAGAGTGTTCTGTAATAGTTTTGAAAATTGTTTTTTCATTCTATTTTTCATCATTGGTAAATTAGTAGCTGTATGTATAATAGAATATTTTGAAAGTTGGTATTAGCAGTGCTTTTACACAACTTAAATTTGTGCAAACTTTTATGTTAATGATGCTCAGATTTTCTTTCAAAGTCACTGTACTTGATGTAGACCTTATTGAAAAAATAATTCTAAATACATGTAAATTACTGTTATTTATGGACTACATAGGAGCATATATTTACTATAACTGTTTTCGAGAACATTGGTTTTACATTCATGTTTAACTTTGTAGTCATTGAACTGGATATTTAATACATTTAAAAGCCTCAATATCCATTTGCTTTTAGTTAATTTCAAACAGTTATAGCATATTATATCTTGTGTACTTATATTTTCTGTGAGTATAGTTATGTCAGCCTGCCTGCTTAATACTGACTTTTTAAAATTGTAATTGTTTTGCTGACAATTATAGCTTTTTAAATTTTCTTCATGTATTAAACTGATTTAGTATGAGGACTTCAGGTACAGGATAGCTTCAAAGTAGTCAAAATTTCTTGCTAAACAACTCAAAAAAATGAACCTGCCTCTACTGTATAAGTGGAATAGCAGTTGGGTTGTCTGTATACTTTATCTCTTTTCTGTTATAGAGAGATAGCTTGATTCCTCAATTCTATCTTCTTGTGTAATGACTTAGAAGACATAATGTCTGTCCTGATCAATTTTGCAGTGACCTTGTACTGATTAATGAAATCTGATGTTCTGAATAATTATCCCTTAAATTACGCTTCGTATATTGAGTTATGTTTTTAACACAAAGTCTGACAATGTGTAAAATATAAATGATATTTCAATAATAGCTTACTCGGGCCGTGTAATGATTGTTGCTTTCCTAAGTCATAGATAAGGAAAAACCTTCATGTTCAGGAAGGACAATACCATGTGCTGAACTTGAATGTCTGTATTGCCTATGTATTAAGGAAGTTGGATACATATGCAGATTCTGTTCTGCTGAAAATTGTGATTAAAGCCTTCTGCATTACTATGAGTTTATGCAGATTTTAATCTTCAGAAATACACTCATTGCAAGCCCCTTTGTGACAAAGTGAAATGTGTTTAAAGGTGACAAACTACTTAGTAATGAGCATTTACAAAAGAACCACCATGTCCTTTTATTTATTTTTGGACCCTACTCCATGAAACTTCTAGGTTTTGTATTAGAAGGGAGGATGAATCAATCCCTTTCCTGTGCCTTCATGATTTTACAGATGTCTGACATTTAGCTCAAGTAATTTCCAGGTTTTGAGGAGTGTAAGCTTACATTAATTCTTTTATTAGAAGCCAGCCTATAGCTTTAATTGTCCTTTTGGTCTCTCCTGAATCCTCTCCAGTTCTAATGCATCCTTGGGAGAAAAAGGGACCAGAACTGAATACAGTTTAAACATACAAAGAAACATCTTATGTCATCATATAACGTGTACTGTTCTCCGTTTTATATTCCTTTCCTAGAAAATCCTGCATTTGACTTTCTTTTTTACTATTAACATTGAGCCAACATTTTTATGGATATCTTAAGCAAAAATTTCACTCCTGATTGAAATAATTGTTTCAGAGTCCACTATTTTTGTGTGTGTGAAGTTAGGATTGTTTTTCTGCTTGGTACATCACATTTGTGTACATAGAATGTCATTTGCCATTCTTTTACCCAGTTACTTAGTCCTGAGACCCTTCTGTGGTTCTTCACTGTGACACACATCCTTATTGCCTAACAATCATCATCCAAATAACAGAATCCTCAGCACTGATGCCTGCTCCCATTTTCCAGATCCCTCATTGCATACCCCTATATTATTCTGTTAGAGACCTCTTCCCATTGTGAGAATGGATAGTTTAGTCTTTCCCTCTTTCCTTTTAATTAATTTTTTCCACATAAGGACATTTCTCTCTGTAGCAGTTTTCTTTCTTAATAAGCTTTTGGACAGGACATCATTGAAAACAGTTTGGAAAGGAGGCAGCAAAGGCTCTCTGTACTCTTATAATTAGAAGATAACTTTTCATAATCTCCTTCATATAACATGTTCAGGGTATTTTCTTTAATCTACCATTTCATCATTGAGACTTCAAATTTTAATTCAGTAGCTTATTAGAAAATAATTTAGAATATATATTTAGAACTGTATGCTATATTCTTCATATCATTTACACTGTGGTACAACTTTGTTGTCTTCTAATCTTTGTAGTAACCAGTGTGTTACTACTACATAGTGTAAAACTGTGTAGTCAGAAACAGTTCATGTTGTGGTATATCTTATGATTCCTACCTTGTTACAACTACAGATGCCATTCAAATCTAAACATTTTCCTCATAGCATTTACACAGTATATCTTGCAGTCTTTCCTAGAATCATTCCTATAAGTATCATATTTCTTGTTATGATCTCATCTTTCCTGCTAATCCTGCTGATTTATGAATTCTACAAAAGCTACCTGAGGCAATAGAGAAAACAGCACTTTAAAATATTAAAGTAAACTCAGATTAAAAAGGCTAACTTTTCCATCTCAATACTGAAGGAAATTTCAGAAATGCTCCTGGATTATATCATAAAGCTTGTAAAATAGAAGTTTCCTATTTCATACTCTTATTTACAAAAGAGTAAATATTCTTTTTATAATATCCAGTATTCTAGTATATAATGACCTTTTGAAATACCTTTTCGAAATCTAGCAAGACAATTATTATTTTACTGTTTCTATGTAAAATTATACTTTTTTATTTTTCTCCCTTTTTAATGTTGTACAATGTATTTATTAAGGTATGTGAGTTAGAAAACTTGTTTGCTGTGTAGTCCTAATAATTTTTATAGCTTTGTTATGTTACTGTATCTGTAGCTTTTTGAAACTATGCATCTGGACTCTTTCTTAGTATTAAGTTTTTGATCGTTACCTCTTGTAGTATTGTCTATTTAAGACAGAGTTGCCAAAATAAAACTTAGTATTTAGGCAATAGCATATAGTTTAGAATATTCTTTTTCTAACATTCCCCTGCCGTACCAGTATTTCTTTAAACTGTATTTCCGCATTGAGGAAATATTTCATTGACATTGACAACCAGGTTTGTTTCCAGAAAAGTTACAGTTTATTTATAATCTGTAATTGCCTTAAAAGTAGTTTAGATTCCATGCATTACCATGCGCTTGTTTACACTTGAGTTTTATCTTTGTCATCTAATTAAATACCTTTCTATTGATACATAAGTTCTTCTTTACAGTGCTCATCTAAAAGGACTGGGAAATGTCAAAACATTGAAAACTATTCCTGGATAATTTTCAACAGTGTATTTGCACAGCTAAAGAGGAAGATTGATAGTGTGAGTTCCTAATAATAATCAGTGTCACTTTCACAGATCACATTTGTGTCTAGATACTCTGAGAAAAAACCTGTACTGTAGATGAGGGAAAGGTGGTGTCAAAATACAGCAAGACAGACTGCTGCAGTGCATTAAATTTCCATTAGAAAATCTGGGGATAATGACACAACAAAAACTAAACCCATGCAAGGACAAAATTAAAAACGGAGAGTAAAGAAAACTATGGAATAGAATTGTAGAGTAGTGCAGTTTGGGAGGGGTATCGGAAGATCTCTAGTCCAAATTCATTCTTCAGGCAGTCAGCTGCACAGGCAGACCAGGTTGCCGGTGGCTTGGCTTTACTGTACAGCTTCTCTGCAACCTGCTCCACTGGAAGACAGTCCTCACCGTGAAAAAGTTTTTCTATGTGTCTAATTTGAACCTCTCATTTCAATGCATTTCCATGGTCTCTTGTCCTCCCACCATGCACCGCTGGAAGGTGGATAAGTCAATCTTCTTGCTGACCTTATAGGTATTAGGGAGCAGCTTTTGGGTCCTGAAGCTGCCTGTTCTCCAGACTGAGGAAAGAGGCAAGTTCCCTCAGCTTGCCCTTGTAAGGGCAGATGCTCCATACCATTAACTGTGTTGGTGGTGCTCCACTGAACTCCAGTTTATCAACATCTTAGTTGTACTGGAGGGCCTAAACCTGGACTCAGTACTCTAAAAGCAGTCTAACGGCTGCCAAATAAAGAGGGATAATAATTTACATCAATCTACTCCAGACCTTTCCATCAGTCAATATAGTTGATCTGAAATACAGCGAGCATTAAGTCAAAAATAGGGCATGTTAAAATATTATTGTTAATTTGTAAATCTAAATTATGTTGCTTCTAATACTTTAAAGATTACAGAATCAGATGTCTACCCAGGATGCATGTCTCTGAAGGAGGTTGCATCACAGCTTGTTGGAAGGCAAATGGTGGAAAATTCTAAATGTAAAATGAAAGAGAATACAGGGAAATCTAGGAACTTGGCAGTTTTATTAAAACCTGTTAAATCGTGTCCCGTCAGTGTAGGCAAATACTTGCCTACACACCTTGAATTTCTTGCTTTATTATTTCTTCTCAGTTCAGATGAGTTCTTAGACCTTTGCAGAATTTGGTACTTGTTTATTGCTGTATTAGGCTGTGCTGGGTGAACTAGGATGAAACTGTTGGCCTGAATGTAAAAACTGAGTGAATTCTGAGTCATGTCCCTATAGCTGTGGCAGGACATTTTGGATATTTTTTAGTGTGCATAAGCATAGAAGAAATAGGCCTAAAAAAGAACAAAACCAAAAAAAACCCCAACAAAACCCAACAAAACAATCCATGCTTATTTTAATGCCAGCAGCACTACTTAATCTCAAAGTTGCTGCTATTACTGTTATTTCTAATCCTTCACCAAAATATGGGTTTGTGTGTGTGTGTGGATTTTGTTCTTTCTGTGTACATGTAATTCTCAGTGGTATCTACGTGCAAAAAATGTTAATGCTTTTACTTTTTCTTATCTACAAATATTTGTCTTTTGGGTGGTGTTAATACTCTGTAGAGGAAGCAGATAATTTCTTATGTTTTTACAGCACATAGCATGGTGATTTCTCTTATAAATATAGGTGGTGGTTCTAAAAATGAATAGCAATTAACTGGAATTAGTGACTAGAACTGGTGTAGCAACAGGTGATACCATATTGGTAGGAGGCAGCATGTTAATGCATTAGAGGAAATGAGCTTGAGCGTTTTATGTAGATAACCCCAGTAGTCATAGTTGTATGAATCAGGAAAATTATAACTGATTTCCAGGAGAGGATGATGTAACTACAACTCCAATTAGATAAAATTTTAGTCTTAATTTATATTAAATTGGTACTTAACAAAATTATTTGACTTTTACTATAATTTTAAGCTTTGTGCTGCTGCACAATTTTCTTAACAAATTCATTGCATCTTCTAATATCTGTCCACATACAGCAGATGACCACTTTTTTGTTCATGTCAACAAAGAATGTATATTTCATTTATTGCTTTAGAAGTAACAGAAACATACCAGTGGCATTACAGAAATGTTGCAATCCTAAGAACAGAAAGGTAGGTTATGGATAGGAACATAATGGTAACAGTTTAAAAGCATTTTTGGGAAGAAAGCAGGGTTTCCGGTTCCTTCAAATTAATTATTAAATAGATTTATTATAATTTTTTAATACCATGGCTTTCACAAGTTTTATGTTTCACACCAGATGGCATTCCAAAAGTGGGAAAGAAAACCTGTAAGCGTAACAACTTAGATGCAATGATAGTGATACGGGAGGGAATGACTCTGTTATGGAGATACTGTGGATAAGGTGTTACAATATTGAATGCTCTTTAAAGACCTAAAGGAAAAAAAATATGTATTTGGGGTTCTGAAACATAAAGAATTGCCATTTTTGTTCTGGAATAGTAGTAGTGATCCCTAGTGAAAGGTCCCAAGAAAAAAGTTAAAAGTAGTTGAGGCCATGGAACTGTTAGCTGATTGCTGTATGAATTATTTCATAAAGGCACACCCCGAATATATGAACCTCCAAAGAAGGGGCTCTGAACAAAAATAACACCAAGAATCTTAACATCATAGTGAACTGCTGACATAATCCTCACAGTTACACAGAAGGAGGAGGGGGCATCAGGAGCAGAAATCTGCATCTTTGGCTGTGTCTGTCTGCAGGTTTGAGCATGCCCGAGTGCTTCCTTGGGCACTGAAGCGTTTGTGGAGCTGTGACTGAGTTGGTAGTTTTTCCTGCTACAGAACGTTCTGTTCCATTGTCAACTGCCCCTCAACAATTTATGGCGTGGCTCAGCCATCCGGATGTCTGAAGGGTTTTATCTGGTAGCCAATTTGAATGTGACATCTTGCTTTGGTCACTGGGAGCAACAAACTAGCATACAGGGAAGGGTGGTCCTTGCCAGCTGATCTTAGTGATCAAAACCAGTTCACTAGCTGAGGCTATTGCCTTCCTATTTACAAAGTCTGTCTAATAGAGATTTTCTCTATCAGTTCTAAAAAGGGAATAGGTCAGGTATGTATGTAATTAAGCAAGTCCTTATTCTGTGGTGTGGCTTATGAGTGGTACACGTGCTAGAAAATTGTTTTTCTCTTTAACTCATGTAGCTGTTTCCATGGCTAATAGAATATTTGTGGGCATCTTCATCCTGATGCTGTCAGAGACTCGTCGGTGGTGGTTGGCTTTTCTTTGGGGTCCTATCCTTTTAACCTTAATTTTAATAAAGCAGTCGTCTTCTTCTCAGGCTGTATTCATGACATACCACTTTCTTGGGCATTATATTGTGTTTGACATTTCAGATTTTCCTGTCATTTTCTGCAAACAGTATTGTTGGCTATTATGAGACATTTTCTCTGTAAACTGGGAAAAAAGATTGGATATGGTGAGGTATACACTGTCTGAGTGTTCTCCCCTATGTTACCTTTTAATTGTCTCTGTGAATGTGACCTAGCACGGATTTCTGAAATATATATGGACTAAGTTAGGAATGATTACTGTTATTCTTTTTCATCTGATGTGCTAGACACTTTTCAGGTTCTTCTATAATATTTGTGTTAGGAGCTGAATTGTGGGTCTGATCTAATAGTGTATGTCTTTGGTATATTCTGTCTTGATACGTAGAATGTAGATAAAATTGTGTTTCCTTGTGCATTAGAAGTAATCAAAATGCTGGAAACAACTTCTTTGCACACAGTTCGATTCCTTTACTTCCTCCCTCCCCTGGTGGGATGGCAGTAAAAAATGCTCCTTCTTATGCTCTTTCAAAGTAAGTCTAATAGGCCTTTCACTCAGAAGTGTAACTAGTAAGTAAAATGTTATGTTTACCTTCCAAGCTATAAAGAAAGGCGGTGCAGTCTTGTCTCTGCTAATGTTTTGGTTTTGCTTTGTTGAAGTGTCACACCCAGTAGTTCACAGAGATTGGGACTGTTAAAGCCTATGCTATAAAAACTCTTTCTGATCCTATCTTAGTTCTACTTGTTTGTTTTAATGTTGTCCAAGTAATAATGTTTACCACAGCTCATCACAAACGAGGGAAAATGTTTGTAAACTGAAGTTACACCTAGGTTTGTTTATTGTTTTGTGCTTATTTTGGTCATAACACCTTTGCCATTGCCAATCTCAACTGTGTTTTCCACCATCGTATTTCTTTGGAGTGCTTCCCTTCCTGTCTGGTACCTTTGGACTCTCAGGAGTGGAGCCTGTTTACTAGAGTTCCTGGGAGCATTTACTGCTTAGAAATCTGTTGGCTCATTTTCAGAGCAACTTGCAGCATTAACTTGCATAGTTTCAGTTTGGGGTTTCATTTTTCATAGTCTCATTTTGGGGTTTTCACATGTGAAAATCCTATTTTGTTTATTAAAATGAGCCTTATAGATACTGAATTCTCATCTGGGATCCACTGGGTCTTAAATAATATTTTTTTGTCTTGCTCAGTGCTACATAGGATCATTTTCAAGGTTTATGCCCCTATTAACACTTTTGCTTTTCCATGAATTGTGGAAATTTACCAAAGCACTTTCAGGGGAAAAAAACAAAACAAAACAAAACAAAAAAAACCAAAACCCAAAGCAGAACAAACAAACTTAAACCCTCTTACTTCAGCATAACTTTTGTAATTGGGCAAAATGAAGTTTGGGCTTTTTCTGATTGTATTGGTGTTGCATACACAGTATCTTTTTAAGTCTTTTCAGAAACTTCCATTCAGGGAACTTGAATCTTTTTACATGCCCACCCAGACATGAGAGTTTACAGCACTACCCATTCTGTTCTCCCTACTATTTCTCTGAAGACAAAAAGAACGAGACGCACTGCTTCCAGTCTGTCCAGTGTTCCTGTGTGAGCAAGAGCTTCAGCAAATTTTCCCTTTGTCAGAACAGAGTGGGTATGCTGGCATCAGGTGTGTCTTCTGTACTGCTAAAGTTTTAAAAGCCAGCTGAAACAAGATGCAGAATGTCTCCAATCTGCTTGCCCTTTAAGAGAAACCTCAAATCATTCACTGCTCTCCTGGTGACAGCTTCTGAATTTCTCAGTACATGTCATACCTTAATGATATCTGTAATTTCAATACTGATTTCCAGACCTTGTCTTTACTGGAGACATAACAATCTCAATAACGTTAAGCTTATTTGTCACAGTGAAATTGTTGTGCTTCATTTTTCCCAATGACTTGTCAAGTTGTTCATCTGATTCTGAAGCTGAAGAATCATTAGGCCATTTAAGCTGTTCTAAACACAAGCTCTCCAATATTAAAAATAATACAGATATAATTGAAAGTTATACCAAATATATCACTACTAACAGGAGTTCTGCTGAAGCATTCAGTAATTTCTGTATAGATAACTTGGATTTTCTATTTTAAAAATACACATGCATTTTGGTTTTGCCGTGGTTATGGCTTCTAAAGTCTAAACCAGGGCAAAAAAGGTTGCTTAGGACTGAAGAAAATAACTAACTTCCAGAACATTATTCAGTTCTATAAAAATAATAAACTATACTCTGCTCAAAATTTAAATGGTTTCTCATTTGTACCTAACCCTTGCTTTGTTTTGAATACCACAATTACCCAGATATGACCCTTTCATAATATCCTATAGAATGCAATATATGTATATCTTGGTTAGTTTTATGTAGCCTTGTTTTCTTTTTGTCTATAGAAGTTTCTCGGATGATAAGCCCAAATATTTGCAGTATTTTTTAAACACTCCTACCTTTTTCTTGATGGGTAGAGTGTGGAGGATTGTTCTTGTTCTTTAGTTTTAGAATATTTCCTAAAATAATCTTTATGTTGAGTCACATTATGCTTTTCTATTCTAAACTTATAACAGCTGTAATAGGTGAATGAGAAGAGACATACCACCCCATGAGTCTCCATGCTGTGGGAGAAGTATTCTATAAGCAAAAGCATTATTATTCTGTGAAAACATTCTTTCTCTCTCCAAAATGCTTTCACCTGCCAGTATTCACTTTTAAGTGTGGAAAGCTACACAGAACTTGCTGCCCTTTCTAGTGTGTTATACAATAAGAACCCTGAATAAGAGATGCTATAAAAGGGAATTAAATTATATGGAATTGGGAATTATGATGTTTTGTGTTTGTTTTAGCCTGAAGCCTAAATGTTGCTCTGGACCACATCATGTTCTTGGTTTCAATAAAAAATGGCTGGTTTACACGTTGTACTGGTTTTGTTCCTGATCAAGCCAGTAAAATATGTTTAAGTCAGGACAACAACTTCTGACAGTTTACAAGGAAGGCTTTTAGACTATTGATATTTATGTGTATAATATCATGCTGGAAGAAATTCAGGAGAAGCTCAAGCTCTACGAGTTTATCTTGCCCAATTTTCTTTTGCCTCGTTTTCTCTATTGTTTACTTATTCACCTGTTACTGTTTTGCAGATGTGGTTTCCTTTTTTAATATTACTTACAATTTGTCAGGAAAATATTCAGATACAGGTTCTCTTTCTGCTTCAGTACTGCAAGGATGTAAGCAGCTAAAATACAGTAGTGCCAAGTTCTGAATAAGTTTCTCAGCTACTTTCCAGTAGCTACTGATCAGCATGTCTGTGTTTGTGTTACTCCAGTAGCTTTCACGGCTAAAGGTTCCAAATGTCATTGTCTGCCTGCTTATCCCAATTTCTGCATGCGTCCTCCTGTCCAGTTGAGTAGGTTAAGTAGGTCTATACTCAGCTAACCACATTCCATGTAATCCCATTCTTTCTAAAGAAACATCAAGTTTTTTGTTTTCTTTACCAACTCTTGAAGGCAAAAGGCATACATACAAGTGCTGGATATTGGTGTTGTAAATCCATGTTTCGCTCACATTGTTAGTAAAATAGTTATGCAAATATGTGTCTGAACTTGACAAACTTTTTTTCCTCCACTTGGTAGTAACTTATTCTTTGTCTGTGTAGTACATTTAGGAATCATTGGGTTCTACAACAGGACACTTAGCACGCTTCAACTGTTTTTACAAAAAAGGGGTAGTAGCCAATGTGCACACAAGTTGAGTATTAAGGAATCCAGTAAGTTTTGGTGTTCACATTTTCATTATTGATAATTTATGTTCATTTGCCTATTGCTAAATAGTGTTGCAAATGAAAGCTTGTCATTATTGACAAGTCTTAAATGAGTTAATGCCCTTTGCAAGTTATTTGCTGCTCTGAGATACTGCCTTCACTCACTACCTATACTCATCATCTTCACTTATATTTAAGATACTAAAGCACTAAACTACCTCGATATCTTTTGGTTGTAATTTCCTGTGGTTAGTTATATGGGAGAAAATATAGAAATGTATCAAGAAAACTGCCGCTGTTGGATGATTTCTTTTTTTAATATTTAATTTTTTTATTACAGAGGTAGTTATCTCCATGTAAAGCCCTAGTGAAACCAGGGCTCTTTAAGTTTTGTGTTTGTCAGCATCTAGTAGAAGAAAATCCCAATGGATTTGTAAAGCTGGCATTTATGGTAAGCTACCACTGTCATTTAAAGAAATTTTACTTTGAGATGTCATCTTGAAATTAAGCACAGACCTTTGACTGAAGTGATGAGTGAAGTCTTATGCAGGCCTTTTAACTCAAAGAATATGTGCTGCTCATTTATGGGTTTTTTCTCTTTGCTGAAGGAAAGACAACATTCCTCTGTGGTTTGTAATAAAATGTGAGTGAGGACTGCTATTTCCAATAGATGATGATGATTTCCTATAAACAAAATTCAGTGTGAAAACTAATTGTGTAGTGAAAACCACTAAAACTGACTTTAGGGACAGCAGTCAGAGTCATAATATTAAACCAGTTTGTCCATATTGCTCTATGATTGCAGTATTGATTTGGGTTTTTTAACGGCTGTATTGTAAGCATTGCTGGAGGTAACCACTGAACATTAATTATGTGTATTTCATTCTGTTTCCTTAACACTGTATTTGGCACGTTGTAACAGAACAGTGTAGGTTGTTGCACGGTTTGAACTCTACCACTCAGGACAGACCGACCTTACCATTCTTACCAGTCTCGTTTTCTGTCTTCCTGGCTGCAGTAGGTATTGGTGATTATTTGGGAGGAAAATCTCATCCAAGAGAATACTTTAAGAGGAATTTTCTCTAAAACATCTCTTTATTTTATAATGATTCACTTTCTGATAACACAGCTGGCATTATGTTTTTAGAAAGATAAATTAAACTAAACCATAAAAAAAATTACCTTAAGACCATAAAAACCCTAGAGAAATGCTTTCAGTGGCATTTTTCTTGGAGTTTTGTGTTTGCTTGAATTTTTCTGAATAATCTTGTTATAAAAACAGAAACATCTGTCCTTTGGTTATAAAATCCAATGTATTTTCCTGTGTTGAAGATAGTGAGGCTGAGAACTAGTTTGAAGGATAAAGTAACATGGACTCATGTTTTCCATTGTAACTACTGTCTGCAAAAAGATTTATTTTTCTACAGTTTTAATTATATTATTAAAAATCATTATTGGAATTCTGCATGCCCACAGCTTTTAGAAGAACTTCAACTAGAATATATAGTTTTAAGTTATAAAAAGCAAACTAGACTGACTTTTATGTATAGTCATTTAATATATTTCATATTTTATGAAACAGTATTAAATGTTTTTAGATCTATGTAGCTTTCTTGAAAGATCAAAGCACTTGGCATAAGCAAAAATCTGTTGAACTTGGTTTCTGTTTATGGTATAAATTAAAACTCTCAGAGTGCGGTTTAACCAAAGTTTGATTTATTGCTTTATTTGGCCCTGCATCAGGATGGTTGTGGTTTTCCATTCCTGTTTCCAGTAGAGTCTTCATGTGTTTTGATTTCAAGTCCTTGCATAGCAGCTGCTCTTTATCTGGGTGGTAAAAACTTTTACTATAGCATAAGTAGGCTTTGGGGTTTGTTTGGTTTTTTTTTTTTTTTTTTTTTCAAATTAAACTGAGATTTATCTGTTTATTCAAGGTGATGCATTTCTGTATCATAATTAAGAATTTAAGTTTAGATGTTATTGTAGTTTATTTTTCAATGAAGACATTTCCCAGATCAAATCAGTACAGGAAGAATCTGTAATTACAACCACGGTCAAAGTTTCCTATGGATAGATATTTTCTTTATTAATGTATTTTTTATGGGTGAGAGACATGCACTACTTTTTTGTTTCTTTTATATAAATTTCTACACTGCCTATTAATGAAGAAAATTCCTTTATGCTCAGCTTTAAAATGTGTAATAATTGACTGTTTTCAGTTTTACACCTGATCTCATTAGTACCGTATGTTAATAGTGACTGTGAATGATTTTTCCTTGTTACAAAACTGGCAGGCCTTGTAATATGAAAAAGCTTATATTTACTTAAAAAAGTGATTAAACTTTTATACATGTATATGTTTGTGATTGTGTGTGTGGCCACATATACATATATATATGTCTGTGTAAATTAGGGAATCTGTACAGAATATATAATATATTAATATTATAATGATAATTCAGCGTTCTTTTCCAATTTTATATGTTTGGTTTTTTATATATTTTGCATTTTTTACAAATATATATAATTTTTACAAAAACAGACAGTTTTGCTAAATCTTTTAGACAAGATGTTTATCATGGGTATATATATATATATATTTTAACTAAAAAATGAGAAAAGCATACAGTTACCTGTAAGAGGGAAGGTTATCCTGGTATATGAGCTGCTTTTGGTTTTGGTATCAATAATCTTTGCTGTAATCCTGACTAACCCGTTGATTTGGGTATAAAATAAGCTGCAAGGGTTACATGAGTTGCTTCACAGTTGGAATGTATGGTGTGAAGGTATAGCACAAGCGGTTTCAGAAGTACACAAAAATCATTTTAGTAGTAAATTAAATTAAGAGTCATTTGATTTAAACTTAATCTCTTAGGACAGTGGTTGTGGGTTTTATTATCTGGTTTTGTTATTAAGTGTAGCGATTAACAGTCTGTAGTTAGACATACTGTTTAATGCAGAGTCCACTGAACTCATTAAAAGAGTTCTGTTTTGGATTATGCCTTCAGCAGTGCTTATCTATTCAAACATCCCTTATGATTTAATCTGAGTGGAGAAATGCTGATGTTTGGGGATTTGTTGACACAAATTGGTAACAAGAGGCTCTAAAGCAAGGGTACCATTCCTTGACCCATTTTAAGAAAATATCTTGAACTGCTTATGTTGTGATGGTGCCTTAAGTCCCAGGTAGAGCATGACATTCTGAAGACAGTTGTGATAAAATCTGCTCCACTTAATTTAAATTGTTAACAAAATACAGGTGAATGGTTGAGTAGGTGGGAAGAGAATACATTAAGAGAGGAGACAATTATTTTAGACAGGTGTTCACGCATAAATTAGCTGTGACAGATGTCACAAAAGGACACATTATCAGGTAGTGAGAATTATGGTAATGCAGATATTTAATATCAGTTAAGATGTTGATTTTGTCTTTTAACTGTAAGTTCTTTCAAAGCATAAAACACAAAATTGGAGGGAATATACAGGTGCTTTTGGGATAAACAAATGAGTGAGTGTTCATGACTGGGAGTAAACCGCCAGGATGGTAATGCAAAACAAATTACACAGTGAAAATATTTCATTTGATAGAGTAAACAAAGGAAGGAAACCACCACAGAATAATTAAAGTGAAGGAGGTAAGTTTGGGAAGGGACTGAGTAGAATAAGAAATTAAAGAAATAGAGCCAGCATTTAAATGGATATAAAAGCAGGAAAGTCAGAGAATGAAAGCTAAACAAAAAGAGGATGCTGATTCAGAACTATACCATCAGGATGCAGACTTTCAGAATTACTTTGTTTGTATACATTAAGCAGAAAACATTGCAGGTTTATGTTACACAGAAATACTGAAATAAAAATGCAGTCTGGATATGTGAGTTAAAGATTTATCCACAGTACTCATTTGCCTAGAAGAATAGAAAGCAAAAAGCAAGGAAAAAAAGTTATGTTTATATTTCATTTTTATTAATGTATCAATATATTGTTCTTCAGTTTATAACAAGTTCATTTCAGAAGTGACAGGTGCATTTTTATGTTACAGAAAAAATCCAGGAAGCTGAAAACACCATTACAGGAGTCAAACATGACTTACCAAAAACATAAATTATTTTCATCAACATGAACTATTAGCTTTTTAACCTCATTTTTTTTGATCTCAAGGATTCTTTATATGTAAATGGCAATTGCAATTTTAAGATTAGTTCTTTCATTGTACAAGTGATGAACTTTTTTTGAAGACTTCACCTTCAAAAGAATTCAAGTAGCTCATTCTGAAACTAACAAGGTCTCACTTTTTAAAAAAGACATCACTGAAATAGGCAGCCTGGTGTAGCTGATCCTGCTTGAACCGGGATTTGAACCAGGTGATCTCCAGAGGTCCCTTACAGCCTCAGCCATTCTGTGAAATATATACGTGTTGTGAAAAACAAAATGCTATAAATAGAAGCAGATGTATGATGAACATCTGATTCCATCACAGTGTTTTGACAGTTACATAGTAATTACTAAGTCCTGTGTATTTTGAATTTTTTTTTTTGGTATTTTTTTCCATCATGGAGACGAAGCTTGCCTTGCATGGGTTTTTTTTGGTGGGTTTTTTTTGAGTCACATTGAGTTTAGTGGGAGGACTCATTTGAATAACGTGTACTTGTGTGAGTAAATATTTGAAAGACTGAGGACATTAATTAGTTTCTGTATCTACTTGACAGTATTTTTCCTTCATTGCTGAGAAGCAATGGCATTTCTCTTATGTTTTATCACAGTTTTGTGCTTATTGTTTCCATGGTAATCCTTTTTCTTCCACTGTGCTTCAAAGGAACTAGAGGATTCTGTGAGGTTTTCTATTATTATTTATTAAATTGTGTGAAATCCTAACTGAATATACTTTTCTGTAAAAATTATTCAAATAATTCTCTCCAGTGTAAGTACAAGTGTACTTTTAACTATTGGGGCATTATAATTTTATCTTCCTACCTTTTTAGCCATAGTCCAGATTTATACTTATTTCATATTCAACACATTTTACAAAAATTGTCTTTATCTACTTATTCCGCAGTATTCCTAAGTTGCATTTTATGGTATCAGAATAACTTAAAACTGTTGAAGACAATCTGCAAATGCTTGTCTGCAAATAATATGATTTCCCTACAAATCAGGCAAAGTGCAATATTGAGCATGCACAGTAACTTAGAATTTATTACATTTTTCTGCAGTTCCAAAAGGCTAGTATTCCACCTACTGTTAAGAGTCAGACTCAAGCACGCTCTGTTGAAATGACATATTCCTAGTGCATCATTGGGATATGCTTACAAACCAGAGACATTCTCCTGTGCTATTTCAAGAGCTTTCTTGAACAGTTAGTTTTTATATTTTCAAGGAAGATTTTTGATGATGCAGTACGGATGAAATTCACTCCATTCCAAGAACAAATAGAATAATGAATAATCTTTATTGCTTTCTTCTCTTTCAGGTAGGTGAGACGTTGAATGAGTTCAGGTGGGGCTGGTTAGAATAGTAATTAACACTTCATCCTTCTTAAGAGAGAAACATAAAGAACACCTAAATTAAAGAACTGAAACTGAGGGTTTTGTCCCCAGAGGCTTAGTGCTATGGTTTCATGATCCTCTGACGTTAATTTAAATGTCAGTGCCAAAAAAGGTAGTCTTGCCCCAAGCCATGCATTTCAGTCCTTTCTCTGCATCAGCAAGAGCATCTGTCCAGCTTTTCAGCAGGTCTCATCAGCTTGCTCATCCATTTGAAAATGATTTTTTAAATTTTTTTTTTGTGGTGGAGGGAGTTAGGAGGATTAGTTTGCAAGCTGATCACTGAGCTTATCTAATTCATTTTGCAGCCACAGGAATACTTGTGCTGGTGTAAAAGAGGTAGCCAAAACACCTGGTGTGGGAAGGAGGAAGGAGGTGTGTTCCCCACGGAGCTGAACAGGTTACTGACCCAGTCTGTCCCTAGCTGTTCCTTGCGGTCTGTCTGCTGGGAAATACTTTATTATCAGAAGTATGTAATGCTATATAGTCCCCTGCCCTGTAATTGCATGCAATAGAAGAGACAGTCTGGGTTTTGAGTCTTAAATTTCTTTCTCTCTCTGTTTTTGGTTTTTGTTTGTTTTAGGACAGAAAACAATAAATTTAAATAGTTAGTAGTTTAAATAGAAGTAACACAGACCTGAAGGCAGAAACATGTTGGAAAAAACAAGCAAGAAAATTAACCTACCACCTACCTCCCTACTGTGAGATTATAGGGTGGATTTTTTCTGGTTGTTTTGCTTTCCAGACTAATAATTTAAAGTGCAGACCATTCTAGGTCTGAAAAGAAGCAACTGCCCTCTCCCACCAGAAAGTTCCTTCTGAAAGAGAGTATATAAAAGGGAGGCAACCTTCTTCCTCTCCAATTCCAACCATAAGAGTTTCAGGAAAATGTAATGCGCCAAACATGCATTAAACTGAAAATTTCTACCATGTGTCATTGGGGAGGAATTACACAAATATGTCTAACAGAAGATAGAGAGGCAATATCTATTAGAGGGTATTTTTTAATTCAGGTGGACAGCATTAAAGTTGAAATAGTTTTAAAAATTTCACAGATGCAGCAGAATGATTAAGCCCATAAGGAACAAAACTTGCAGTTTTGAAGCCTGAATTTACACATTTTTCAGCTGTGCATGGATAGTACGGTGCCCTGTATTTTAGTTTCTGTTGGTAGGCATTAGGAGATAGAAGGGAGGGGGGCTAGAGTCAGGGAAACTGCGTTTTTTAGTAGGAGTCATGGTTATAATTTAGTGAATGCTATTCCAGAAATTCTGAAAAGCCCAGCTTTTGAGAAACATGGGTTCACTTTTCTGGTTTTGAGTTCTGTTGTTTAATTAGTATCACAAATGTTTGCTATGGCAACCAGTTATTAAAATAGTGTGCTACTTGAGCATATAATAGTTGGTGTATGAATTTTAACTTGTCTCTTAATTGCACAAAATGAATGTTGTATTAAAGTCACTTTTTGTGACAGCTGATTATTAAAAGAAAGTGGTTCAAGTTTATCGAGTAAATAGTTATAAGAGTTATTGGCAATTTTTTAAAAAATTAATGTTTCTCCCTTGCTTTATGATTACCTGGAATTAATTCCAGTAGGACTTAACTGTGTTTAGTCAGGAAAACACACAATCACCCTGTTTACCAGTATGTAACGAACTGTGTGGTAACATCTGCTTCTAAAGTTTGTATCTGGTCATCCTGACTTTAACTGCTTGCCTTGGCACAGGAAAAGGGGAAATCTAGGCAGGAAACTGGAACAAAGAACCTCAGAGTGACCAAAAATAAAATTCTATCTGAATACATGTTGGAGAAGGGGAGTAGTTTCTGTGTGTTTTCCTGCAGTTATAGGTGTTTTGAAGAAATCAGGCTGTCTGACTTTTAAGTTAGATTGCACAGACTTCTTGTGTTGAGATTTTTTTTTTTTCCTCTTTCATATTGTGTCCTTGCCATTTGGATTAAACAGCCCTTTCTTTTAAAATATACTCATGTAGGTTACCATACTTACCATTTGTAAAAGTTTCCAAAAGGCAAGATATGTCAGAAATCGAATCTGCTTGGACCTTCTGTATGATGGTTGCTGATTCTGTGGTGAGGCACTTGCACACTGTGGGAATCCTGTTGAGGAGCAACAGAATTGCCGTGCAGGTGGTGGGAAGAGATTAGTGCTTCGCGTGCACAAACAGGAAGCAGGGTTTCAAAAGCGGGAAGCGAGTCCTGAGCCATGATAAACATAATTGCTGCTTTTCCTAGAGCTGCTGAACTCCCACTTACGCTAGTTACCGTTAGGATGACGTCAAATGTCTGTGGGCTGTGTGCTGAAAGAGAATGTGACAGCAGCTGCGCGCATGAAGGTGGATGCACAGTTTCTCGACATATGAAAGACTAGACAGTTTATTCTTGAATATTGAATTTGTATTTTTGTAATGTAGAAGATGGTAGTGTAAGTATCTTGAAGGTACCAGGTATGTAGGGACCTTGTTGCTGCTGTTATATACTGAGAGGTGGGTTGGAATAGGTCCTACCTCCCCAATGTATACATAAATCATCCTATCCTGTTCTGGTTCTGAAGGTACTATATGGAGAAATTATACGTTGTGCTTTTGAATGAAAAATGGTTCTATATTGAAATATTATTGTATTTATTCAGTGTAAAAATCTAGCAATCTGAAATTTCACTTCTGTTCCACATCACAAGATAATTGCCATAATTTGTTATTCCATTTCTTTATGGATCTCAGTCTAAGACACATTTAACCAACACCTACTTCTGTTAAAAAAAATTCAGTGCAGAACTGGAATGGGAAGGGGTGTTGCCCAATAGCGAGGATACAGCTGTGAGGAGAAGCTAGGTATTTCTGGGGGGAGGTAACAGATTCATTCTTTTCCTTTTTCTGTATAATCAAAAGAAACGTTAAGAGAGCAGCTCACTGTGAATTGTGACAAACAGGCTTTTACTTTTGAAATGAGTTGCTCACTACTTGTTAAAACCTACACACTGTTTGGTAGGTTTTAACATGTTGGTTGCATATTTTGCTTTTTTTGTTGTTGTCGAGAAAGATACCAACACCTCTGCCTGTGCAGAGGTGGTTACATATTTGTGGTGTCTCGATTTTAGGTGCAGTTTGGTAATTATCCTCATGAGAGTCATGCAGAGGAAGTTCATTATTTGAGGACGTTTTTCACATTTAGTGAAGATGCATAGAGATATATGAATAGCAGTAAAATCTGAATCTTGGAATCTTAAAAAACAAATTAAACTTGTATGTATATATATATACACACACACACTCTTTCATGGAACTTTGAAGATTGAGATGTAAATTCAATACCAATGAAATTCTAAAGTTATGTATATTGTTTGACAATTATTTATTCACTCATAGCAGTATCTTTAAATGCTTCAAGATGATATCTAAATCCCTAAATTAAGTTTTAATCTCTGAAGATAGAGGAATAATGTGAGGATTGTTAGGCCTCTTGAATCATTAATGGTGGCATCGTCAGATCTTGTGTATTTACTTTAGAGCTCAGGCCTGCTCTTTAGTACGTGTGGATTTGGTTTTGGTAGAAGGGACTTGGTATGCAGTTTTTGCTCCTAAACAAGAGGCTATGTTTTATGCAATTTCAGGGAATCGTGCTTGGTATGATAATGGTAAGCATTCAGTTCTACTTCACAGACAGCTACTAATGACTACAATTTTAGAAGAGTGTAAGAAGGAGGATTCCTCTCTTTTAATTATGAGTGGAGCAATATCTTGCTTTAAGACTACTCAGCGCTGCCGGTTTAAAGATGCTGGTTACGGTTTTCTTCTGACTGTGGCCATAAGTAATTTTCAGAAACACTTGCCACCTATGTTTGGCCTTACATTTATCAGCACTGGTTAGAAAATGGGAAAAGTGTAATAGGCATTTACACAACCTTTCTTCTTAGTGTCTAACATGAACAAACCTAATTGAATTGTAGGCACTTGTATTTCCCCTTTAAGAATGACTGTCGATATTGATTAAAAACATTCTTACAACTTAGTGTGTTTATTTAACAGGGCTAATGAGCCTGCCTGAGCTGATATATTAATGCAAGCACATTGCTAGTTGTACTCAAGTTACCTTTAAGTGACCTAATTCAAATACATGCCAATGTACAAAGTTCCAGTGTACCGAGTATATACTGGTAAAAGAATCCTGTAGGTGTCTCACTGAACTCTTACTGTAAATGATCTCCCCAAATCACGTAATGCATATCATTAAGACTGAGCACAGAGGATTTTCTTGGCATAGCTGCAGTGGTTAAGAATGTGATTTTCTTCATGCTCTTTACTACTATTTTTATGTAGATTTGCTTTGGATACTTGGCAATCTTAAAGATGTTTAGCTGTTCTTCATGCAAACCATCAAGCTATATGGTTTGTTATTATTCCTTAAAAATTGTCACTATCAGAAAGATGCTTCTCAATTATCCTGAAAGACTGTATTATCAGCAACTTAATTAGAGCCTTAGAATGAAAATTCCTTTCCCATACATACAAGATATAGCGTATATTTATAAAAGTTCCTTTACTTTTTTACAGCCATTTTATAGGGAGAATAAAACCCCACCATATAGCCGTGGAGTAAGACAAGTTTCCATTTCAATTACGTTTTAGGAGCAGGAGCTTGAAATTTGGCAGATAGGTACAAGTAGAGAATTTATTTTTGTTTTCCTTGTTAAAATTTGGTCATTATAAATGTTAGAAAAATCTAAGTTAACATATGGTAATTAGATACCTGTTACTCTGGCTACAAAAATACTGGATTTTTTTTGTGTTCACACAGAGTCACAGAATAATTGAGGTTGGAAAGGATATCTAGAGATTGTTTAGTCTAAGGCTGCTACTCAGAACAGGGTCAGCTAGAACAGCACCATGTCAGGTTTTCAGTATATCCATTCAAGAAGACTGCAAACCCTCTATGAGCAGCCAGTTCCTGTGTCCATCGCCCTTACACTGCAAAAGTTTTTTCTTACATTCTGTTAGAATTTCCTGTTTCAATTTGTGTCCGTTGCCTCTTGTCCTTTCAGTGGCTAGAACTAGAGCCTGGATTCATCTTTATTTCCTCCCACCAGGTGTTTATGCACAGTGAGAGGGTGCTGGTGAGGCTCTTCCTGATGCAGCTCAGGATGCAGTTTGGCTGCTTTGGTGCCAGGGTGTATTGCTAGCTCGAGGTTAGTCTGGTGTCCACCAGACCTGCAGGGTCTGTTCTGCAAAGCTGCTTTCCAACTTGTCGACTCCCAAGTGCATAGGATTACTTCTCCCCAGCGGCAGGACTTTGCACTGCATTTTGTTAAACATGAAATTTCTGTTTCCTCGTTTCTCTGTCAATGAAGATGGATATTGGCTCCTGTACTGATCCCTGGCTTGCATGCACTGTGAGTTACTGCCCTCCAGCTGGACTTGAACGTATTGGGTCAGCCAGTTTTTTCCAGTTCAGATATTCTGTCCTAACACTAAGCAGCAGGAAAAACTTTATTTTGGACAACCTTTTGCTTTTGTTGTTATTGGTTTGTTTTTGTTTGGTTTTTTTTGTTCTTCCCCCAACTATACCAGATCCAATGGCAAAAAAAAAAAAAAAAAAAAAAAAAAAAAAAAGCCCTAACCTTGGCCTACCTGTGTCCTTAGACCATTACAGCTACAGCAAAATGCAGTTTCCCCTGCAGTGTCTGTTCATGGATACTAGGAGTCTATTGTTTTGACCACAGAAGTAAGGACTGGGGAGATTATTTTTCTCTCTGACCTTAGATCCTCACCATTAAATCAAGGTGGTATGGGGAAAGAAGAGACTGTATGTGTAGTAAGGGCATAAGGCTTATCTGGGGTAGGTGATGTTCAGAATTAACTGGAGAGCATGGGACAGTGCAGTGGGGGATGCAGGACTGCAGGGGATGGAAAGAATTCTGTTATGTGGGAAGGAAGATCAGAGAAACTGTTCAGGACATGAGGACAAGACAGTGTGAAACTACACTGTGCACTTCCCAAATTCCAGTGTTGAAATACTAAGTTGCTACAGTGGCAGCAAAGCTCTGTGAAGTTCAAAAACGTGTGTTTCTTACATACCCATAGATAGGAATGGATAGTACTCTAACTACCTTTAGTAGTGACTATTGGAATGCAAAGTATAGGTAACTATTCTGTGAACCTAAAAAATTGAGTTATCTTGGTGGTAGCCCGGTTTGAGAGAAGATGATCTGAAAAGAATCACATAACTAGGACAGGGATTTGAAAAGAAATACAATTAAGGAAATTTAACAGAAATTTGCGTTTTTAACTAGGATTTAATCTTCTCTTGTGTTTGCAAATCCAAAGTCTTTTCATTGGAATAGCATTAACTGTGTTTACCTTATCATTCTAAATGAATATTACTTTGTTAATAAAAGGGGTTTATATCCTCTTTACAATACCTGTATTAATAAAACCTGTATTATATAATATCAGTAAATAAGTTGAATTTTCTCAGGAAAATGGACAAAAGAAATAAAAATTGCTATATCCGGTTAAATGTTGTGTATGTACTAACATGAAAAAAATAGAAATTATTTGATTTAACTAACTTCTCCTCAGTGAACAATTAACTATTTAACAGCAAGACTGAGCTTTCTTTTCTCTCCCTAAAGAATGTATTTCATATAGTTAAGTGCTTAATTATCCAGCAAATTCCACTTAGTTGTGTGGTGACCTGTTTTTTGAATGAAGACACCAAAATATTAGAGAACTGTTTTTCATGTATTGTATTAATGTGGTTTCAGTCTAATTTTTTACAGCAGTTAAAAATCCCATTTTTAATATAATTTTGAAATTGTTTCAATGTGTTTTGAAAGTAATTCAATACATAGCAATTATATAAAAGAACATTAATATAGTATTTTTTGCAAAGGTGGTAGCACACTTGAATAAACTTAAAAACTTACATAGACACTTGACTCATTTAATAAAGCATAAAAACGTGAAAAAATGAGAAAGCAAATGTGACAACCTTATCCTGTACTTACCAGATACAGAAATGAAACAAAAGTTGGAGATTCCACCTAGAATTTGAAGGTGCCACAGGTGAGGCAGTCACATGTTGCGTACAGTTAAAATCCTTAACATAGCTCATCAAATGAGTTTTCTTTTAATCTACATTTGAATATGCATGACTAATGAGAAAAATTGCTAAATATGTGATAACTAATTGGTTGGTTTGGTTTGGTTTTTCTGAGGCTCCTTTTTGCAATATTAAAATTACCTCTCAAAATTTTTAGTTTCATCATGCCATTATTCATTCTGAAGCATTACAACACACTAGTATGATCCTTTGCTATATTGAAAAATGACTGGTAAGCTGGAGAAAGTGATATGGAATAAGTGAAGTACACTTCTGTTTTTTGCAACATGATTTTGCCACTTGGTCTTTTATGACTGACTTTTCGATTGCTGGTTGGAGCTTTCAGAGAAATAATTCACCTGACATGGCTTTTCTCACACTCATCAGCAACCAAAGAAAAGCAGCTTTTATACCTTGATATAATTCCAGAATTTTTCAGCTGCACTAGCTTTCAAATTGTGTTGAAGAATTTGACTCCTTTTTTTTTTCCAGATGCCTCTTTTGAAGAATTTAAAACTTACTAATAGCTGCCTGGGGGGTGTGTGTGGGGATATTTTCAGTGTAGCCCGATTAAGGAGCTCAATTTAATTTTAAGTCACGTAAGCTTTGTCGACATTTATATTAAGTGGAGCCTTAAACTGGATTGCAACTTTAATTTTTTGAATTAAAATACTAAATTTCATGTCTAAAATAATTTTAAAAGTGGTTTTTATCTAAAACAAGGATTTAATGTTTTAGAAACATTTATTGTTGATACTGTGAACTCTGCCTGATAAAAGTTTGAAAAGTTTTAATTTTTCCTGTATAATATTCCCTTCATTTTTACTTTATTCATTGCTATTGGAATTAGAACATCTCCCATGCATTATTCTCCATCATCCAGTGACAGATACATACAAATGATTTAATAGTGTTTCTGCTCCTATTCTCTGCCCCAAGTAATACTAAGTACATAAAATTTATTACAACTAGATTCCTCTCACTTACAAAGTGTTCATGCAGACCATGCACTTAAGGAATTAAAGCTAAATGTTACCAGTGTCATGATTTTGAGCAGTTCTTATGTTTTTAGTGGGGCATCTCTTCTGAGAAAGGAAAAAAAGGCTTTTGGCCATATTGCTAAACAGAGCCTGATTCTGACCTCCCCTAAAGGAACTGGGAGTAACTGCACTTAAATCATAAAACTAGTGCAGAAAAGATCTTTCCCAGAACCCCAGACATTTAATAGACATTAAATCAGGGCAATAATTGATAATTAATCCTCTGTTGATGTGGAAAGAGTTCTAGTTTATATAGAAGGTAAATCAGTTTAAACATATGTGAATAATGAATTATTGGCAAAAAATCAGTATGTTTGAGTTAAACATATATTTTTAGAATTCTGGTATGACTCACTCTACAGTGTACCCTGATGTTGAAGCTTAAAGGTTAGAAACAATTCAGAAGCCCAATGTTTAAAAACTAAGTCTTAATAATCCAAAATTATCGTTTGTGCTCCGTTTTCAACAACAATATAAAGGTTGTCAGCTCAGCTCTACCAAGACATCTCAAATTAATACTGATTCAAGTAGAACCATTTCTTTTCAAACCAAACCCTACAACCTCCCCTCTCTAAGAGAGCAGTAAGAAAACACAATTTGCTGATTGTTACTACTTTGTACTGTTTTGGGGTTTGTTTTTTGGTTTTTTTTTTTCTTTTCTGCAAGAAAAAAAAAATCACTGTTCTAAAAAGAAATGTATACCTTGGTCCATTCAAGGAAACTAGGGCATGTATGATGTCCATGTTCATTGTGAATTACTTGAGCATATTGCAGTAATCAGATCGCATTTCTTTAATTCGCTGATATGGTTTAAAACTACCTCATTGGTTGAATGCCAATAGATGGAGAGCTGTAGACTCATACTTCTGTGAAAATAAAGCTATTTTTAGGTGTTTTTAGCTACTGTGTTTTCTTTCAGAGCAGAGCTGCTCAGATACATTTCTGGAGGATTGGGAAGAGTAGCCACTGCCATAAATTGGGACAAATATGTTGCTATTAAATATAGGCTTTTATCTATCTACTATTTTAAAATTAAATACAGTTGTACAAAGTTATTTTTGTTTTAGTGAACGAATGGCTGTAAGTCACTTCTTGTTCATATGCTATAGATAAGGTTTGAAATGAACAAAAGGCAGCACAACAGGAAACATATGCTGCAGTAGTTAGTTCACACCTGCTAACCGCTTTGAATAGGCTTGGAGACAGACAGGGAATTAATTCATTGTTTAGACCACTGAAACTCTTTCTACAAAATCTGACCCTCTACAGCCCTTTCTTTGTCAGGGCCCTACTTAAACTCATCATGCTTTGAAAAATGGTTGTTGCTATGGACGTACTTTTACTCAGTGTATGATTATAAGCATCGTCTATATTCACTGGTCCTGATCTTCATTTCACAAGAACACTTTTGAGATTTAATTAAAGACATTTCTCACCCTACCGAAATTCCACTTTCAGATATGTTGCTTAGTGTTAGCTGAATTAATTAAGATACTAGGGTTTCCAAAACTGAAGTAAGGATAAAATAAACAGAAATGGAATGGTACTTGAAGGAGAATGGTGAAGTACATGACAGTAAACTTTGAATAATCTTTAAGCTAAAAGAATTTTAGTCACAGCTTGCATTGTGTCTAATGTAAAAAACCTAAAAGGACAGAAAACTTATAAAATTTTACTTGAATGGGACTGAGTACTGCTGCTGTAATTTAGCTTTTACTTCTGCTTGATACACAGCTTTTGCATCACAGTTCTTACTCCTGACTTTCTCAACAAAGTTTCATCTCATTCTGAGTCTGTCCAAAGTTGTCATTAGCTCAGGTTTTGTTGATGAGACTTAGCGTGTGTCAGACAGATGGTAATTTGGATTTTATTTTCTTTTCCAGAAAGCTCCAAAGTCTTTTTAATCATATGCAAATATGCCAAAAAATGCTCGGTTTTTGTTGGTGAGATGATGAATGTTTAAAAGTGTGTAGAAAGGGATCTGCCTGAGCTACCTGGGCCAGGTAAACAATAGTAAAAGAATATTAAATTAATTTTTTTCATAATCCATTTATACCTAACAGGGTTTCTTTTTGTGCTTCACTTCTAAGTGTTTGACCCTAACCAGCTCTGGGAACAGAGTGCCAGATGTGGTAGACCACTAATTTTAACCACTATGGTAATTCTTACATTTCTACTATTTACTCTGATTGACTGTGCATTTATAATATTTCTCTCAAAATAAGGTTCTAACAGACATGTGGCCAGGGGTTAAAAGTCAGACAGCTGAAGCTGTTACCGCCTACAGCCCTGACAAGGGGCTTTCTTGTCCTCCAGGCAGGAGCATATGATACACTCACAAATCAACTCCTGAATAAACATAGGTTTCTGCCCAGCATATTAAGGTAAACCAGTTCCAATTTTGGTTTATCCTGATATGTCAGGCTGAAAACTGAAGGTTCAGGAGTTCATTTCTAATCTGATCAGATGCCGCTGTTTCAGGGGCAGCAGCATCTGTCAGAAGGGGGTTGTGTGCAACTGGGGTAATAACTGATTTAGCCGTTTGTCCGATTTTAGTCTCCTTTCACGTGTCTGTCAGGAACTTCAGTGTCTGCACCTACACACAGGATTACTGGATTTTTGCATTTTATTATTTATAAACTCACCAATGGTCTGATTATCCGCAGTAATCTGTGGAATGTAAAGCTCTCCTCAGTTTCTGTTTTCCTTTACTGTGCTACTTTAAGTAGCAAACACAGATTACCACAACCACAGGCGTAACCATCCACTGCTAACAGCCTGTTTGCCAAGAGCTATGGTATCATTGGTACCCAATCAGGACAAAAAAAATACACTTTTATGGTGGTATATAAGATCTGGTTTTATTCTATTTTGAAATGTAATTGTTTCTAACTTCAAGGTGTTAGTTTTCTATTATAACAGTCTAGTGAAATCCTCATTCAAAAACATGTTTCTAATCTTAGTTATTTTAGTAAAGTGTTCTTGGTGTTTTCATCTGAAATGCTGGTGTTTGTTGGGAGAGAACAGTACATAGAGGTTAAGATGAAATACTATGAATTGGTGTTGCAAATCAACTAACAAGGTAGCTGGATGTGATTTATTATTGATAGATATTGCATATCATGGCTGAGAACAATAAACACAATATAAATAAAATTAATAGCATTGAATCAGTACAAGAGGGCTTTGAAAGGCATTCTGGAGTAATAGTCTGCATTTCTTGCAAGCACCCTTATGAAAAGACAGTTACCAAAAGGGAATGATTTTAAAAATAATTCTAACATAACAAACCTGGTTAGATTTTTGAATGCATTCTGGTAAGAAATATGCTCAAATGTTTGCAGTATTTCTTGGCATAAACTGTACTGTTTCTCAAAGACAAAAAGAAATATGCTAAGAATCATTACTGTTGGTTTTAGTATTTACTCTTGGTCTGCTTGTAAGGTAATGTAACAAACAAACCAAAACGTAATTTTGTCTCTTTAAAAATTACTGTTACTGCAGAAACAGCTATAGAAATAGTTTTGTAAAACCTATGGTTGATTAAGGAAACCCTGTAACAACTTAAAAACAAACAGAGAAAAAAAACCCTTTTGGTTAATGAGGTAAAGTAAAATTATTATCATCATGTAGATGGGGCATAAATTCACAGTAAGACTAGGTAGGTGGGTTTTGTTCCTGGATTTATAAATTATAAATCTTGCGCTTTGTGTGGATGCCTGCATCTCATGGCAAAGTAAGTGAAAATTGAGGACTGTCAATAACTGGTGGAATCAGATTGTATAGTTTTAATTTTTTTGAGTAACTTCATGTGATAGGAAAAGCCAGAATTTCATAAGCCAGCTTGCCTAATCCTTGATGATTAACTACGTTCAGCATGATAACTCTTTCTCTGAGCCCTTTTAATCACTGTTGTAAGGAAAACTAAACGCATCAGTTACTGTACAAATGTAACTGCTCTTAAAATCCTGTCCCTACGGTCCGAGGCAGTAGAACGAGAATCGCCCTGTTGCATAAACTGATAGTAGATGTCACTTTGTTGTTATGCCCTATTTTTTTCTGAGTAATTATTTCAAAGATATTTTTTTAACTTACTGTTTTTTATATAAATGCATACACATGCTTCTCACGCTGGCAAGGAAGTTCACTAGCTAACTTGCTGCTAATGCGTTTGTGCTTGTAAAAAAAAAAGAAGTATTATTGCAGCTGTCCTTAAAATATTTACTGTTATGTGCTTTTTTCTTAACTTTTAGTAATATTTAGGAAGCACTGAAAATTAATGATAATTAAAAAAATGTGGATTGCTGAGTGGAGTTATTAATTGTTGTCAACAATTGCCTGAATTTTCTAAATAGGCATTTCAAAGGATAATTGATCTGAAAATGTTATTGATATTCATTGTAAAAAGTTTTGTCTGAAATCATGAATCAGTATAGCTAATTTTCTCTTCACCACTCTGTATTTTCTTTGTTAAATGTGATTAGATGGTATGATGTGCGTGTAGTATTAGAGAATTAACACCATATAATTGTGGACTGTATTATAAAAGGTAGCAGGTAATTCATTGATTTCCCTAGGTATTTTTGGAGACTTCTGCCTTCTGTAGAGATGTATACTCAATGGAAAAAAAAATCCTCGTTTTGCAGTGGTGTAGTAGACTGAGTTTAGTGAGTCTGAATCAATAGCAGGTTTTTGAAACCTCTGTTTATGCGTTCGGCCAGACAGCATATGACATCTATGTCTAATCTCACCTGCTGCTATTGCCTGTTCCTTCTCACATGCTGCTATCACCTGCTGTTACTTACTTGACTTTGAAAGGAAGCTAAGGTTGGTGGAACCACAATTAAGAGAAGCAAGTTTTGATTGATAGATATTTAGTTAGATTCTTTAGTTAAAACCTTACTTGATTCTGTAAAGTTTGATCTTTATTTTTGAAGAAGCAGCTGGAGTTTTTGACTGCTAGGGGCTGGTTGTGCTTTCATTTCTGTTAGTATGGGCATTGGATTAATGAAATAGGGTACTTTTTTTTTTTTTCTATTAACAATTTTCCTTTCTTTTCCTTCCTTTTCTCCCTTCATGTGTTTTTTAATTATTTTTCTTCAGATTACAGCCTGTGGTTGCAGAGCAGTCGGTAGCAGTGGGTGGCAGTCATAAATCCATAGATTTATTGTCATAGTTTTCTGTAGCCTGGCTACCTGCTGGTACAATTACCAGCTTAAAATCAGCTGTGGAATTTGACAATTTGGAGGAGGTTTTTACAAAAATCAAGATTTTAAGGACATGTTCTTAGTCTTTGTAACTCGGTTCTCTCCAAGTCACAGGGCTGTGGTCTTTGAAACCATCTGTTAGTCTTTTTGTTTCAAATGGCATTTAAAGAGTATTTTGAGAGATTGTTTTGATGAGGCAACAAACCAGTTACGTTGATGCACTAGATAGTACACTTGCACAGTTGAAATCATAAGGGTTTCAACTGTAAATTACTTTCTTGTCATTGCATCAGCTTACTGCAGATATTAATAAACTGTATGTGAAAATACTGATAAAATCTGTACTTTAGAATGCAGCAAAAAGCTTTTTGTGTCTGTGTCATACCAGACTAAAAAGCTCTGTTTATGGGAGGACTAAGGTGGGAAGCAGTTTTTCAGTTCTTAGTCTCCACACCCATAGCTCTGCTTCTTTTGTGTCTGGCAGCATACTTGCTTCAGTCTTTTCTGTGCTCTTCTTAACTGAGATTGGCTTTAACTTGAATTTCGTGGCAGACTTCAGTGTCTTTTCAACTACTATCTTCTCTGTGTTCTTTCTCTTCACAGGAATGTAAAACATGGCTGAATCAAGGACCTCATGGGGTGTCATTTAACTATGAACTTTGCTTTCCATCTGCCTTTGCTGCAAAATTATCAATTATATTTTAACTTTTTTCCCTATTTATTATGCAACCAGGTCTGGGTTTTGTCTGTGTTGAAAGTTCTTAAAATACCCAGTTTAGGGTTGCCGGATATCTGTGTATACTTGGAGTGCATAACACATAAATTGGCATTCTGACAAATCCTGCTGGAGGAAAAGCAAATACCAAAGAACTGCCATGGGGAGTTAATGGTAACATAGGCTGGGGCAGAAGGTAAAATTCTTGTCTATCCTTTCTAAGAGTAAGTAATTGAGTACTGCACTACTGGAGTACCTCAGATAGTATCTCACACCATTCTTTACAGAAAAAGAAAAGAAATTTTAAGCCTAGTTATGATGTCACTGATATAGTTAAGACTCAGAATATTATTTTGAAGTAGCTGGCAGATAACTAAATCTGAATATTATTTTAATATGATTTTAATAATTAATGTAGCAATCAATAGAGTATAATTTCACAGACATGATTGATTGAAGTATCCTTTAATTGCAGCCTTTAATTAGAATTGATGGCTCACCACCCTAGCTCTTCTCTATTATATTAATAATTATAAAATTGATTTGCTTCCATTTTAATTTTGACCCACTGGGGTGCTATGTGGCTCAAATTCACATCCTTGCAAATGAAGGTGACTTGCTGGCAGGGATGATATGGCATCGTCTCTTGTTTATATGTGTAAAAATATATGCATATAAACTATATTTATTAATGTAATTCTTTTTAATCATGCCCTAGCCAATTACTTATTTTAGGTGAAGTAAAGGAGCAGTGGCAGTCACTGGGCTGTTTTCCTTTATATTTACCATTTCGCGGTTATGCTAAAGACAGTGACAGTGGAGCTTTACAGTGGTAGTTGCAAAATGCCTGGTGGTTGATACAAAAAGACTTAAGATATTAACATAATCGAATATGGTTTGTTGGTTTTTTTCTTCAGGCTCTCTATGCATATCTTTTTTCTTAGTAGGCCAACTGTATTAAAGATTTAATGAATTTTAGACAGCAGCTCTTTTTTTACTTATAAAATACTTTGAGAGAGGTGTGTATGTATCTATACATATTTATATAAAAATATCTCCCTTCCCTATGGACAAAGAAAAGCCTTATATTCATCCTTTTTATTTTTGATTGCCCTACTTTCTTTTCCACATCCATTTGCTTTAATAAACCTCCAAGATCTAAAGAATATAGTGTTCATTTTCTGGTGCTGAAAAAAACTCCAAAAAACCTGTCTGAATCCTTTGTGGTGGATTTGCAGCAAATTGTAGTTCACTCTATTTTTCTCATGCCCTCCAGGTGACCTGTTAGATGAGATTCTGTACTGTTGATTAGCAAAGTCAGTGTTATCTTGCATAGTCTAAGAAATACTGTAAGCACAAAAGTTGGTTCTGAATCCTTGCTGTCTTAGACAAGTGATGTCTGTGGGTATACCAGAATAGGATTAAAATATAGTTGAGTTTTAGACAAAAAATGTTTCTGTCTTGTGTATTAAAAAGATACAGAACAAATACATTTCCCGAAGGAAAAGCTGATCTCATTGGCAATCTTTTTTAAATGCTAAAGCTTTATCCTGCTGGATTCCCTGAGGATTGCCTTTTTTTTATCTTGGCTGTTCAACCATACCACTGCTTGGAACATACACCATATATTCTTGAGTAATGTGTGGAGAAATCTTGATTATTTCAACCCAGGCTTGCATGTTCACATGTATCACAGAATCACAGCATGGTCAGGGTTGGAAGGGACCTCTGGTATCCATCAGGTCCAACCCCTGGCTAAAGCAGGGTCACCTGGAGCAGGTTGCACAGAGTCATGTCCAGGCGGGTTTTGAATGTCCCCAGAGCAGGAGACTCCACAGCCTCTCTGGGCAGCCTGTCCCAGGGCTCTGTCACCCTCAAAGTAAAGAAGTTTTTCCTCACATTCAGGTGGAAGTTCCTGTGTGGCAGTTTGTGCCCATTGCCCCTTGTCCTGTCACTGGGCACCACTGAAAAGAGCCTGGCCCTGTCCTCTTGACACTTGCCCTTAAGGTATGGGTAGGCATCGATAAGATCCCCTTTCAGTCTTCTCTTCTCCAGGCTACACAGGCCCAGCTCTCTCAGCCTTCCCTCATCAGGGAGATGCTCCAGTCCCCTCAGCATCTTCGTAGCCTCTGCTGGACCCTCCCCAGCAGTTCCCTGTCCCTTTTGGGACCCTCCCAGCACTGGGCCCAGCACTCCAGATGCACCTCCCCAGGGCAGAGCAGAGGGGCAGGATCACCTCCCTCGACCTGCTGGCCACGCTGCCCCTAATGCCCCCCGGGGTCCCACTATAGACCCAGTGAGCAGAGGAAGGTCTCTTTTGCTTACTTGCTGGTTGTTTATCACTTTGTAGATCTGAGATGCACATTTCCTAGGAGCTTTTTGTGACATGGATTGTAGGCAGATATGCATTAGATAGTTGAGCAAGATTCAAATTCGTGCTCAGGAACAATGACCTCCAATCTTCATTACCACATGGAGTTAGGTGATGTTTGACAATTTCCCAAATAAGCATCAGCATTGTAGTCATTTGCATGCTATCATTATGACCACCTTGTAGTGACTGCATCAGAGAAGTGTCTTGAAAGGGTTTCCTTCAGAAGATTTGTTTTAGAGTGAACTTGGAAAGAAATGCAATTCTAACAGAACACAATGATCAAATAAAATTGAGTGGGAAAAAGAAAATTTATATCACAGTGCCAAGATTCTGTATAAATCAGTTTACAGGATATATGACATTCAAAATTTTTCATGTTAACATTAATAAAGCTAAACCAGCCATTTTTCCGAGTTTATATACATGTGCTTCTACATACATGTGAAGTCAGGAGAGGATAAAGATTGAAGCAGAGAAGTCAAACTAAGTTTAGTTTTCATTTTGGATACATGCCATACAAAACAGTCTTTAATGTAAGCTATACCTGCCTGCAACTAATACAACAAAATGTTGTGTCTTGCTAAAATGTTATTGGTGATGTACATTATCTTAACTAACTTTATTCTGAATTGTGTGTGCCAGAGGTTGTGTCATAACAAATAAGGAAATACAGCTCTTAGAGGTATTCAGCACCTAATGCTGTCTTCATACTTGTAAATCTCCTTTTATGCTTCCTATATTTTACTTAGCTTAGTCAGAAAGCAGTTCCCTTGGTGATTGCTCATCACTGTAAATAAATGTAGAACAAAAAACTAGGTGGATTTTCTGTCTTATTTCTCTCTGACTTCCGCCACCACTGTGGAGAGCTTCAAAAGGGTAGAAAAAGGAAACCTTTCTGAGAAACAGAGAAAACAGTGGAAACTCCTCGTGTCGCTTACTTCAAAAATTCTCACCTACCTGAGCTTGTGGCCTCCACAGCAACCCAAATCATATCGTTTTAGACATTACACTATTAAGGTACCATTTTCCTTACCCAGTAGCTTACCCCACACTCATTTCTAGTCTTTTCACATTTATTTGCATTTTACATCTGTCTGGTGCTACTGAAGAAAGTCCCCAGGGTGTCTGCATGGAAAAGGTGAAACTGTGTTTCAAAGGAGCCTCTGTCTGCTTTGGAAAACTTTAAACTTTTTACTCTGAGTTCCTTGAGGATTATTGCTGCAGAGTTTCGTGTCACTGGCCAGATCTGTGGGGAAAGAAAACCTGAGCTGCTACTTTGTAGGAAGATCACAAAACCTGGGTGATGATGTCTTTTGGGAATCTTGCCCTGCTGTAGGAAACACTGCCTTCCAAGGGTAATTTTTTTTACTAGAAAGAAAAATTTCACTGGGGAAAGGAGGAGGAATGAAAGAGAAAAATATATTTCTTGTCTTAGCTTTTGGGCATTTGTAAAGGATTAATATATTTGTTGATCCTTGTACTGTCCATTGGAGAAGAAACTTGCTTAGTATGGCTATACTCAGGACAAAATATTAAGGTGCTACTAGGAATTAAACAATACAGCTGCTATGTACATAAGGAAATGTCGTCTTCATACCAAGAAAGTGAGCCATGGTAATGTGATCCTATTTCTATCATCCATCTGAAAATACTATTTTCGTTGGTATCATTTGATCATCTTGACACTGCCCTGCGAGCCTGATTGCCAAGTTTTCTAAGGTCTTGTGTAACACAGCAGAAATTTGGACTTTAGCTTCAGGAATTCAGCTTTAGTACTATTTCAGAGAGTTTCTGGATTCTGTTGTGATCAGCTTTTTGCACCCTGGATACTGTCCTAGTCCTATAAAACACAGTAATTTATTTTAAAGAGTAACTAGAAGTGCAGGTACACAGCTGTCCTGTCATATCAGTGAAGAAACACATTTCATATGTTGATATCTGTAGATGTTGACATGAGATCTGTAGGTTTCAGAAGCTGATAAAATCTTCTGCTTGGTTTGTTTTATTGCAAAGTGTTTCTGTAATACCAGTAACAGTGTAATTCTGGTTTGGTTCACTGATAGAAGTTCCATTTAAATAAATTTAGCAGTGCTGAGTTGCACCTGAGCCAATGTAGAACAATATTTACAATGCCAACCTCAAAAGACTCTTGACTGGGTCATGGTTGATGATAATTCTAATTATGTATGTGAGGAGCAAACACTACAGTAATAATCAAATACTGATACTTAATCTGCAATGCTAACCGGGTGCAAGCTCAGGTGGAATGCTATGTAAAATTGGTTTGGTTTGGTTTTAAACTTGGAAGAAAGTTAATGAGTAAAAATATTTCTAATAAAAATAGCACTGTATCTGTCATAATTTAATCATTTTAAAAGTTCAGGAAAGTGGCTTTTCAAATTCAATCTTATAACTTCTGTAGCTGTTATGATTGCTTATAAATGAACAGCTGCATCTTCATTGCCACAGGCTTAAATTCAAGTCCCGAGGTCCCATAGGTTTTGAATTCCATAGCACATTAGCAAGAAACCTACAAATATAGAAAGGCTCATGTTCTAAGACTGAGCACAATCCATGTAATATTCATGATTATTAAGGCAAACAAAATACAGCCTTATGCCAAATACTGCAGTGAAAACCACTGTAGAAATTAGAAGGTACAAAATAGCAAGGCTTAACATAATAAACAACATAATGTGGGGGGTTTTTTATGCTTATTTTTCATTCAAAACCTTAAATTTTAGATGAAAATGTATTCCTTCACCTTATATGTATTTCTCACAATTTAGTAATTCCACATAAAAAATAGCTTCCATTGTTTAAGCTGTTGCTTTATTCTCTTTTTGTTCAATTTAGTATAGACTTGTAAACTCCACATTACTTCTTTCCTTTGTGTGTGCTGCATAAACACCATGGTTACCCCTTGCTACATTTTTTTATATCATTTCAATGATTTTATCATATCTGGAACTCTACAGTCTGTAGTATGATTTCCTAGGAGTGGTACAAAAAGGTGTGAAAATTGCAGTGATGGGGGAGAATGATCATGGTCTCATAATTCTTCATCTCATGAATGTAATTGAGAGAGTGATCTTAGTATCAGAATGCAAGTGTCCTGGCACTCAAAAAATGCCTCCATGTATTTTGAGCAGGAAATGCAAATTCTGTGCACGGTAATCAGAAAATTGTCATTTTTTTATAGAAGTAAATACCCATTTTCTACACTTGACACAGTAGTTTAGTCACCTGGTATTTGTTTACCAGTCAAAAAGTTCAACTCAGAAGCTAGTCTTAAGGAGGAATTATAAAGAGCTGCAAGAGTCCCTTTAAAGACACTTGGTTTGTTTCATAAACCTGTTTCTAAGGGCATCTTTTGTGACTGTAAGAAAGGTTTATACACTTAATTGAAAGGCAAAGTTCTAAATGTCTTAGTTCTAGTTTATCAAAAGCACGCAAAAAAGTCTAAATATACAAATGCATAATAGGTGTTTTTTAATTTATTTATTTTGCTTTATTTTATTTTTAGTATATGCATATACTTTTGCAGATGCTTCTAAATAGGTCATGGTTTAAGAGAATTTTGAGCAAGACTATTTATTTGATCAACCTCAGTGTTACCTCACCTGACGTTTCAGTGAAACAATCTTGAGCACTTTACTAACATGATCCGCATTTGACAAAGGGGTGGACATCTCTCAGATAATTAAATTCCTACATGCTTTGTAAAGATAAGCATATGTGGATTGAAGAATGATGCTATGCATGCCTCCACTAAAGGCAGGCTCCAGTTAATGCTTACATTTGCTGTCCTCAGAAATTCAACAACTCTGGGAAAAGCTTCACTCAGAGCCTGCACCTTCTTACCTTAGACACAGAGATGCAAATCTATAGGGAAATAGGCTTTATTAATTCCAGCTTCATGAAATTACTTGGATTTTTTTGATGTTATTTTTGTTGTGATTCTGACCTTGTTATTTCTCAGGAGTGAGGATAAAACAAAATGCCTTTTTTTTTTTTTTTTTTTTTTTTTTTTATCATGCAGGAGTAAACAATCCATGGATTGAGCTTGGTTGTCTGTGAGAAGATTAAGAAAACTAATTAGGCTGGAAAGTTCTTTTTCAAATGGGCAAAACTATTTCCTTGACTTAAAGTAAAATCTCATGAATGATCCAAGAATAGGGATTGTACTGCATCTGTTTTTTCCCATTTTAGGATGCATTAGTCCGTTATTAGGTGATTATACACCTTTTAAAATTCTCCTTGTTCATTTAGTGCTAAAATAAATTTCAGACTGAATAGGAATTTCACTACTATTTCAGGCACTTTTATTGGTTTTGCAGAGAGAAACTTAAAATTAGATTTGGAGCAAAGAAGCTAGATTTTGAAACCTTTCACAGTCCTGATATCTTGGTCAGTAACAGTGTTGGAAATTATTCCCTTACAGCTTCTAAGCAATGAAAAGAGAGGATATGCTGTTATTACTGGAGGTTTGTTCAGTTACTGACTTGTTCTGAGTAGGTACAAATCAAAATTTCAGAAAAGAATATTGCTGCGTGTAGCTGTGAAACATGGGCTAAATACAGAGAAGGTATCAATGGACAGTTTTCACTTTGTTTATGGTGTTTCTGGCCATGATTAGAAAATATTTACTGCATTTTTATATTTATAAACTGGAATAAATGCTTCTTGCCAGGCTTTTGCCTTCAAGTAGTACACAACTCTTCATTTATAATTTTGTAATTGAATCTGTTTCACTTGAGAGAACTATTTTTTAATATACTTTGTGTGTACCTGCTGCCAGAAACATGTGCTAGACATATTTCAAATGCCTATATCAAAAAAAGGCGTAAAACATTGATATGCTTATATGCAATCAAATCTCTGATTTAAAGATTCTAATTGAAAAAGTTGAGCAGTATTTATTTTGTGGGGTGATTATTCTGGCTGTGTCCAGGTCAAAATGATCAAAATATATTACCGATTAGTAGTCGTTCTGCCTGTGTAAATTATTTGAATGGTGCCAGTACTCCTGCCTTTTCCTCGGCTTTTGCTGTTCCCAGTCGATTGTCCTGTTAGACATAATTTATGCCAACCTATACTCAAAGTAGCTTATCTCCTTTGAGTTTACGTGGTGTTACTTAAGAGTTAAAACTTTCAACTGCCAGTTCTTTGGATGTAAAAATTTTAAAATTAATCTTCCCATGAAATGTATTTCAATACAACACTTTTCACATTGTGAAAATGTCGCTTTGTTTAGCTAGCCTTTTCTCTGTTTACTGACACGTCAAATGTATTCTTGAAAATGCACCTTGTTAGCATTTAAATAACATTCCCAACCTTAGCAAGCCATCACACTGTACCTTCTCCACAGATGGGTGTTTTGTTGGTCCTCTCTCCAAAATCCAAAGGTACATTTTATTTTGCCAAAAAGGGATGTGAGCAAACGGCTGGTGAATAGTGATGGCAGGTGATATGGGGGGAGAAAAAAAGGGACAGGGTGCTCTTAGGCTGGCCCCTTCTCAGGCATATAAATGCTTTAGAACATTTTCACTCTTATGTTCAGCTTAACATACATTCCTGCTTTAGGTTAACTTGGCTTGCTAATGCCTGTGAAAAGTTATATTTTATCTGGATCGATGATGCCATCTGAATTTGTTACAGAAAAACCTAACAAAGCATATCAGAGGACTGCTACCCACTCTAGTGCTATTATTTTGGAGGGTAAGAGATCATAAGGCTCGGGGAGTGTAAACACTCTTTAATAATCCAACTCTTGCTGGCCAGTGTAATCTTGCTGTAGGAATGCTTGACTGTAAGGCTTTGAAATTCCGCGGTGGGAAGTGTAGTACTAGGTAGTATGGGAGATCTGGAACAGTGTTCATATTAGTCTCTTACCTCAGCAGAATTACTGGGCTCCAGCTCCCTTTCTGCAGCAAGGGAGAAGTTCTACAGCTGGTGAGGAAGAGACGAGCAGTGAAATAGCCGCTGCCGCCCTTCCTTCTAACCCTTCCCAGCACACGTACCTGCAGTGCTCCCCTGCTGCTGGGGTGGAGGGGCTGTATGAGCGTCCCTGGTTTAGTGTTGGGGAAGGGAACAGGCTGCAGATTGCTGAGAACTGGGCCGTTCCTGGTACAGAACTCATACAGGTAGTTAGTACAGAGTAAGTACTGTTCTCAAAGTTCACAATCTTCGTTTATAATTCTGCTGCCTTCCTATAAAAATAAGCTATCGGGCAGACAGAGAAAGGAGATAATTTCATGTGTATTTGTATCAGTAGGGAGTCTGATTTTTGAGGGTGAACTTGTCTTTTCCCCTTGCCTGTTCAGGAGAACTTGTGAGGTTTTTAATTCTTTGAAGTTTGTCTTGTGTTACTCCACAGCAGGGCCATGGAAGAGTATCTGAGCATCAGCAGCTTACGGAGATTGTTGGAAATTCCAGCCCATGGGGAAGCTCTCTGGAAGAGCAGCAGCAGAAAAACTCTGTTGCCTGGGAGTAATCAGAGATGCACGTTCCTTTCTCCCACTGATTTCTGAGGAGGTTTTCTAGGCATAATAGTCAGCTTACAGTTTAACTTGGGGGAAAATTTATTTTCTAGGCAACTGCCCTGTATTTATTTCATGTTGGTTTACAGAGGTTGTGTGTGCATTTGGGTATGCGTAACTTCAATTGACATTGTTGTAATGTCCTCTTTGCAAACTGAAGGAAAATGTTTAAGCTGCCTTCCAGGGAAAGTTTTGTAAATCACAGTGTCTGTGTGTGATTAGATTTGATCATCCTTTATTATTGTGACACTTTTTATTATTTTTCATCATCAACTGCTTAATAACCTGACAGTCTCCATCAGAGACAGTACCTTGTAGGAATTCATGATTCATGTTAGAAATGTTAATTCTTTTTTTTTTTTTTTGCTTATCAGGATCTATCTGATCTGAAATACTGGAAGATTAACAGGTGTCTGCTAGGTAACTAATAAGCACATTTAAGGATTTCTATGTTAGAACATATGAAAAATCTTAAACAAGAACCTGTCAGAAAAGAATTTATTTCAGTTTTTAAAAAAGGAGTTACAGGATTTCAATCTAAAAAAACAAATCAAACCAAACCAAAAACAAACAAAAAACCAAAACCACAGAAAAAAACACAAACAAACCAACAACAAAACAACCAACCAAAAACCAACCAAACAAACCCAAATCCAAAACAAAAACAAAAAAACCCACCCCAAAAAAACAACCAGAGTTTGGGGGTAGGGGGGCACAAAATGAAAAAATTCAGATAGTCCTTAAATAGTCTTATGAGTTTGATGTAATGCAAGAAAATGTATGACTTTTAAGTCTATCGAGAAGAATCCAGTGATCAGCTTAGATTTATCTGCTTGATACAGAACAGAAATGTGGAGAATGATACCCAACGGTATATTCAGTAGGTTAGTAGTACATTCAGTCCAGGTTCTTATCTCTCAGCCAGATATATGCTGGAGACTGATTGTCTATGACTTTTCAATGACTTCAGTGGCAATATCTGTAGATTTAAGGATCTGATAATGATGTTGTTGCTATTAAAATTTTGATTGTGTTTATTCCAATGAATTCTCACACCCTTCAGTTTCTAAACGGGAATGCTTGGCCCACTCTTCAAAAACGGGGGAGTCCTGTTCTTCAGCCCTGTTCTTGATCAGTGACGCTGCATGAGGTAGCTGCCAAGATGTCCTCAAATCCCATAATGTAAACATTGAAATGTGGTGGCATTTGTATAAACATTAAATTGTGACCTTTTTTTTTAAGAGTTGAAAATATTTGCAAAATTACTGGTCTGTAAAAAAGGCTGCTGTCTGGACCAGCCATAGTACTGGTACGAGATCTTTTGTTTACTTCTCCTGATTCTCTTTCTGATGATGAAACGGTACAGAAACTAAAGGAAAAAACTGAGGTTCCTAAACACCCCCCCACCCCACACATTTTTTTTTTTTTTAATCTTCTGTGGACTTTTTATAACAAAACATTCAAAACATTAAATTCAGGAAGACCTTGAGCTCATTGGTACTGAACTTATAGATAATTATATCTGCCTTCACTATTTTAAAGGTAATTTTGTACAAGAATGAATCTAGTTCAGCAAATATTTGTGAAGCAGGAATTTTTGAGTGCTTAGGACAAAAGAATATGTAGCTCTGTGATGGCTATAAAAAATAGAGAAAGACCAGCTGTCATCCAGTGCAAAAAGTTGTGAAAAATTTCTATTTAGAAACAGTTCTGCCTACAGAACATTTTCAACTATTTATTGTGGACTTTTATATGAAAAAATATTTGTGAATATAAATAAGTCTGCTGGTGGGTGGAAATGATTCTGGCATTTGCTTTTGGAGGGAAATATCTCTTTTTATTGACACTTCAGTTTACCTTTTACTGCATCAAAATCATTTTACATAGTGCCTTACTCCTACCCCCAGGCAATGCTTTTAATATTGTTATATAGTATTAATAGTAATTATTACATCTTTAGTAGTTAGAGTAATTCAACATCTATGTTGTAGTTGTTTCTGCAAAACAATGTTGTGTAGTGTGTGTATAGTGACCTTTCGCGGAGCTCAGTGTCTAATCTAAGCTAATACTCCAAGCTCCCCATATAGTTACGGGTGAGAGCTTCATATCTTTCTGGGGTGGTTCCATCCAAAGGTAGATGGGGTGCACTGTTCATGGACATCCCAATCTTTCTTAATCAGCTACCTTGGACTCGATGCATACATTATAGAAAGCCAAATGCAGAGGGAGATAAATGCCATTCATAGAAAAAAACCCCAAACCATACAGTGTGCTACAAAAGGGTTACAACCTGTAAGTCAGAAAGGAGCTATGGAGACAAACAAAAATCTGTGGCATACTGAATACTTGAGCAGTAGTCACAAACTCTTCCTGCCCACTTTCCGTATAAACCTTGGACTACAATCCACTGCTGGAGGGCAATGGATAGAATTACACATACAGCAGCTAAATTCTACTGTGAGCAGAACATGGATTTGGACTAGCATTTAGAGAGGAAAACAGAAGGAGCAAGATATGAAAAGATGTGTGTGTCTGTGTTTGCACACATGTATTTGTATGTGCCTATTCTCTGTGTGTGTTATGATGGCTGCATCAAAATGGGAGCTTGTCCTAGGCTGAAAATATAAGGTGTATGCATCCTTGTCTCTTTCCTTTTATTACTGGACTGGGATGTAGAATAATTCTCATGATACAGTTGCTATGTAGTGTCTGTGTCTACATTTTATGCCTACTTGAAATTTTGTCTCTAGTGTTCATCTTGAATGCTATAAATACATGGAATTTTTTGCAGGATCATGACTTAAATTAAAAATAATTCAATAATAATAGGCATTCTCTTGAAAAATATTGTTTCCATGATCACTGTCTATGTTTACTTGCAATATATAAAAAAATATACATTCAATTGCAAATATTTTAATAGAATCTCTACTCTGAACCTTGAGTATACCTAATTTACCTGAAATGTGGTATTTGTTTCTTCCAAACAGGTAGTAAGGAATGATTTAGGTGATTTCATTTCTTGAGCAACTGGTTTTATCTAGGAGGGTTTTCCAAAGCTTTTCACAGGCTTTTAAACTACAGAACTTGAGAAATGTTTTTGAGGAGAAAAGCTCCCTTGGTGATTTGAACTGTTATCACTCTAAATTATAAGATGTATCAGTTCCTGCAATTTCTTCAAGTATATTTTACCGTTTAAACGGGTGGTTTTTTTTTTCCTTTAGTAATTGTGTGTGTAGGAGGCACTATTAACAAAGGTTCATATTACTATAGCATAGCATAAAAGATGTGGTTGCCAACTGAACATTACTTTGCATGAAAAATATTCTTAAGTGCTTTTGTTGATGCGAAAATTCATTCCAGATATCTTGAAAAACAAATGTAATTTTTTTTTTTTTCTTTCTATTCTCTGGTCCTTTTCCAAAAATAAGGTCAGGTGTGTTTGGTTTTTTCCCCCTTCCAACAGATTTGGTCTTGTGGCGGTATTGTGTGTGCTTGTTTTTTAATGATTCTGAAAGCTTTTGCTCCTCAGAGACCTTCATGTTTTCATCAGACTTAGGTATTGGATTTTTATTAACATGTTTATTTAGATGCTTACTGCTTGCTGATAGGGAAAAATAGTAACTGTGTGCAACATTCCAGGAACCTTGGTAATCTGAAAAAAATATATGAATAAGTAAATTATTATATTATTAGAAAAGATTTATAAGCGCCATAGCCCATTTCCTCTTGGAAAAGTGTTCAGATGAGTCAGAAGGCTATTGCTGCCCATCAGCCAGGTTACCACTGTTAAGAAGAAAAGAATGAAGAGAAAAACTGAAGCAAATTTCTCTGTGTTAGCAGAGAACGTGATGTAATTTGGGCACCCTAACTCATCTGATTTTTTTTTTTTTTAACAGATGGAACATTTAAATAGCAATGAATAAATGTAAATATTTTGTATTTTGTTTGAGTTCTGTATTTTGTATTCCCATTGGTTTTTTTTTATTATTTTGTACTTCAGGACAGGCACTTACAGGAAATGTGTTCACTTGTTTTAACCTTCCAACTTAAAAGAAATGGAAGATGAGAATATGACAGTTAGTTTAGCCTGTTTACTGAACAATTTGGGAGATGAAAGGGAAAATTAATAGGGGGTTGTTTCCCCAAACAGTGTTTTGGGCAAGTTCTTCTCTGACATGCAATCTAATAGCAGCAAAATGATCCCTTTCTAAGTACTTCTATAGTTATCAGGTACGTTTAGATTCTGTTTGTTTAAACAGTAGTTCATTTCCTATAGATCATTTTACAAATAATATAAGACAACTGTTGCCCCAAACAAATTGACTAAAACCATACCTTTCTGTCTATGGCTTGAGGTCTTAGTTCTAGAGCTTTTATTTTCCAGAAACATGCTTTCCTAAAGCATAATTAGGCTGTGCGCACTTTCATTGCAGCCCTTTGTCATTGATTTGCATGCACACTTTCTCCATTTCTCATCTAAGTAACACTCCCTCATAAAACCACAGCAAGAAAAAAAACTTCTGGCCTTTGCCTTTGGGGAAATTTACCATCTTTTGCAGTGGAATCTACAGGCTTTTTATGGATAACTGTTAAAAAAAGAAAAGTAGTTATAATCCTTGTTTCCTGTTTTACACATAACAGTATACTAATAATCACTAATTCGTCATCTCTCTTAATATAATTTAGTTTTTGGGAAATCATCATGAAATCCTTAGGTGATATCCAACAAAACAGTCTATATTTAAGGGATTGTTTGCTTTGTAAGATGACTCATCATCCCTTCTAAGCTTTTAATTACGAGGTCTGGGTTTTTTTTCCTTTTATTTAAATCTTTTTAATTTCCTAGGGTTTTCTTCTCAAATGAGAATAATCCGTTTCTTCAGAATCATACTTATGTTAAACTTGCATTCATGTAATTCACTCTTGTGATGAGAGCACAGTGGACTGTAAACTTTTAGGTTTTCATAGAACTCTGAACTCGTACAGTTCATACATTCCACAGAATTTTTAAACTTGATTCTTTTCAATATCTGAATTTTAGTGAAGGGGGGCCACTTATTCAATACAAGTAAAACAAATTGGTATTTATGTGAATATGAATATGTGTATGCACGTATATGTGCATGTCTATATGCCACACCTAAAAGACGTTATCAATATGAGTTCAGCAGTGAGTTTCTTCTACTAAGGCGAACAAGACTTCCTATGAACACCTGATAAGAAAATATTAGAGGACTGATGTTAAAGGACCCCAAATTCTAACATGTATTTTTGCAGATTTCAGCAAGTAATGTACATAGGTGCACGTGCTTGGTAGTCATCACATCGGTTAACGTCTTCAACAAATAGACCGCTTATTCTAATTTTCTGCTTTTGTGAGATGCTTGACTCATGTAAAAGGTGCAGAAAATATTAATGGGATTTCAGAATAAGTAATTGCAAATGAAACTTTATATTCCGTTCTGAAAGAAGCATGGAGCTTTAATGAAGCTAAATACATCCGATCGGTAATCTCGAATTTCAAAAGCAAAGTTAAGGATGCCCTGGTGTTGTAAAAGCGCTATCAAGAAGATTCTTACAGGGTGATATTTATTTCCTTTCAGTGTCATAGATCCCCTTCAATGTTTTCCTCAGTTAAAAATCCCTGGTTTAATTTTTATCAGGGAAGGTTCTGTTTTACTATTTGTGTAAACGTACTTTGCCAACAGTTCCAAAATTATTTTGTCTGGATGAAAACAAATCCAGAACATCAATGCTCTGGGGTTGCACCACCCCTTGATTATTCCCCTTTCAGTCTGGGAGGTCTGTCAGATCATCCCGAGTTGCTTAGAGAGCCATCTTGCTGTCAGCGATGAATATGGGAACAGGGTCTATATTATGACCAATTAACTCTCTCTCAAGAAACAAAGGTAAAAGGTCAGGAGGCAGATAAGGACTGAAGGAGGAAACTGTCTTGTTGCGATTTCTGTGACACTTTGCACATATGTGCAATGTTCTTAAGTGTGGCATTGAAGGTTGTGTACACTTTGCTATTTATACAACTAAGGTTTTTCCTATCTGTTTCAGGCATTGTGAAAGGCTGCTAATGCATTTGAATAAAACACATTTTTATTGTCAGACTTTCATTTGCTGATGTGTTAGGCAAGCGTGGAGAGGAAATGTTATATGCAAGGAAGACTTTATCTGATTTTCCTGTTAAGCGTGTTATTGACAATTTTTACATTGCCTGGGAAACGTGTCAAAGGGCAGTCCCATTTTATCAAGAGGTTTTTCAAGATCAGTTTTAGGCTGAAGCAGTTGTTGTTGGTGTCATATAGAATCCTACTCTAAGGCCATTTGATCATGGGTCACAAAAATAAACGTATGGGACGTTAGGGTTAGCAGGCTGCTGTACTGTGTAGGGTTAGCAGGCTGCTGTACTCTGACTTGTCAAATAAAAAGCTTAATGCAAATCACCTGATAAGAGATTGCAGTGCAACCTTTCATTTAGGTAAGGTTTCAGCTTTGGCTCCTCTGGTTTTCCCTTTCAGTGTCAAAGCAATTGGCATGGTACGCTGGAAAAATATAAGGAGATTTAATTAGTGGATGTATTGGGATTACCCTGGGCTGATAATTCATTGTGCTTTTTAGGTTTTCAAATGCTCTTTAAGATTGATGTAAAAGCCCAATGAAAAGTATACAGAGTCATATAAATGCCAGACAGTCCGGTCTGAAAGGTAGAATGTGCTCCCCAAAATGTTTCAACTAAGGTTCATAAAATACGGGAGGACATTTAACATTTAGTGAGTGTTTCTGTGACTACAGTAAACTCTTCAACATCGAATCAAAATCTTTAAGCAAACACTTAGACATTCAATGGTAACCATATATAAATATATGCCAGTTAAGTATAAAAATAAAAACATTGAAAGCCTAAGTGTCCTTTATCCTGATCACAATATTTTTTTTCTCCGTTAGTTTCAAAATTTTATTTTTGGTGAGCAGTACAGGCAGGCTCTTCTGTACAATTATAGCCTGCTGCTTTTATTTGATACGAACAAGTTAAAACATCTATGTGCAAATTTAATTTTAATTCTGATATAAGAGGAAAGAAACTACATTTTACTTGCTGTAAACTAGAGCCCATACAAATGATGAGTAATTTACTTGAGTTCCTTAGAAAACGTAAACATGAAATTATTGTAGGAACAGCAGCAGCATTATGTATTTAGATAGTGGTTTTCCTATTTTGCAGCCACCTGCAAACTTCTGTCATGGACTTTAGTATTATTGAACATAAGTTAAAATATTTTTTCTGGTTTTTTTGAATGTACAGGGGTGATGACCACACAGTCTACATTTGCTTATTTTTTGTGGCAGAATTATTCTGCATGTTTTGCCTTTTCACATGTAAAAGACAATCTACAATACATGACCCTAACTCCGAGTTGAATTGTAAATAATTTAAAAAATAGAATAATTGTATATGGTTTTATATATCTATTTTATATGTTTGCACACAGACCAAGAAGGCACTGATTATTTGGTAATTTGGCTTTCTCTAAATGAGTTATTTAAAAAATGAGATCTGTATTTTAAATATATATTTTGAAAACCATATAACAGAAAGGCTGAGCTTTTGTTCACAGAAACATTGAAAAAAGGAGTGGATGCAACTGTTAAACAACTCAAAATGATAAATAATCTGACAGTTTACTTTAGACACTAATGGAGCCTAAAAGCTTTTAAAATGACAGAAATTTCACCAACTTTAGTGATTCATAGGCTTATTTTTGTTGTACAGGTTGGTCATATTGCTGGCAGTTTTCTTTTTGTGTGACTCTTGTAAATTATTGTACTCTGTTATCTGAGTGAAAAGCTGTTAGAGTTGTGTGAAGGAATACGACAACATCACTTCAGAAGATTAAAGCAATTCCCAACTGTACGTGTATACAATTTCTGCACGCTTTTTTTTTTTCTTACTTTTTTTTTTCTTTATGTAACCCTCAAAGAAGATGTGCTACTATTGTGATGCACTTATCTGTATCTTACTCTGTGAAATGTGCTTTTGCACAATTGCATTTCTTCATGGAACAGTGATTTCTGTTTACTGCTTCCTGATTTATACATACTCATAGGTAGCGTGTTTTGTCCGTAGTATGACATAAAGCATATCTTTATTGCATTGCACCTTCTAAAATACCACAGATTGTAGCATACCCTTTAGTCACTTAGTGTCAAGTCTAATGAAATTCCTATTTAACATCGACTGTTTTCCTCTCAGATGTTTTGACAGTAGTCATCCCTGTTAAGTGCTTTCTGTATTAGGCTCTGGTAGCTTGGAGGTAACCTGATCGCTGTTTGGTTTCAGTGTGTTGTCTGCTGACCCGGAGAACACTTGCATTAGCTGCACTGATCAATCCACATCACATCTCATCATTTAGAAGACAATTAATACTGGAGCGTAAAGACTCCCCAGAGCATTTTCTTAGAGCTGGATTGCTTTACACAGAAACCACAGGAGTTGCTTGCAAAAGGGGGAGGAAGCCAAGTAGGGGGGAAAGAAGAAAAAGCATTGAGAAAGCTTCGTCTAGGAACAAAGTTTCATTTTCTGTGGTGACTTCCACTTACATCATTCAAACTCCCTTTTTTGATGGAGTGTTTTTTTGGGGAAAAAAATTAGCTGTATTTTGAAGTTGATTTATTGAAAAGACACTATAACAGGTTGCATAAATGTTCTAAAAATCTTGCTTTTGAGAAATAGGCATTTGATTGTGGCACTTGCATACCTTGCGGTTAAGATAATATTATTTGTTAAATGTAATAATTTTAACTATATATTTTATCTCAAAGATTATTAACCTGACAGCTTTTGAATACTGATTGGCACATTTTAATCCTAGTTTTAATTATTTTTAAAATAACATATTTTATTAGTGAAAAAAGTTTGTTTCTCATTTCGTCAGTTTTGCTGTGGAGCTTCTTCCACAAAGTTGAATTTCAGTATTGCCCGATACTGTTTCTTAAGAAAAAAGAAAAAGTCTTTGAAAGTCTTTGAGTGTACATGAATATGTTAAGTTATTGAGCAGGCAGGCCTCTTAGTGTTCTGTTTTGTCTTTAGCTAATGAAATATTTAATCTTTAACAATCATCCACAGAAGCAGAAAAGAAGCATCTACCAATAAAAAATGATACTTTTTCTTGCAGATGATTGTTTACTGTACAATTCTTTCATAAAGACTATGTTGCAGTGTCGTAAGGAGCATATCTTGAGATGAGTTGATAACAGTAGATATTACTAAAGATGTAAAATTGATAGGAAGGGAATTTTAAGGAGGAGATTACTTTTCTCTAGTACATTTCTCTAATCTGCATATTCCTTGTGGTTCTGTGCAGATTGTACAGTGGTAATGAGGCACACTAACATGAATTTCAGAAATCACTGCAAACTTGTTAGTTTATGACATCATTACACTGTATCTTTCATTTATTTATGTGGAGTGAATGAATTTTCATCAGAAAATACTGATGAGTGATCGTGTGTATAATACTTACTAGGAATACATAGATGAGAAAAATTATAATTATTTTTGTGGTAATTTCACGGCTCAAGTTTGCTACTTTGCTTTCCCCCCCTAATCTTGAAGCAAAATGCATATCTGCGTATCATGTATCTGGCATATGATATTTGAAGGTAAAAACATGGTGATGAAAAATCATTAATTTGACTATGTTGGAAATGTACAGAATGTGTTTGAAAGTATGTTCTACATGTAATTTCAAAGCAATTTTACTTGGACATCTAGGTTTTCTTGTTTTGGTATTTCTGCAGAAGGAAAGTGGAAATGACAATGCTCCCTTTTAAGTTTCATTTTTATTCCAGCTCCTATTAGATCCTGGTTTTCAAGTCAAAACTGATTTTCTGGAACCCATCTAAGTGGTTTGATATATGGATTACTGAACATGGATTGTTCCAGTACAGTGTCATGCCTGTATCCTTAGGATTGATACTGGATTTTTATATTCTTTGTCCACTGACAGGTATCAAGCTGTAACCCTATATGTAAAAAAAGCTTTTTTTGCTTTACAGTTAAGCCATATAAAATCATCTAAAACCACACTAATCACAAGAAATAAATCAAGTCTTTTTTTCCACAATTCTGCATCCATGTTTGGCCATTCTATAGATGTTTTTAATTAAGAAATCAAAGAAATAAGAACGGGTGTGTTTTTTGTAAAACAAACAGCATGATTTCTTTTGTTTGGAAAGAAATTGGAAAAGGGTGACATAACAATGTCAGCTTTGTCTAAGCCTTCCTAGAGAATTATAACTAAACTAAGGTAGTTATTCAATGTTTGTTGGTAATCTGCAGAGAATTGCAAATTTGATGAGGTAGTATACAAAAGACAAGGTAAACATGGCACATCAGACTCTTTCTCCCGGCTACAGGGACAGGCAAGTCATTATAAGAGTCAATGAAATTAAAGGTGAGAGCAAGTAATGGTGATACAAGGGAGAGGGAGTGACAGCCGATACCAGAAAAAGAATTTATTTTGGACTGGAGAGGAGAGTTAAGTGAAATGATATAGAGCGGAATGGAACGGTTAGGGCTGAAAACAAGGCAAAACTGGACTGACAAGAAACAGCTACACTTTGCTGCAGAGCTTGGGAATGAGCAATGTGTCCAAGGCCTGTTTTCCTTAAGCATCCGTCCTATCTTTACAAATGAGCATGATGGGAAAGTGTCCCCTCCTCTGCTTCATTGCCACCAAAGGCCTGGTATTCTTACACATAAAATAAATATGTATTTCACCTATCAGACCTGTTTGACATGTATTTTCCCACAACTGTAGAACTTGGATGCTTAGAAGGTAGTCCTGTGGATTCTCGATATCCTGCATGAACGGTATTCAGCATAACTCTAAACAGAAATTCTTGAAATGTAATCTGTGGGGTATTGACTACTTATTTGGTGAAAACTTTCATAATTTCCAACTGCTAAATCACATTAAAGATTGCTTAAACTCCGTGCCTTCAGTAAATATTTGCAGTTACTGCAGGGATGTTGTAAGGTAGGAAGGTTGTACAAGGCAAAGGGGACATTCAAATATTAGATCTTTTGGCCTTGAAAGCCTTGTTGTAACAACTTGCAGCTGTTTTAAGAAATGATCTAATAACATCTGCACTAAATAAATGTATTTGCAGATCAGGTGTTCATTACAAAAGCTTGCTCCCAGCGCCTCTATAATACTGGTTATGTTCATACTTGTGTTACCTAAAATTTGCTAATACTTTTTTTTAAAAAAGCTTAGCAGGTTTCTTTGGATTTTTGTTTGGTTTTGGTGGTTTGGGGTATTTTTTGTCTCCTCTAAATTGTATTATTAGACTGACTTGGAAAGTTATGTGTTTTTTATCTACAGAAATAGGAGTTGTTTAAGACATCTTCAGTTCATCAGTATGTTATATTTTGGGAATATCTCCTCTTGTTTGTATGTTTGAGGAGGTATTGATAGTTGGTTTTCCAAGGTTGCTCGGGTGCCATCTTTATGCCATGATTGAAGCAGTTTGTGGGATCTGGAAGAATCCATTTTATTCAGATCAACTTTTGGTATTTGCAGGTACTACAGAGCGCGTGTGTCTGATCCAGGGAACAGTTGAAGCACTAAATGCAGTTCATGGCTTCATTGCAGAGAAGATTCGAGAAATGCCTCAAAATGTGGCCAAGACAGAGCCTGTCAGCATTCTACAGCCTCAGACCACTGTTAATCCAGACCGCATCAAACAAGTGAGTTTTTGGTTGGGAATAGAGAGTCACAGCAGCTTCTTAGAAGTCTTAAAGCTTTAAGGCTGGCAAGGGGTCAACATAACATGTTCTTTAAGAAAATGTTATTTTACCCTTTAGTAATTTGCTGGTCCTTCTTTTCCTTGTACTTATGTGTTCCATGTTTCTCAGCAGTTCTTTCAGACAGTGTTTTATAAGTTCCAATGCCACACTCTAATGTGTTTCTTTCATAAACTTTTGTTTACTGTAAGAGGTGATAATACACGTTTAGGTTTTAGGTAAAAATAGCTAAATTTTAATCTTAAACGATGAAGTTTTTTTGTAAATCCTCAGCGTTGCTAAAAATTACAGATTAACTGAATGTTTCCTACTTTTATGTATATAAAGTAAACCCAAAAATGTGTTGTTTTTGGTTTTTTTTTTTTAGAATCTATATTAGATACTTTAAAATCTTACCTGTAAGAAGTTGAAAATAGAAGTATTATATACTTGGGATGTTTTTACAATTTCATTTTATTTTTTGGCATCCTTTTGCCTATTTTATACTGACTTCTTTCAAAATCTATGGGCAATGCAAAATACATTTGTAAGGTATTACTGGTCTAGTATTCTTTCATTCATTACATTTTCCAGAACAATTTTTTTTTTTTTTTTTTGAGATTGCCCTGTAAGCAGAATGTGAAATACATGTAATACAGAATTTAAAATTCTTTTCCGTTGTATTGATTAAGAAAAAGATGAAGAAAGAAATGAGTGAACATTAGTAAAGTGTTGTCTTATCTCTGTATCCTATATAGGATAGGTTTTAGTTTCTCACCTGTCCTATATGGGAAAAGATTGTTTCGTCCTTCTACACTAGCAAGACTCAGTGTCCTATAAAGTAATTTGGTAACTGTATGCAATTACTTTGCTTTGTATATAGTGACATACACAGAGTGCCTATATGAAGATGTGTTTGAACAGGATGAGTTTGGAACGATCAGACTGCTTTAGATGGATGAAACTGTGCATAAGCCATTGTATATGATTTCTAGTATCTACTACAATATTAGTTTTTTTCTGTATATCTGATACTTTTACATAAAAAATACTCTAGATAATTTATAAAAAAAATACTAAAAAGAAACCCCCAAATTTTATAGAATTAGTTTATCATTATTAGACATGAAAGTTATTATGCCTGAAATAGAGATAAAAAGCTGAAGCAATCTGTATTTTAAATGGCTTTCTGCTCGTAAAATGTTAGATTTTATGCCAAGACGTCTTAACTCAATGGGAAATGACTGTCATCTATTACAATGAAAAGTGGTTTTCCCCTTTGTAATGAAATGAAACAAATTTTTAGGTAAATCAGTAAGATCCTGAGAAACTAGATTACAGAGCTGTGTAGTTACATGCCTCTAAATACTTCCAGCCTTGTATCTGCAGTTGATACAGCTTGTCCACAGTGTTTCTCCAGAAAGCTTATTTGTAAAGTTGCTGTGGTGGGGGTTTTTTCCAATTTTTTTTTTTTTTGGTTGGGTTGTGTTGGTTTTGGTTTTTTTTGTTTGGTTAGGGTTTTTGGTTGGTTTTTTTAGTTTCATTGGTTGATTTGGGGTTGTTTGGTCTTGATTTTAAAAACAATTCCTTGTTTGGAATGTTGAATTCTGGAGGGATGGAGTAGTGAACGGAGCTGCTGCTAGTGAAGTTAAGACAGACTAAATACAATGTATAACTTATAAAGCCATTTCTTAGTGGCTATGCATCACAAAATTTTAATATATTACCTGTAAACATACAGGTACATAATAATATGACTGCAAATATTTGGAGATACACATGTGCATATTTTAAGCAGTTTTAACCACAATGAGTTATTTAGTTGTTGGTTTATTTTTTAATGCAGCAACACCTATTCATAATAAATTCATACAATATAAATATGGACTCAATAAACGTCAAATCTTAATGAAAGATACAATATCTTTATTTAAGAAGTTAATAGTAGTTTTTTAACAGGTAATCATGATCTAGAACTCCGGTGTTGTAATTTTTTTTAATAGCAGACAGGTCACAATTTTATTAAAATGATCTAGATAATGTGTAATACAAGTCATTTTGAACTTGGTAAAAAATAAGCCTTATGAATTATAATCTCTTCTTTTACACGAACTTTTACATCATTCTTCCTATCTTAGAGTATAACCCAAGAACTTTGGCACCCAAAATTTTACATTGCAGGTTGAAGAAAGTAGACTTAGCATTTGAGATTGAGAGTTGATTTAAAATAATAAATTTTACTTTCATTAGGAACTTTGAGGATATTTCTCTTGGTTCTCTAGCTGTTTCTACCAAAAAGCAAAGGTAGTTTTCTTCCCATGAATGAAGATACCTGTAGGATGAGCCTTACGATGCCACCCATGTCCACATAAGCATGTGGCTCCCATTACTCTATTGTCATTTCTTTGTCCTGGGCTGCTTTATTGACATTCGTCTCAGAGAAGCAGGCTGAGACAGGAAATATCTTCTGGCTATAGTTTCAGTGAAAAAAGACAGTTGGTAAACTCTTTGATGAATGCTTGAGTTTCATCACTTTCTGTCTTCAGGAGAGGCTTGGGTGTACACAGAGGCTGAGCCTGGCCTGACATTTCTCCTTACTAACAGAAGTCACTATCGAAACATTCTGCTCTAACTTCAGCTTTTTTCAGCTTTAGCAGATTTGCTGATAAATCTGTCTAGCTCCTTTTGAGCCTTCTCTGCTGTATTTTTCCACATCTCCTAATCCTGGGGGGTTATCAGTAGATACCAGGTATTTCTTTCCTCCAAACAGGTCTGATATACATTTAATTGACAAATGTTTGCATCTTTTATCTATACATAACATAGGCAATCTCTTCATAGATATCAGCCTTCTGCTGTTTCTAGGTATTATTGGACAATAACCAGCTGATTCCTGTGCCCTTTTATTTCCTAGAAACTGATATGAGCACTAACCACCCTTTTCTCTCTGTGTTAGTTGAATGTCACGCCAGCTCTTTCAGACCGTATTGTAACGTACGGGAACAGAATACACTTTTCATAAAGTGATCAGGAGCCTGAGCTGTTTCAGCTTTACTTACCATACAAAACTTTAAACTTCACCTCTAAATTAATAGTGGCTCCTGTGAACAATGGAAAAGGGTGCATAATGTGGTCTTATCATATCATCTTCTTCAGAACCTATTATGTCGTCTTTATTTGCTAGTTGAATTCTCCTGCCAGCTTTCAGCTGTTTTACAGACAGTAGGTGTTGGAGCAACCTGTTCAAAGAAGCATATGTAAGCAGAGGTGGCCACTGCAGAACTGTGCATTACATGGAAGGAAAGGTGTGTGATCTTATAGCTAACTTTCTTTTAAGTAGGAGTATGCAGTTTGGCCTTCTGAGATCTCTTCCAACCTGAATCGTTCTTCAATTCTATTAAATGTTTAGCTATCAAAGTGTGGACAAAGGTTTTAGAATTTCTGCCTTCAAAATCTAGAGTAACTCTTTCACATATGGAACTTCCAATTAATATTTTCATTGGAGACAGTTTCATTTCAGCTTTTTCAGTAGATAATTAACCTCTCATGAGTCTTTAACTTCTGTTCGTTAATCATAGTCCCAGACATTGTGTTCAAAATCTGCAAAACTGAATGTCTGAAATCAGATTTGTAAATCCACATTCTTCCAGTGAAAATGACTAATTTTACTTAAAAAATGCTGATTTAATAAAAAAATAGAACTGTTCATAATTTTTAAATAAAAAGTTTTACTTTGAAGTGCTCAAAATAAAACTTGACTTTAAGAATACAGATCTGAAAATATTGGCTTAAATGGAGGGTTTGTTTGTTTTTTTTTAAAATATGGAATATGAGTTCTTCTATATTGGTAAAGATTCAGTAGATTTCGTAGAGTCATAGAATGGTTTGGGCTGGAAAGGACCTTAAAGATCATCTGGTTCCAACCACCCCAGCCATGGGCAGGGACACCTTCCACTGGACCAGATTGCTCAAAACCCCATCCAGCCTGGCCTTGAACACTGCCATGGATGGGGCATCCAAAATCTCTCTGGGCAACCTCTTCCAGTTCCTCACCACCCTCATAGTGAAGAATTTCTTCTTAACATCTAACCTAAATCTTCCCTCTTTCTGTTTAAAATGTTTACACCTCATTCTGTCACCCGTCTTTCCTATAGGGTCCCCTTAGGTACCAGAAGGCTGCTATAAGGTCTCTCTGGAGCCTTCTCTTCAGGCTAAACAATGCCAACTCTCTCAGCCTTTCCTCACAGGGGAGGTGCTCCAGCCCCCTGATCATCTTCATGATCCTTCTCTGGACCTGCTTGAGTAGGTCCATGTCTGTCTTAGGCTGGGGGCCTCAGAGCTGGATGCAGTACTCCAAGTGGGGTCTCATGAGAATGCAGTAGAGGGGGAGAATCCCCTCTTGACTTCCTGGACACACCTTTTTTGATGCAGCCCAGGATATGATTGGCTTTGTGGGCTGTGAGCGCACATTGCTGTCTCATAGTCAGTTTTTCACCACCAATACCCCTAAGTCCATCCTTCCTTAAGAAACATTCACTAGTTTCTTAAAATGCCTCTCCCTTCTGATGAGCCTTTCTTCTCTTTATCATCCATTTAAAACAAGTCTGTCACCTACATGAACCTTATTAAACTCCAGAATATGAGAAAAAAAACTAAGTTTTTTATTTGAGGTAAATAACAAGTAGTTTTGTAGATCACTGTGTCTCTTCATCTAGTCCACAATTTCTCATAAATTTTTCTCACTTGTGAATGTAGGTGAAGAATCGCACTAGTTGCCATTCTGCAATGAACAATAAGATATGCAGGTGTGTTTACAGGTTGAGGGGGAAAAAAAATTAAAAAAATCCATTGTTTACTAGAGAGACAGGTCTATACATTAGATCCCATGGCAGAAGTTTAGCATTCTATAAAATTATGTATGCAATATCCTGTCCCTCATATGCCCTTGACTTAATTCTAGTACCAGATCACTCTTTTAATTTTCTTTTCATTTCACTAGTGTTGGATACAATCTCAGTAAGTATGCGAAACCGTATTTTATGAACACAGTTAACACTGTAGCTGATGATTAACTCTTCATTGTACGTGCTTAAAAAATGGAATGCAAATAGAAAAAATTGTTGGTGGGTGAACAGCAATGTTCAGGTTGTGGAGGTTTCAGCAGTGTTCTGATTCTTAAAAAAAGTCTGAAGTTATCTCATGCCTTCTGATGGCTTTGTAGTTTTGGTGGTGTTTTTCCAAATCCCAAAGTAGCCCAGAATCAAAAGGTGACATTTTTTTTTTCTTCTAGGACTTGGGTCTTTGACACAAATCTTAGACCGGTATCTTCCTAGCTGTTTTGATGCCTGTGTCTGTTTACTTGAGTCTTCTTGTATTTCTATATAACAGCACCAGATCTTGCATTAGTTCTGTGTTACCATGACAAGTTTTGAGGAAAGGGAAGGTCCTGATTCTTTGTCCATTTTACTGTAATCCTTATGCTAAATCATTTCCTCCATCCAGTGTTACTCTGCTGATCCAAATGGCACCTACTAGTTTGGTTCAGGCTCCTTACTCCTCCTTGTTCCCAGACAGAACACAGGATAATCTTTCTTTTACATCATACTTACCACACTTTTTTCCTTTTTCAAAGACAAGTCCCCAAGAGCTCATAAATGCAGATAAATTACCTCTGTAAAAAACTATAAGTAACCATTCCATCTATATATGCTGGCTTTTTTAGGCTTTTTGTATTGCCCTATGCCCTGTGTATTCTTTTCCATAAAAGCAAAACCTAACACAAAGAGGATGAAATATCATCAGAATATATTTTATTTGTTCTTTACAGAAGTGAAAAGGTAGCAAGTACAACTATGTCACCAAAGTCATCAAAGTAGCCTTTTTACAATCGGGATTTTAAATAAATTATTAATTCTTGAACATTTCTTTTTCCAAATTTTATTTTTGAAATGTGTTGTGTATTTATGCGGTCATCACTGAGATGATACTCACTTGCCAAAGTTACAGATTAAAGGAGTTCACAGCAGATGAAAAGAAGACTCAATATGTTTAGCAAAGCAAGTGGTCTGTTTAGAAAGGCTCATCTCTGATACTGTTGAAAGCCTAGTAAGTCAGTCTTTTATGTTGCTCAGCACAATAGGGCCTTGCAGTGATCTCTGTTTCTCATTTTAGCTGCAGAAGGTATTCAACTATTTAATACAATTCAAAAAAGATACCACCTTTTCTTAAAGTGCATTAAAATACTGGCTTAAGCAAATTAGTTTTGTCATCACATTAATTTTAGTGATTTATAGGCACCAATATTAATACATGCAAACTGAAACTCAGTATTAGCTCAGTATTAATAGTAATTGAATGTGAGTAATGTTATTACCAAGATTTCCTTTGTTTGGCAAGCCCACTAGAAATTGGTAAGCTGTAAATACAGTTTTATCTTCACATTTAAATGATGTTCTTTATACGCTTTCGTGTCTCCAAGCTTGTTTTCAAATAGCATTTAATTTTGTGCCTTTCTACTCATATGTATAAATATACTAATAGGTACTGAGAATGAATTTACCTGTCTCAGTACAATATTTAATATCTAGGGTGTAGTACTGATATTTTTTTAGTGCATTTATATGAGGTTGTGACTTTTCTCATTTATATATGGCTCTGCATTAGCCAATTCATGAAGTCATTGAAAAAGGGCTCAGAGATCTTTTGGAACACTGTACACATGGAGTATATGTATTCTATACTGCTGTGATACAGCTGTATCTTCACTCCAGTACTCAAAAATATGAAGCATGGAAGTGTGATGCTTTGAACAACTTCCTGCACACTTTAGTATGTTGTACAGCCTAGAAACAGCCTCTCACAGTATAAACAATTCCTGTGAGCAACACAAGAAGTTTTTCTTGGACTTTCAGAAAATACTACAACTTAAATATGGCTCAAACAGAATTTTATTGCTAAAATTAAGCTCCTATTTCATTACTTAAAATCTTTTTTCTCAAACTTATGTTCTAAAAGCTTGAAGTAAAAGCAAACAACACTCTCACCTGTAAATATAGCCCTCCATTCATTGTCTCACAAGAAATAGGAAAGGAAATAGTATTTGAGAAAGCAGAGAAGACCAATTTCATCGTGGCTTGGACTATACTATTCATGATATACCTTAAAACAAACTTGGAAGTCTTAGAAGTAGTGTATGGTAGAAACTCTGAACGATTATTTTTTTTCTATAACCTTGCCAGCAGTCAACCTGCAATTTCAGGAAAGCTTCAATTATAGTACATACGTTTCAGTCTCAGAAATTGAAACTCTGTAATGTAAATTCATCTTATGATTTCTAATCACTTTATACATCTCATTCCCAGAAGCCTGATAACTACTAAATTCAAGTGCTTGCCTAATGCAAAGCACTTGCCAAATTTTAAAAGAATTATTCTATGTTGCATAATAAATCAGAATTATTGAGCTCTATCCAACTTTAAGAAGTAATTTTGCCTAAAAGTTCTTGCAAAGTAGTTCAGTGTATCAATAAATTACTTCTCAGCCAGTGAAAATTCCATACAAAATCCAAATGCCTGTGGTGTTTTTTTGTTTTTGAGAAATTATTTTTGTTAACTTAATACTGAAGAAATATATAGGTGTGTCTCAGAATTATACAGAGACGTGAAAATGGATGAATTTTTACAAAATGCTCAGTTCTTTTATTTATATATATATGTATAGAGATACGTAAAAAAAAAACCCAACCAAAAAAACCCCACAAAACCAACAACAACCAAAACCCAGTTCTTTCAGTAGCCAAAGTAAGATAGATTAAGCCTTCAAAACCTGATATACAAAGAATAAAACACCAAAAACATAAATCAAAAACACTCCTTATTGCCATTTTCAGTATTTTGTCATTGGTATGTATATTTGGAACAAAACGTATATGCCCCTACTTGATTCTTCTTCATTAATGCAATTATTTTGCTTTTGTATATTTTAATCTTTTTTTCCCATTGTATTTTAAACAAGCTTTTGCTAAAATGGAAAAATGAAATGCTTCTACTTAATAGATGTTATAGTTCAACACTCAACTGAAATTATTATTGTCACTCCTTTTTCATCACAGCCATACATTACCGTGCTTTAGGAAAATCGGTATGAATTGAAAACAGAGATGCTTCCAGTTCCTTAAATTACTTGTGGTGTCAGTGATTGGGTCATTATTCAGTGTTGAAGTGTTCTACATATTTTCTTATAAATCGACTAGTTAGATTTAGTAACACCTGTGAAGAACAAACTATTTTTTTTATTAATTAGCTTTTAGCATATCAAAACAATTTACAGTATGCTTTAGTTAGCAGTGGTGTTGATCACACAGACTATCAGACGTCTGAAATATTTTAGTGAAAATATATTTTCAGCATTCTTCTGGAAAATAGTAACAATTTTTATTATTATTTTTTAGTTCATATATAACTATGATAAAGAAAATCTACCGGGATAATTTACAGTTCTCCAAGCTGTTTTGTTGGGGTGTTTTATTGTTGTGTTTTCCCCATTAGTTTAAGCTTAAATGATAAACCCAGTTCATTGCAATTTCAGGCTTTGGTAAGAGAAAGAGTGCATTATCCCACTCGAATCAGAAAGAGAATTGGATAGGGTATAGCCCTGTACTATCGTGGAACCTGGCATTTCTTTTTGCCAGTAATTCTAGCCCCTCACAAATGAGCCCATGTTCCCTACAGAAAGACACGGCAGAATCCTTCATAATTCTCTGATTTTCACAATGTATAGTGTCTGCTGACCAATAACCTTTTGCCAAGCTACCTATTTTTTATAAAGCCCTATCCATGGTATAGTAATTTTTACTTAAGACTCATGAAAGAGTCCCAGTTGGTGCTTAAGCTGTATATGTTTTATTCTTGTTTTTATTGTTTTATAAGATGAGTTATAACTTGGAAACACAAAATAAGTATCTGTTTCTTAAGACATTTTTTCCTGTTTTGGCTACTTGTTTATGTACAAACTATGAAAAACTGGATCTTCATATTGCTTAACATACAGCTAAAATATTTGTGTGTGCATATGTACAAGCCCATATTTTGCTAATACACAAACTTTATGCATTCACAGTGTCCCAGCTTTCTCATATGCATTAAGAGTTTTAGTGCAAAAGTATGTATACCTATTTTATGAGGGGCTGTCAATGATTGTAAGTAGCAGAACTGCAGAAACTGTGAAATTTTGCTTCATTTACTTCTAAATAGTTTTGGTTAGTAATTATATGACCATATGATAAATCATATTGTATAGCATTTTAACACCTTATTTCTTAAAGTAAAAATAGTGTAATTTTTATATTTTATAATATATTTTATGAGTATGTCAAAAAAACATGCGTTGAATAAGTATTGTATGTTATGTTTTGAAAATTGGAATTTTACATTTTCACTACATTTATAAAAAGAAAAGAAGAGTTATTCTGTCAGGATCTAATACTTTAAAAAGAGAAATGTGTATATAAAAGTTTTAAACAGAGAAGTGCTTTTTTGATATGTTCAAGAATTAATGTTAAGCGTATGTATATTATTTAGAAAACATGATCAATAAATGTGACTCTTAATTCTTTTTTGTGTTTATTTTGAACACAGGCCTGATGATAAGTTATTAACCTTTCCTCAACTAAATGAATGTTTTTAAAGCTAATCATAAATATATTGTAAAAATTTGTCCTGAAGGTATTAGTTGCATGTTCATCCATCATGAGATTGGTGTTTACATTTTTTCACCTGCCTCTTGATTAAAAACGAGCAATGAATATTTTAGCAGTTAGCATATTGCTAAGAACTCCGTAGTTTCAGTATAATTGTTGTAAGGTATGGAACACAGTTTGCTGGCTATAGTCCGTGCTATAGAATGGTGCATTACAAGGTGCCAAAGTTAATGTCTCTGACTTCTTTCAGACGTTGGCTCTGTTTGTTTGTAGACTGATAACTGTTTCTAGTGTGCTCATTGAACTTGCTGGAATTTTTGTTTACTATAGTCTTCATTTTCCCCAAGAGGAGGAGAGAGGAAAGAATATATTCCTCATGTGGCCAGCATATTTTGAGTATTTATGTGAGTTCACCATCTTGATTTCAAGTCATGAATTTGTTTTTACATGCATAAGCATGCATATTTACATGCATTATTTATCTAATTGACTTTAAATTCCATTAAGTTCCAATGAGTAGGAGAAAGGTTTTGTCTTAGGCATTTTTTATTTATTTTAATTTTCTAGTTATGTTACTTTTGTTGGTTTATTTATTTTTTTAACTGTTCAGTCTAAGGCTTGTAAAGGTTGATTTGCTCCTGAACTGCTTTGTTCCCAGACATTGCCATCTTCCCCAACTACCACCAAGTCCTCTCCATCTGATCCCATGACCACCTCCAGAGCCAATCAGGTACAGTATCATCCTACCATCTACACCATACTTTTCACGGGTGACAGCTTGCAAACTGGAGAAAAAGATATGGTGGGTTAAGGATTTATTCGTTCATTCACATATATACACCCATAACCATAGATATCTTTTGTTAGAAATTGCTAAATTGAATGGAAAACATTTTTCTTTTTTTAATTTGTTTTGTTGTCTTTTTTAAAACTCTGATGAAAGCAAAGTATCTTGTAAAATAGTCTTTTTTAAAAAATTTGATTTGATTAATAAATAGCAAGGGTACATGCTGGTGTGTTTGTAGACAGAGTAACTCTTGGTACATGTATGTTTATGTATATATGCACACACGTATTTACTTCTTGGATCATTTATAAATTATAATGGAAGTACCTCTGAAACCATGCTTAATTAGCTGGGTATCAACCTAGGAATGGCAAACAGACTTATTTGTTTATTTACTTTAAGAATTTTGAAATGTGTTTGTGGACGGTAACATAGGGACCTTATTTAAATAGTGTATGCAGTAAGAAAATAGATTTGAAATGAAAATGTATTGATGAAGAATAAAGTAAAATCAAGTCTCTCTAAAAATATACTAAACACATCTAAGTAAGTTTAATTCATGTCTGATTTTTAAATGATTAGACTGTGGTTTTAGCAGTATTTGAATTACATTAATTTATTTCTCTTTTAACTGGAAATAAATATGTCCAGTTCATTATGTCCACAAATCATCATACTGTGTATCTTTTTGCCTTCCCTATGCAAATTGTTAAAGTTACTTCATACCATGCTTTTTAGAACTGATTCATGCTTAATAAATACCTTATTCATTTTTTTAAATGTACTGTTAAATTTAATGTACTTTGTGTGCAAATAATGTAACTATTTGGTATGTGCTAACAGTTTTTAACATACAATCTGTTTATTGAAGTTAGCTGAATGCTTCTATCAGATCCTGCACAAATTAGATCAAATACCAGAAATATTTTCTTCACAAGCTGATTTCGCTGGGAAGTTAACATTGTTATTAATTACTGATCCTCTGATATTCTGTGAGCCGTTTAGAACTTGCAGGCTGTATGAACAATTTAACATATAACAGAACGCAAGCATATCAAAGTGGTATGTCTTTGATCAACACATGTTGAAAGGGACATCTAATACAGAAAGTAATGAAATCTAGACAGAAATTGTACAGATAGAGGAACTACTAAGAAAAACATAAATTGTGATATTCCTCACTTCAATTTGAAAGCCTTCTTCATCAGCCTGCTTCCATTCCAGCAGTTTGGCTTCATCATCATTAAATGACAAAGATAAAATCTTTGCCAACAACTAGGGATATTTTATGAACACTCTGTTCAGCTTTTATTCTCTCGCTTAATTTTAGTACTTTGTTTCTTTTAATTAGAAAATTTTGAAAAGGTCGAAGGCACAGTTATTTTTAAAAAGTATTCTTCCTATTTTTCTTTTCTGTGTCGTCTTTCCCACTTTTTTTTTAATTATAACTGTACCACGATGATCATTATTTGGAGAAAAAGGAATAGGTGCTTTTATTTACAGGAAATACTGTTTGAGCATGCTGCTTAATTAGCATCAAAGTAGTACCTACTTTGCATCTGTTCCATGAATTTTGAATTATCAAAATTATAGTGTAGCATAGAAACTTTAAATGACTTCTTAATAGCTAAAATTGTTTATTTTTATAGGAAGTTGTTCTATGAGCATATTGTCAAGTGATATAGCTGAATGTACAAACTAAGGGAAATGTATGCTTTGTATCCTGCCTATATCCCACATTACATCTTTTAATGCATTTTATCCGTAAGCTCTGTTTAATTTAGTTTTTATACAAATAATCAAGGTCTCTTTTGAACAGCATCAAAAATTGTATATATGAAGAAGAGTAATGAATTCCTTAAGTGACTTTTGGACCTCCTTTTATCATTAACTCTTGAAATTTCTACTGGTTTATAATTATTTTATCCCTCTTAGTATTTCCTAGGGTTTTCTAGCCATTCCAGCAGGAAGCACAAAACACACGAGGCAATTAAGGCCTTGCTGTTCATTCTAGTGATAAGCGACGTAGCTGGCAATCGTTCCCAGGCTGTAGTAGTGATTAGCATTCTGCACCGGTGTATTGGCAAGTATCTGCACTGTGACTGTCACACGAACATAGGTTCCAGCACAGTAATCTCAAACCTGTCAGTAGTCATGTAAGTACCCAACAGGAGAGAATTAGAGAACAACAACAAATGTTTGGTTTGATAGATGACTGTATAAGATGATTCTCAACAGAAAAATAACCGTTCAGGTGTGGGGTTTCTCACAAGTTGTTGCATTTGGATAACAGGAAAGAGCTTATTTAACTGGATGAGAGGAATTTTAGCGTGAAGGCTTAAGATAAATGCACAGTACATCCTATTGTGTGGCTATAGTAGCATATCACGCTTAAGATCATTCAGTTTTCTATATCTCAATCGTGACAAGGTGATATTTTATCTTGAAGATTAGTAAGGCAATTAACCAATGTCTAGGCAATACTTAATGCTGGATTGCTGTTGGACTGAAATCTTTAAACTGGGTTGGAGGACTCCCCATAAGTTCTTGCAATTAGAGAGCTGTCGGGTGTGTGTGTTGATGAGCATACCTGATGTGATACTTCCTGCTGTACAAGCATGTCCGTTGTATGCTCCTGACAGAGCTTGCATAGTGGGTAGAACAATTTCTAGGCACACTTTTTACCACAAGAGGAAAATAGCTCTGCCAGCAGAGGTCAGAGGAAGCTGAGCAGGAAATCTGGTTTGTGTTATGCCTTCCTTCTAGTGACTCACTCTGCCGCCATTCAGATGAGATCATAACACCTTTGTATGCCAATTTCGGGTTTTGATGAATTGTTGTTTTTTGAAAAATCTAGTGTTCGTGAAATGACTCATTTTATCATTCTTGAGAAGCGGATAGTCTCTAAAATATCTTATATGGTAGAAGAAAACAGTTCCTTCAGAACTGTCATGTGTTTTATTATACGGAATTGCCATGGATGCAACAGAAACCTCTGCATTGAGGGTTTTTTTTTCTTTACTGCTTTGTTCCAGGAAGATAGACTTCTGTCAATATTATTGTTGCAAATGTCGTGTTTATTTTTCCAGTAGAACTTCCTTGGGCCTTTGTTCACATTAAAAATTCACATACTGCAGACTTCCCAAGGAAGAAAAGAACCAGAGGTAATAGAATTAGGGACATTTCAAATAACTACCCAACTCCCCACCCCCCTCTGCCTATCACTGAAAAGAACTCTGTACTTTTCTTTCTGTACTTTTAGGCCCAGAGCTTCTGTTACCCCCTCCTGAACTTTGTCAGCTTTGTTTATAACAGAACACTGGCAGACATATAGCTACAGTGATAAAACTGTTCTGCTGATGCCCCTGGAGCTGCCAGAATATATCTTTACTTCTATTTACCAGAAGGAAGAAATCAATTTTACTTTTCCACCGTACACTTCAACTAGGAATTTCACCTCAAAATTGGTGAATAACACCATAAGCATCATATAAAACATGCTTGCTTTTCCTGTGTAGTAACTTGCAAAGGTACAAGTTTTAATACTGATTTTAACAGTTAAGTGACATTCAATAGACAAGTATTTCTACAATTAAAATGTTTACATATTTTCTTTTGCTTACAAGATTATTTTTTAATCTGCCTGTTTTACTGATGTTACTATTATTTTAGAGGGAGAAACACAACTGATTATAAACCTAAGCTTTGTATTTCTCCTTTGTCTATTTGATACACACCTATAAATACAGTTGCAAAGCGTTGCATGTTTCCTTCTCCAGTCCTTCCTTTTTCCATGAGATTGATACTGCTGCTGACCTTTACTACTGAGTGTAAGAGAATAAAAGGCCAAACACACGTTCCCACTTGCAAGTGAGTCAGGAGAGTGATAGGTAGGAGTCCTTTCCTCTTCCATTATAATTTAGATAGGCTTAACCTTAGTAATATAATAGGATTTATCATCACAAACTCTGTGACATTAATTTACTATATAAACCTTCTTATTTTTACTTTAAGCACACTATTTTTTCCCATGGCTTTTGCATTTTTTACAACTATACCTTCTATGTTGCTTCTTTGTTGTTGCACCTGAAACTCTTGTTCTATCATTTAATATAGTGTATATAAATTTGCGGAGTGCAGATGTAGAATTTGTCCATTCAGTCCTCAAAGTTTACAGTTTTTTGGAGGATATCTAGGTCAATCTGGTTGCTGCAGTGTCTGTAATAATACTTTTCAACCTTTTTACATGATGGGATGGAGCCAGTTTTCTTGGCACTGCCTGTACCCAGCAGGTGCGGCACAAGCATGTGACTGTTAACAGTCTCGGTATTAGAAATTTATACTTTTGGCTTACATTATCTCTCTATTTTATGCAAAACCTATAGCTTGCAGTAGGATGTAATAGTGTATATATAACTAGCGTTTGGGGGATTAATTGATATTTCTAAATTGTATTGATTGATTCATATGCTCTCCCTCTTTCTGACTTCTAAGAACAGCCCTATCCCTGTCTGTAAAATGACTTGCAGAAGTTTAATCTTTTCATTCCTGATAAAGAGGTAGAATCTGAAAATAGAGGCATACTGTACAGCATACTGACAGCTTCTAAAGCATGATATGAACTCACACCCCTTGTATTTAATATGTGATTGTTGCGGGAGGTGGAAGAAAGCTTTAGGAAAGAAAGCTTTGTTTTAGTCTTCTGTTATCATTAGGACATGGAATTTTAAAATATGTATAATGTACAACTTCCAAATTATAAAGGTTTTTATCAGTAGATTAATCTTAAAATACAAATGGTGAGTTTTAATGATGATCCCAGGATACTAGATGGCCATCGTAGGCCACAAAGATACTGTCTCTATTTGCCTTGGACAATTTGATGTGAGGGTTATTTTAAGACCTTCTATCTTTGATATTTTAACTGTAATATTAATCTAATTTTAATGTCATTTCTTACAGTGGTATTGAGAAAATCTGTTTTCTTAGGTCTGTCACAGTTGGACTGATGCTGGATGTATCACTTGATATTTCCAAATCCCACTACTGTGTATTTAAAAGCAAAGTTAATATAAAGTTATTTAGCATTCTGATAAAAGGTGCTGTAGCATTAAAACCCCTCTTACTTTAATTTGATTGTTCAGAATATTTGCCATGGTAGATCTCTGTGAGATAACAATTTGACCTTTTTTCAACCTGTCAGATTGGTCATTGATAAATACAACAGTTTTATTTAAATCTAGAAGACACCTGAGTTTCACGCACAAAAGTAATATATGAAAGAGACTTCATCTAATAGACAAGGTTTCATATGGACCCATCACTAAAGAATTTAGTACAGGAGATTCTAAAATTATAAATACATGAAGACCACAAATACAATAAATTGTTAGTATATTAAACATGTATATTCTTGTAATTATGGCATAAAACCATTTTTTATTCACAAGCAGATGCATGAGAAGGAAATCAGGTTTGGTGTGGCAGTGGCAGTGGTATTAAGGAATGTAAGATAACTGTAAGAATCTCGTTGTGATGTTTAGGGGAATGGAGTTGAAGAAATAGGCCTTGTATAGTGCTGACTTTTTCCCAAACTTATGGTAGACTCTTGCCACCTACAGAAAAATTTTTCACAAAATTTCTCAACATAGCATATCTTTTTGGTTAAGTCTCAGCAAGGACTTTCATCTTCAGTTTTAATAGTTATTCAGCTTCACATTCAGAGTTCTTTTCTGTTCTTGCTATTGCTATCAGGCATAAGCAGTAATAATTTTGACTTCACACTGGACATTGTGCGTTGTAACAAGTTTGAATAAAAGTTCTTACTTTAGTTAGAAAAACACTTCTTTTTCTAGTGTGAGAAAATCTTACATCTCACATTTGTAGATAATTTTATTGACTGTGAATTCATATCTCTGTAAAGTGACTGTTTTGATTCAATTTAATAAGACAGTTCCTTTTTTGATTAAAATTTGCCTATAGCACACTGTGGACAGCAGGTAATAAATAATGTTTCGGGTAATATAGCTGGAAAGGGCTAAGGAGAATCATTCTCCTGTTTAAGTGAGAGGACTCCAGTAGAGATTCTGGTGCTTCAGAGGTAACCTTTGCTGCTGCTCTTCAGCTGAAATGCTTCATTTCATGGCTAAACTCCAAGCAGAATTAACCTATACTCCATAGACTGACCAAAGACATTTTGTTCTGGTTCTCAGGTTTAATACATTCATTTTATATTTCTTTTGTTCTTTGACTGCTTTTTCCCAATATTTTGCAGTAACTGAGATCAGCAATTTTGTTTGCATTGTCTCCTATATATATATATATATAATATATATATATTAGATACTATAAAAACTTTTAAATAACAATTTTTAAAATCCTATATGCAAATCAGTTTGGGGTTTTTTTTTTTACTCTTTCTTATTGTCTGAGTTTTTCCCCTTTGGACAACTGTGTAGGTAATTATTTGTGTTCATATTCCTTTATATTGAATGTATGTGTTTCCTTTCTTCTCCTCTCTCCCACCACATAGCAATTTTAGGGTTCACTGTTCATTGTTCCTGCCTTAAACATAGGGGAAATGCTGTCAGGAGCATTCATGAGACATGGGGAAAGATGTAGCTTCTCACTGCTAAGTCTCTGAATACTACTGGCATATCATTCATAGGTTGTCATGAACGATCTGCCAGTTGCAGTCCTGTCAGTAAAAACATGCTTCCATGTTCGTGTATCTTGTTTTGATTTTATGCTTGAAAAGAATTAGAATCACTTGGCTTCCTATTCCATCCCCTCTTCAGAAAGGTATACTTTACTCAGCATAATGGACAGCATTGCTTTTCCTTTTCTATTAAAATGGATAAATGTCTTAAATCAATTTCTCCTCATGCTTTGAAGTCTACCTGGATGTTATATTTTTTGTCTGTTTTTTCCCCTATAGATATAAATAGGGACAAAACAAAAATCACATATGAAGTTAAAGCTTGAAAAAAAGAGAAAACAAAGGAACAAACTAATTTGTTTATGTAAAAAAACAGCTTCTAACAAGATATTACATGGTCACCCTTGTTACGGATTTATGAAGACTTAGCTTATTACTGGTTTTAATTCTTAGCTTAGCCATATAGTTTAAAACATGTTAAAGGAAGGGACTAAAAGAGTTTTGGAAACATACTAAGATGATTTAGAAAACATAAATTTTACTGTAGTGTGACTTTAATGAGGCCTACTTTTGATCTCATTAATTTCCTTTTAAATCAATATTACTTCTGTGAACATGCTGAGATTTGGGAGAAAATTTGCTACACTTTCCTGTACACTTATTATTTTTGTGGGGTTAATTCACTTTAAAATATTTTGGAGTGAACATGTAAGAAGACAGTGTTATTTGGATTGAATGGATTTTGCTTTAGACTAACATGGATGTCTTCAAGTTGTTTAAGAGTTAAAAAAAAGTCTTGCACTGTAATTGAAGATCTTGTTCTTTCATTTTAGGATATTTGTAAATATGATATGTAGGTTTTGGCATTTGTCCATGTCCTTGTACTAAGAAAAGGTCCTATCTGCTTACGAAAAAGGATCATTAAACCCATAAAAGTTGGAGAATACACATTCTTCTCTTTGTTAAAATATGGTAGGGGTCTTCAAATGTCCTGTGCAAAGGGGTGTTCATTTTTTCCCATCTTCTGTTTTCCAGCTGTTTTAAGCATACTTCTTTTATCAATACAAAATGAAACTAAATATCATGTTATAAAGTGCCAGATATTTCCACATTCAAAATCCATCCCATGTAAGTTAGAGTGAAAGTTGGCAGCATGTAACTGTGCTGTATCCAAGATTGTCTTTGACATTGGGTGCTTAATAGTCAAGTTTGGTGACATACATTTTCATTCAGAACTAGCATCAGGAGAAAAAACCAACCATCTTCTAAGGTATACAGGCACAGAGTCACTTAGAGTGCTTTTTGCTGTTTGAACAACCCAGAGAAAAGAGAATGTCAGAGCAATTTGCAGAATGCAGAGCTGGATGTCTTTATTGCTTTTTTCTGCTGTGTACGGTATCAGTCACATGAAGGTTAGCCTCTAAATTTTCAACTGTTCAGAATGTAATATAGCAGCTCTTAGGGAGTTCAGAGTTTATGTGATCAAGAGTTGTATGAGAACGTGGAAAGAAATGTTGAGGTTACGGAGCTTACTGTTACACCAGGACAGATCCTGCACAGCACAGACTATAAGGTAGAAAAGACAATAGCATATTTTTCTGACATGTCAGAGGTAAGTTGACTGAGGCATGGTTAGGCCTAGCCCTAGAAGATCCTGCTTTGGGCAGATGTTAGTTAATATTTCCTTTGTGCCATCTGAAACATTATCACTTTCACTGGCTGTAGGAACAGTGCAACAGTGCCCTGCGCTTTCCTGCGGGCTCTGCGTGGGTGCATCGTCTGCCTTTTGCAAGCTTTGAGAGTTTGTCAGGTGGTCAGAGGTCATAGAGAAATGAGACAAACCCACCAATTAAAATAGGTATATCTGCCTGATTCGAGTGAGAAGGGAGTGCTCTTCATATACAAGTCAGTGAAAGAACCTGGTTGACTTGTTGCACTGTAGGCAATAAGAGGTGGGAGGTTTTTTCTTTTCCAGAGATAAGGTGCATTTGTTGCCTGTAGCATAGCATCCCAGACTTAACATAGTCAATACCTTTACCCTACAGTCAAAACAATATGTAGCTGCATCTTATTTAGAAGTGTTATCTTCCCCTAGTTTTGTCCTTGTGGTCATTTTGACATGTGTTGGTTTTGGGTTGGTGGAGGGGGGTGGGTGGGAAGCGGCTTGGGTTGGTTTGTTGTTGTGGGTTTTTTTTGTTTGTTTGTTGGGGTTTTTTTCCCCTGAAAATAAATAAAACTCCCTACAGGTAATAACAGTTATTCAGAGGCATAATTTGCAAGTAGTGGATCAGTGGGAAGATCCTGACCATAGGCTCTAATAAGCATCCTTAGAAATGCCCAGGGGCCGAGTCTGCTGCTGTGTTACCTCCCAGTGATTTACATTTGAATCTTTGCAGTCTGTAGTCTTGAAGAGTATTTGTCCCGCTGCACAGAGTGCCTGCTGGCTGCTTGACCTGTTTTCCCCTGCTTCTCAAATGGCACCTCCAGCCTTAGAGATCAGAGTCTTTCTTTTATTTTCTTTTTTTTTTTCTCTTTCTTTTTCATATTATTAAACAATAATATATACATGAAAAATTTTTAATTGACTTCAACTTGCACCTGTGATCTGGATGGGATTAGAAAAGTATGTTTTAAATTTCTATTTCTTTAAAGTTTCTGAAAGCCTGTAGTTTGGCAGTTGTTCTGCAATGTAAATTCTTTCATGTTTCTAATGACCTAATATGATCTCCATGCTTCTCAGCTTTGAATGGTTATTTTTATCGTTCACTTAACCAAAACATAAATGCAGTAAAAATTTTGATCCACTTTTTCTCTTAATAGTAATGCTAATAATTGTGATAAATTAACAGCTGCCCCCATCCATGAGATACTGAAATGTAGTCTTCATGTAAGATCTTTTAAAGTGTTACTGCTTTAAGCAATAAAACTGGTTTATGAAATGGATTAAACTGTGATTAATGACATTCTTTAGGAAAGAGTACTGAAGCAAAATAGAATTCCTCCAGATCTTCTGCAAACCAGTGGTCATGTATAATAATTAAGTGATGCAGAAAAAAAGAATTCAAGTCAAAAGATAAGCAGATCTTTGCAGAATATTTATTTTCCATAATATATTTAAAATGTTTAGTAAAATAACTGTGTAAATATAGTCTAGAACCAGTATTATCACATTCAGGTTTAGAAACAGAAGGAAATAACATAGCTGTTAAAGTTATTTCACAGGTTATATTTCACCTGTATCTGAGCATTTAAGAGGCTGCTTTATATAAATTCATGCTTTAATTATGTCAAAATAATTAGATAATTAATGCTACACTTTAACATTTACATTAAAGACTGATTGGCTGTACACAACGTGTATGCATACACCAAGGGTTGTCTTTACTGCATGCAATTTCTAAGTAAATTGTACGTTATGCCTATCTCACATTAACAGGAACTCATGAATGAGGATAATAAGAGGAGATTACAACTCTGATGGGATGAAAGTTCTACTTTAAAATCTGAATTTAAGAATTTGATTTAGATATTACTAATGCCAATAGTCCATGTATGGTTTAGCATAAAAATATGGTTGAATATAAAGATGCCTTTCTTATAGGTTTATTTTTATTAAGGAGTCTAGTTACACAACATAAGCTGTACAATGACTTAACTACAAAAGTTATTTTTACAGCAGATATTTCATAAATGTAATTATATTCCATAGCCTGTGTACTATTCAGTATCTGCCATCAAACCAAAATGGAATTACTTAAATATCATATAGGTAGTGACAACAAGTTAACTGAATATATGTGTTGTAAAATAACAAATTTTTACTAATTGTCCTACCATTTACACTACTAAGACAGAAAGCCTTTGTTTCTGACCTGTCTGCATTTTATTTTCATGGTAAGAAAAATAAATCAATAAAAGTGAAAGAGAAGAGTACAAACTTGTCAAGCTGAATATCAGAGGGCTCGGCAAAATTAGTGCTTTTTAACATCACCAAGATCACTTTGTCATTCCAAAAGTAATGAAAGAATATTTTCATTTGAAATATAAATTATTTTTACTGTTGAATTGTAAAATAAAAATAATTGTTAGCAATAATATTGCATAGTAATATTAATACAAACTATAATTCAGATTGTGTGCAGTTTTATGTAAACTTTCTGAGATTATAATGCTTTTATTGAGCTCTGTCTAAAATGAGTAACATTCAAGATTCATAGTAAACATTTGTTAAAAAAAGAAAGGGACAAATGTATTATGAAATAAAAACTGGTTAGTAAATCTGTTGATTTCCTCATTTTTTCATTTTATCTCATTTTGAGACAGCTTTTTCATTTTTATTTTTGTATTTGTCAGTATCTTTTCTCTCAAAATAAAAAGAAATTGTAATCCTTGGAAGATGAAGAATATGTATATAGTGTGCGTAGGAGTTGAGACCAGGGCAACACTTAGATGCAAATTCTTTTTCAGTGTATCTTTAAAAAGATTTAAATCCTATTTATGAGGATGCTGACTCCAGGTTTATTCTTGGAAAGGTATTTTTCCAAGTTAATGCACACACAGAATTACACATAGGTAATATAGGTATAAAAATGTGTGATGTATACGTGTAAATACAGCCATATATAACATTTTTGCCACACAGCTTTAGTTTGTATAAGGAGTCTTTTTTTTCCCCATATGAACATTTATATGATCTGATTATCTAGTCAAAATTATTAATATGTGCAAGTTATCTATATTCAAGTATTGCCTGTGCCTAGCTTTTGTGATGTTTAATTAAATTTTACGTTGCTGATTATTTTATATATATATATAAATAAGATTGTTTCTTATTTATAGGTAGTTTTCCGTAATGAGATATGGCTCCACAGATTCCCATTGTATGAGCAATATTACCCAGAGTACAGATGTATGGAAACAATATCTTTTGCAAATATGTGGTTTAATAATAAATAAATATTTTCCCCACTGAACTAAATTTGAGTATGATCTAAATCCACAATCTTTGTGTTTAACAGGGAGGATGCAATTGCACCTTCAGTTGTCTCTTGTAATTACAGCTTCTTCTGAAAATCTAGGTTGACTTTCATAACTGGCTTGTGTTAGCACCTATCAATCTTTTTGTTTACTCAAATACTTCCTAATTTCTGTCATTCCTTCCACTTGTTCCAGTGTTCTTTTTCTCTTCCAGTAGTAGTTACTATCTCCTTGTGGCTATCTTGGTTAAAAATGTGCGACTACACATTTACAAAAGGCTAAACCAGAAAGAAGATATACGTATAAATGAAACGTACACATATGAATCAACTTGGGTGAATGTTAAGTTCTAAACCAGCCACTTAACTTAGTTGTAGTTATTGATATACTTCCTGAGACCAGAAGCTTGATGTTCATGTATTCTGTTCTCTGATCCTTGTCAGAGACATAATGTCAGGCTCTGAGAGGAAGGGTTTGAATTGACTTGTCAGAAGACTCTATTAACATTAGAGGGCTATGGAGTCCTGTAGTAGTGCTTATTAAGTTTGAAGACATCCACCCATTAGTGAAACTACATCCTTTTTCTAATAAAAGTTTCTGGTAATTACTATTTTTTTTTTTATGACTTAGAAGAGATATGGTTATTTAAATGTTTTATCTCTAACTGTCCTTTACTTCCTTTCTCACTTGAAAACAATTTGCAAATGACGTCTGTGAGATAGCCTCCCTGAGAGTTCCATTGAGTAGTTCTTGCTATACAAAATTATTTTTTAATAGTTAAGCAACAGTCAATACAGAAAGGATCAAGCCTCTGCTGCTGGTCATCTTCTGCAAAGCCAGGGGTGCAAGGGAGCCATAGCCCTTGATACCGTTCATCTGGATAGTTTATCTAAAGAGACTGGATGCATTTTGCGTAAGCCAAATTTCTTACAGTTTTTCACCATTTTCATAGTGAAAAACATCATGAAGCTATACAGAACAATTTGTAGGTCAGAACACGAATAAATACGCTGTTATTTTCACTCAGCTGAGACATTAATGGGGTTACCGCAAGGATTTTAATACGTGTATCTCCCCTTCCTTCTGTTGCCGCGAAGAATGGAGAACAGAATAATTGCCCCAGGATTTTAATTCAAATAATGTAGAAGGGGATGTTAAGGTTTATTATTATTTTATTTTATGGCTGTGAAAACTCAAAGGTGTTTGTTTAGACACAGTGCATTCATCTTCTGTCATCTTTGTTGGTTGCTGCTTGCCACGTTCATTACAGTTACAATTTGAGCAATTAATTTATCGTTCCACTATGTTTACTTTATATGTATTGGTTGATGATATAGCTTTATCTTTCATTTTACCTTACAACTCTGCGATCCTGGAGTAAAGAGCATTGCAAAACTGGTGCCATGTTAGGTCAAGATACACCATTAAAAATTCCCTGTTCTGTCTTTTCTTATCTTTATGTGTGTAGCTAAATACAGGCTGAATATAAAACATATCACTTAGGTAAAAGATAAAATTATTTAAATTACTTAATATCATTAAGAGCAGAAATTCAGTTTCAAAGAAAGGTTGGGTAACCTCTTGAAATAATTCTGTAAGAGTGGTTGTGTTGGTTTTGTTTTGGTTGTGGGTTTTTATTATTATTATTATTATTATTATTATTATTATTATTATTCCATGATCTTGAAATGTTTAGAGCTTTCATTTGTTTTTGTGCATAAGCCCACTCATGTCTGACATGATTGCAGCTGTGAGATTCTAAGCCATGATGTGCCTGGAGGGAAGGGACGACTCCATTCATTGTGTCTGTATATAGTAGGAATATGTGCATGTCTTCCATATGGACTCATTTGCTTTTGTTTTTCTTATTGTTTTTAGAATCAGCTGAATTGCAAACAAACTATTTTAAAGAGGCACTGCCAAATAAGTAGCTTCTGTACTCTCTAACTGAGCTGAAGCTGTTCGCTAGATACTAAATGCAATAGAACTGTTTTTCCTTAAAAGTAATAAAGTATTATGGACTTGCATATAGAAGTATATAGGTATAGTACAGAAGTGTCTCTGTGTGTGTGTGTATATATATATGTAAAAGTATATAATAGTCATATGTTCAGGTGGTTTGGGATTTACTTCATGTATCTACATTTCTCTAAGCTTTTGCATCAAATCTTATGTCAGTGGGAATGGTAAGAAGGACTTTCTTGATTTTTTTGTTGGGTTTGTGGTTTATTTTCTTTTTTTTTCAGTTGTGTGCCTAGCTAGGTGTTATGAGTGTTAAAAATCTTCTGCTTTTTTATGAGTGTTAAAAATCTGCTTGGCTCTACCATCTCATTATGTGTTCAGGGAAAGCTGGCATTTACGAAATCAAGTAAATAACTCATGAGAAAATTTTTATTTATATTATTCTTAGGAAAACATTTTGTCATTGTAGTTTAGTGATTGGACCTGACAAGGTACCTTCCACTCTTCTTTTTCATGTTAAATTGTTTGCAATAATGGACTTGATGAGAAGTAGTAAGTTTTTACAGAGTAATTATATCCCTGATAAATTCACAAATTCTTCACTACAGGATTATTAAGGAGACTTTCAAGAAAAAGGACATGGACATACAGCTTTAATTTGGAATTGGCAAAGAATATAATCATTTGGAGTTTCTTACATGAGTATTTGAATTTAGGACTTTTTAAATCTAAATAAATTGGTTATTGGGTTTGCTGAACATGCAAGCATGCTTTGTGGACTAAAATATCTGCATAAGCATCTAGGGCTCTAACTTTAAGTATGCATTTTGTAAAAAATATTGTTAGTTCCTGTTTCATAGAAAATAATATGTCTAGAGTCTTGAGAAGTCCTGGAAAAGAAAGTACCTTTTTTTTTTCTTTTTTTTTTTTTTTTTTTTTTCATTGCTAACTTTCTCCCTCTGTCCATAAATTCAGTTCTTTTGAAACAAATTTCCTGCTTAATTGAAAATCCAGTTCTAGATGTCAAGCACTATACCAATAGTAATTTCCATGCCAGGGAACCAGTTTATATCTGAGAAATCAAGTCCTTCCACTGACCAGTGCTCGGCAGCAGAATTATGGATGGTTTCATGAGAGAAGTCTATGTTTAAATGTATACCTACCATATTATAGACACTAATGCAGAGATAATAATATCCTCTCTAGGTAACAGTTAAGAAAAATATTGACACTATTTGAGTACAGTAAAGGAAAAAGGAACTTAGATGAATATTGAAGGATGTACGAGTGTAATTATACAGTTTTTTTTATTGTGCAGGGCAGAATTGAAATGCTTGGTAAATGATAGATGTTTTAGGCACCAAAAATAGTATAACCCCCTCCTTTTTATAATGTGGTGTCTAGTAAAATACTGATGAGATTGAAGTGGATCAGTGGTACCAAACTTTTTTTTTTTTTTTTTTTTTGTATTTTAAACAACAGTGACTGGCTGAACTTTACCTTTGTCATGTGCTTTTCCAGCAGTGCTGTGTTGTGTGTGGCAGCTGGAGTACATTCACTCGTCTCCCTAGTTTCCACTAATTATCCTCCTCCTTCTTATCTTTCCATCCTATCTTGGGCTTTAATTTTTATCCCAGAGACTGTCTTCCTCCTTGATGGGATTACAATTCACAGCTTTTAAGCAGTTACTATCAAAATTATCTTAGTAACTTCCTATAAGTGTCCTCTCTCTCAAAGAAATAATTGTTAAGCTCAGTTAAAAGTTGCATTGATTAAACTCTTCAATGTTAAAAAAAATATCAAAGTATAGGATTTTTTAATTGTTATTAGAGCAACAACTGATGATTGGCTATATACTTATACCCACTGGTTAATTTTAGCAGTAATATTTTATCCCTATATGTACAAAGTCCAAGCAAGAATCAGAAGAAACAACTGGTACGTGATTCTAAACTCTTAGTAGCTGTGATGAACTGAAGTGATTAAAATCTAAATGTTTAATATCAGCCAGCAATCAAAACCAAAGTGTGTTTAGCAGAATTTATCACCATATCTAACACAGAAGATGTCTAAAGAATTTCTGAATTTCTACGTGACAACTGTTAGTAAATGCTGAAGGGTGGTTTATATTGCCATAGCTCTTTTGAAATAGAAATATTTTTTTAATGATAATTTACATACCCTTCTGATCTTTACTGTACTGTTTCCGTATTAATTTTATATTCTTGGAGTCTGCCTCGTTTCTCAGTTCAGAATAACGAGTTCTACCAGATTCTAGGTAAAAGCTAGTTCACTTTCTTTTGCTGCCTCCTTTCAATCTCTACCATTTTTTCAGTCCACAGCTTCTCACTTAAAACTGCCTTCTGTAGATGCTAGAGACTTGAAAACTTAGATTTTGTTCTGAATTGCCAAACAAATGTTTAATAGATGTGCTACGTATCTTGTAGAAATCAGCTGTAGCAAAGATAATCTGAAAACAAGAAGTGCTAGCATCCTTTTGGTCCTATTGATGTTATAAATAGATTAATTTAAAAATTTATTTCTCAGAGATTGATTTTGAGCATTCTTACCTGGAATGCTGAAATGTGATTTTGATTTTAAATTTGGATTTGAATCCTAAGTTAATTTGGATGAAGTTTAGTATATGTCCTGGTTTTAGCTGGAGAGAATTAATTTTTTTCAAGGTAGCCAGTACAGTGCTGTGTTTTGGATTTACTGTGAGAACAATGTTGATAACACACTGATGGTTTAGTTATTGCTAAGTAGGGCTTAGTCTTAAGTCGAGGACTTTTCAGTTCCCCATGCCCTGCCAGCGAGCAGGTGCACCAGAAGCCGGGAGGGAGCAGAGCCAGGGCAGGTGACCCAAACTAGCCAAAGGGATATTCCGTACCATGGAACGTCACGCTCAGTATATAAACTGGGGATGTTATCTGGGAGGGACTGCTTGCTGCTAAAGGACTGGCTGGGCTTCGGTCAGTGGGTGATAAGCAAGTGTATTGTGCATCATTTGTTTTTCTTGGATTTTATTCCTTTCTCTCCCCCTCCTCTTCATTAGAATTATTATTGATATTTTTGGTAGGCGTTTTTGGTTTGTTTGGGGGTTTTATGTTTATGCCTTTTGTATCTCAACCCAGGGGTTTTACCTTCCCCCCCTCGAGGTCTTCTCCCCATCCCGCTGGGAGTGGTGGGATCACTTGGGAAGTGAGTAAGCAGCTGTGTGGTACTTAGTTGCAGGCTGGGGTTAAACCATAACAATATGCTGTTAAAATAATGCTATAATCTGGCAAGCCATGTCAGAGGATGAATATCTCAATGCATTTCTAATATCCTGTTCTAAGCTTTTATGTGCTTTAAAGTTCTAGTCAGCCTCAATGAAAAGTGTCATTGACATAGTAGTGGCAAGTCCCTTTGCGCATTTCTGTTGGCTGTCCTTTCCTCTGAGTTTAATTAAGTGACATAACTATATCATTTGCTGCTTTCATTTGTCTTAGAATCACATCATTGTGAATCTTAGCCACGTTTATGAACGTTTATACTGAAAAATGGGCACTGTTGAGTAGCTGTGAGGTTCTGTAGTGTTAACATTTCATATTGATCTTGAAAATTTCTACTCCAGTCAACGGCATATTTCAAAACACTCTGAGGTTTCTCTTGGACTTGTAGGTCCACAGCTATTCAAAAAAACCCACAACAACCAACCCTAAAAAATTGGAAGCCTCAGCCTCTTTGAAGTCAATGGGAAATGGGTTCCTAAGTATCTGTGCTTTTAGGCCATTCAAGAATTGCTATTAACATCATATGAGGTCTGTATGTTTCAGCCATATGATTTCTCCCAGTAACTGCTTTCATCAAATGTATGACTTCTAGTTAAAATACAGCATATAATTCAGAACAAGTTTATGGCTGATCTGCTGCTGGGGAGTACATGTAAATGTGATAGATGCAGCCTTGTAAGGATTCTCCTGAGAACTGCAGAAATGTCCTTGTTGTTTATGTTCTTACCTTCTTTTGCCTGAAGATTTTTCAGGAAAGCAATCAGCGCGGTGTTTCTTTGGACAATGAGTTAACAGCCATGAGGAGCCAATGTAACATCTGTAATTTTTGTGATTGGGAAGGCATAAAAAAAAGGGTAACACTGCCTTTGCCCCAATTTCGGTCAGGAAGATCAGTTCACTTTGGAGTCTGGAGTGGGCTCTGAGTTTGTAAGTTAGATCCTGTGTAATGCAAAAGGGCGGGAGTTTTCCTGATACCATCAGCCAGGCTTATTTGGTTTTAAAATAATGTACATTATTTACATTTTTTGTACATTACTTTGTATGAGGAATGTCTTTTCAGCAATTCCAATTATGGAATTACATTATATAGTGTCTTTCAGTTAGAAGCATCCCAGATTACTGTACTCAGTAGTACTGTAAATATTCATGCTTTTGTGAAACTCATCCTTGACTCTGTGGAATGCTGGCAGGTATTCAGAGAACAGCATGTAATGAATTAGATGAGGAAAAGAAAAAAAAGGAAATTTTAGATGGGGGGGAAACTATTGTGAATTTAGCTAGGGTTAACATTTCACTTCCACTGAAAGTGTCATTCAGACTTTACTGGCCAGAGCAGTTGGTATTCCTGCTTTCTGCTTTCTTAGATGTTTCATCTGAACAATGGCACAGTCAATATAGATGTCTGATTTTCAATGTTTACTACATCCTCTGCAACTGAGTGAAAATATATGATTTTTTGCTCCTGTATAATTCAGCATGTAACCAACTCATATTTTCTTTTTTAATTATAAAAAAAGTGAAAAGTATAAATGAAGCTCCTCAAAATACATTGCACTTCTCTGCAAATGTAATTTGAAACTCATGAAACATTAATGCATAAAATATGGAATGTTGTTTTTAGGCTACACAGAAAAAAATTAGAAAAGTTAAGTTTCTTCTCTATGTTATTAAAACTATGTATCATAGAAAATTAATGGAGGTTTGGTTCTCTCTGTTCCCACACTTCTGAATCATGTTTTCATGAGGGATAGTCATCAAACTAGTCATAGACTTTTGTGTGTGCATATGTGTGTGTAAATTCTTAATAATACTGTGTTCAGAAGTAGATAATATCATATATCAACCACGTGTATAAACAACATAATTTTTAATAGTTATTCTCTCTCCATCCACAACTTGCATGTGCACACATTTAGTAAAAACTGCTTTTGACAGAAGAATTATGAGTTAGAGCCTACACACACACTAGTGACCAAATGGCAACTAAAGCTTAGACAGATAATTTTTGTTTGTTTAAACATGATTTATTAATTCCTTGCTGTGAGTTTGCATTCCAAAACACAGTTAGGATTTGTATTATGTATTATATTAAAAAATATTAAAAGCACGAAAGAAAAATCTTAATGTTCATACTTTAAAGTGGGCAGAAACATAATTAGGTAGTAACTTAAAGAAGTGGGAGGTTCATTTTTCAGTCCCCCAAAGAGTCAAGTTTTAATATAAAATACTAATTGAAAAATGGTCTAGATTTATGCCAAAGCAGCAATTTGTGCTAAAAAAACCCAGAACCCAAACCCTACATATTCTTTCCTCTAGTAAATCTTTCTCCAGCTTTGTTCCAAGGTTGTAAGTCTCATGATTTCAGATGTATGTAAATTATTCCTGAGCATTTAAGCTGAAGTTAGGTTTCTACTGCATGATAGTTTTAGGACTAAAATGAAATAATGCCCTTGAGAAATGCAGCTTCAGCTGAGAGGAGTTCTGAGAACTGGAACAAAATAAACACTGTTGATAAACAGTAGAGTGGGAATCAGCCCAAAGTCCTGCTGCAGTCTATTGGCAGATACAAATAAATGTTTTAGAATATCCGTTTGCACTGTCATTTTAATTTATTATATTTATAATAATCTAGTGTGATTTTAACTTTAGAAAGACTTCTTACTTGCAATATTATTTTTCAATTGATTCATTTAAGTTTGACTTGAAAGAAACAGTAGTTATGAGAGCAGAAATACCACAAAGCAGCAACACAGAGAAACAGCAAAATGACATTCATCCTGCAATATTTTCAGGTAAAATATATGAAGAAAATATTAAAAGTATATGTGCTGTTTGTGATGAGAAGAAAGTCTCAGGAACACAAGCATGACTAGAAAAAAAAAGTGCATTACGTTGAGGAACAAAGTAGCAGATAATCTCTTCCTATAATCCAATTGCACTTGTTCACAGAATATTTCAGTTCTAGTTATCCTTTCATAGAAAGAGAGAAATTTAATTGGAATGGCATTTACAGAATTTAAACATAATCAGGGAAGATGAAGACTAATATGTAATCTAGGTTTATTTACACTATTTACATTATGGTCTAGCTAAATTTATAAAGAACTACTCATCTTTTTATGGATATTTGCTTATTTTTGTAACTAAACATCAAACAGACCATTAGAAACGTGTCTCTATTCCTTCAAAATATTTTCTCTGCAAAGAGAATGTATGCTCTTGGACTGAGCAACCAGGAATTTGTTCAGTGCACAGCACCTCTGAAAAAGTGAATTCATATTTCACCATATGTACATACCGAACCCAATGCAGAGCTATTGAAATTACTGAGAGAAATGCCACAAACTTCCTTGAGGGTATGTATGTGCAATCAGTAGAGATTTGCTGTGTGAGCCCGAGTCTGACATGGACAAATGCCTGTCCAGACCAGCCTAGTATTTCTGCCTGCTCTACACATGGGATGACTCATGACCTGTTGGTAGCTTGTCCTGCCTTGAACATGGAGTTGGCATTGAGAAAGCCAGGGACTTTCCAAGAGTTTTCAGATAAAACAGAGGCTGGCTGTAAATTCCAAGTGCATATGCAGGCATCATTTTGCCTGTAATGTACTTAGTTGTCTTTCTACTTCATTCCAGTACACTTCTATCACATCTTTTGTTGATTGTGATTTTTCTCGCAGGTTTTCATCATACTGCCACTTCAGTTTAAAGATGTTTGGCACGGGACTACTCACACTGATACAAGCCTACTGTAGCAGTGTGTTTAGCCTGCCACACAGAAATAATAGATGGCTCTTACTCTCCATTGACTGCTCTCTACAGGAACTTGTTCTTTCAGAATACCCTCTCATCAACTCCAAGCCTATAGTCAAATGAGCAGCTAAAATAGCATGGAATTTTCATAGGTACAGAATCCACAGCCCAGATGGAGTTTTAAAGAGTTTAAAGTAATTGATGAGCAATGAAGACAGAAAAAGAGACAAAATGGAAGATAGTAATTTAAATACAGTTTTAAGGGTTTACAATGGTTTGCTTTAGAGAGACTAAAATGTAGAATTGTGTGAGATTAGGATGAATTTGTTAGATTAGATGGAACCTTTTTTGGAAAGGTGTTTCTCTTTTAAGAGAAGATAAAATAACATTACCCAAGTACTTGAAAGATTTAATAGAAGGAAAAAAAACCAACTATTACAGGAGATTCATGGCATGAGTTATAATTAAACTTGTGAAAATAAAAGGAAAAAGGAAAGCTGAAAAGCTGAATAACAGATAAAAAAAAAACCTCCTTGATTCATTAATCTCTGTGCAGCCTCTTCAGAAACAAATCTATGAGGTGGAATAAGCACAGGATGATGCAATTAAATTATTCTGTCAAATTGTTCGGTTTGTTTTTTCTGAGTTTTGATGCTGTTTTGTATCAGCAGTGAGACTTTCTTTTCTGGTGTAATTTAGTGCAGGCATGTGTCACACCACCAGGTGAAGCTTTGAATCTAAAGCTGTGGGTTTTGGCCTCCTTGCATACGGTTACTCTTAACTGACATAGCCACATCAAGTGCTAATTCTCGCGGTCTATCCAGTCAGCATGTATTTCACCCTCCCACTGTATTTGCCAGGTAAATACTTTGTATAAGGTAGGTGGCACATAAGGTCCTAGTTTGATTACCATCCCCCACCTCCAACAACTGTGAGAAGTGAGGATATAACCAGAGCACATGTGATGAGAGAGGAGGGCAACAGAAGGCAACAGAAAACTGAAAGTGCTGGGACCCCTGCTATAGATAGCTGGAGGTGTTTACATGAGAAGAGTGGGGAGACAGGACATAAGGTGTTAATGTGGGTAGCAGTGCAGGTTTCGTCATGGTTCTGCTCTGCATGAAGTATTTTGCATGGGTCGATATGAACTTATAGCTGCTCAGTGCAGATTATCTCCTTGCAGCATAAGGGAGGGGAAGAGAAGTGGCATAGCATAATCACTGAACATCTGGCATTCCACAGTAGATGTTATTCAGCTCCCAGGACTGAGCCAGGACTTTCAGTTTGGTAAATCAGAGCACTTTTAGGCAATGCTGACGTGGTAGGTGAATGCAGCGTGGGGTTATGCAAGTGGGTTGTCAATAAATGGAAAAGGATTAGAGAATTAGCTGATACAGGAGTCTAGAATTTTGCAGCATGCAAGAGTGAATGTGAGCCACTAATGCTAAGTTAAAGCTATTTGAATTGTGTCCTCTGGACATAATGGCTGAGGTTCCTTAAGTACCGAGCAACCGCCTCTGAGGTGCAGAGTTTTGTCAGATCTTTGCTGACTTTGTTGGGCACTGGGGCCAACAAGCTGCTCTCCGTTTTAAGGCTTTCTTAAGCACTACAGTTTCTTGGGCTGTTGCACCTTTGTCAAGGCTTTTAAATATATAATAATGTATTAGCGAAAACAGATGCAGTGACATTACTTTGTTCCTTTTATTTTTGTTATAGTTTGATTTCTTTTCAGGGGAGAAGTATTATACCTGGTGAGCCTGATATTGAACTTGCTTATGTTAACACAAATATGATGAGAGTGATGCCTGTGGATGTAATTAATTTGCTTTATGAGTAAGCAAATGTCACAATTGGAATCCATGTTTTTTTATAAAATCTATTTGGCATGAGGTAAAAGTTGAGTTACTTTCATTTCTTTCTTCCTATAGCATTTGAAAAAAATTAAATTGCATATGTATTTTAAGCTTATGTTCATAATTGCTTTAGATGCTCTTCTTTTTACAGCACAAACTTCAATATAGCCAGGAGCATACACACAAGCTTGGAAAGCTAAACCTTCTTGCATAGTCAAAGCTGCCTTTACTGGATAGCTCAGAGCACTTACTTTGGGTAGTAGTTAGATTTCTTACTTCTGCATCCAAGTCACTATCTGAACTTCTTATCTGTAAAAGGGAAGAAAGAGCACTGTCCGATTTCCCTGACAGACAGGGAGTTAATTAAGTACTTTGAAAAAATGGTGGTTGTGCAGGTAACAAAATCAAATAGATAATCTTTGCTTTTTCAGTTTATGTTTGTATCACTGGAGTTGAGACCAAGAATTTTGTGGTATCATTTTATACCTTGTAACTTAAATGACCTTATGGATTTTAGGCTTCAACAGACAAAAAAAAAAAAAAATCTATTTGCATGATTTCATTTGCACTGGTGCCTTAGAGGGCTGTGGCCTAATATGTTAGATATTGTATTAGTGTACACACAACCAATGCTTGCCATAAAGAGTTGATATTCCAATATATAAACCAGAAAAAAATCAAGTGAACGCAGGGAACAGATGGAGAATTACAAATTGATAGCAAGATCAATACATCCTAAAAAAATCTATTCCTAAATATGTTTTGGTTTTTAATTATTTCCATTTTTTAATAACATTTTCTATCAGTTGACACAAATACAGGAATGTTACAATCAAATATCTCAAAATAGTGCAGCTGTTGCCTTCATTTCATGAAGAGCAGGATTTTACATGTGTTTTAAGCAAAATGCATACAGATGTATTTGTTGTGTTAAAACTGAATTTTGATTGGAATATATCTTTTCTGTGATACCTGAGTATAAAACAGCTCATGCATATTGTCTGATTTTTTTTAATGCATGTATATTTTTAGAAGATGTTTATATGTTAATAGGTGAAATAGTCACCTGGCAGGAGTTGTGTTTGAAAGGATGTTAGTGGTATGTTCCTATACTAAAACAATTTAAGAGAGTTGTCAGTTAAAACACACAATCTGATGTTTCTAAAATAGATAGAAAAGGGTATTTTTAGTTATTTCAGAAGCAGACAAACATATAACATATCAATCCAACAAATCCAAGATTTATTTTCCAAAATGCATCATAATTTGCATGTTGTTTGTATGGCTGAGTACACAAACATTTCTGCAGAAGGTGGGAGTGGATGGGTATGTAGGAGGAGATAATTCTTTCCTCTGACTAGACAGATAATTTTGTTGAACAACCAGAGCTGTTAGTGGTGAACCAAACAAATTTTTGTGATGTCAAGTGAGAAAAATAGTGATTTCTTATTGAGGAAATTTTTCTTCTTGCATACAGACATTTCCTTCTTATTTCTTTTGGCTGAATTAAACCATCATTTTATTGTACTACGCCAGTCCTTTACAGTAATCCTAGCCATATTACAATTGTTTCATGTTGCATGTGTAGCTGTGATATTATATGTGCTATGATGCTGCCCTGAAAGTAAATATTCTAGATACTTCTGCAACCACATGTATGGTTGTGAAAGTGTATTTCCATACCTCCTTAGGTTCTTTTCTTAAACTTAAATAAGCGCTTGTGCCTAACTTGGTCAGAACTGTGCACATGGATTATGAAACCATGCAGGATCTGGCAAATCTCAGTTGTCAAAATCTCCCAAAGAAATTATTGCTATGGCTTAAATCAGTCAGGTAAATGTTTTCTATAGTATGTGGCACAAAACTATTATCATTAAAACTGTGCCATGCAATAAAAGATTTGCAGTTTCATTGAGTTTTCCTGGGTGACTATTTTTATACAACTTCACATTTTTGGAGTGTTGATTAAAAAAAATAAACCAATGAAACAAACAAACCCCTTTATTTATTTATTTATTTAAAAAATCTGAACATTCCTTATATTTAGCAATCAGTTAATACATTTTGTATTTAGGTCCTAAATGACAAATCAAATCTGAGAGGTTTCCTCCTTCTTCTAATAGGAAAACTAAACAAGTGCACCTCAACAATTGCCAAATAATTTGGACTATGTTTTTCAAAGACTGAGGTGTCCTGACTTAAAAAATGAGTATGTCTATAAATACATCCAAAAAAAAAGTTTTTGTGTGTGTGTATATACATACAAGTATGTATATAAGTATATACGCATATTAAGATGTTTATGGTTTTATAGGATTAATTAGTATATGGGTGATCTAAATGTTTTTTCAATACCATACCTCTGTGTTACCTTTAGAATAAGTCAGCATCTAATATTTTTTTATTTATTCCATAGAAACCTTTTGTTTTCATGTCAATGAATATGAATGAAATTTTAAAGAAATTAAAAATTCTATGTATGCTGTAAAACAATTCAGTGCAAAATACAATATGGTATGTTACAATTTTTAATTTACATATTTTATAACTGAAAAATAGAAATGTTTCTCGACTTTATAGTATGCTGAATTTTCAAAGATTTTATTTTGATGCTATCATAACAACTGGAAATTTCTAAAATGGGTAAGACTAGAAAAAGCTTATTTATAGGGCATGCATTTTTATTTGTAACAAGTTTGTTTATAACAAGGCAGTAAAATGAGAATGTTAGTAATAACATTTTAATTGTATTTTGTATTGACTTGTTGCTGAAATTTTAGGTAGCATTTTGGTGAAAGGATTGACAAATTGAAAAGCATTACTGCTACATATATGCTCCACGAAACCTGGATGAATGGATATCAATATGCTAATGTATTTTTGTGAGATACAACTTTATATTAATTCAGTATCATGAAACAGATTGTACATTAAACTTTGAGACACAATTGTGAAATGTGTATCTAAAGATGCTATGAAAAATTATGTATAAATACTGAATTTTTACCTTGGGTGTCATTCTTCACTCAGCAATAAATCAATAAGAAATAAATTTTTTTCATTAATGAGGTTGCATCAGTTTGAAACTTGTTTAAACAGGAGGAAAGGTAGGATTTACAGGCAAATACCCTTTGTTTGAAGACAGTTTTATATAATTTTTAAGAGGTACAAGTGCCAGATTTTATTCTTTCAAAATCTACAGCATTTAGATATTCTCTCCTGCTGCACTTCATTTCCATAGGCTGAATAGTAACATACTGTAGCACATGATGAATTTCTGTATACTGAATGTGGATGACAGCTTGAACAATCAAGATCATGTCCTGTTCAAGACCAACTATTTTATCTCTCCGTGCTATACCATATTTGCTTCAACCAAGTGGGTTTTTTTAATTATTGTTACTATAGATGTTTTAAGGGAAGGCAATGAATTTCAGACACATTTTGTCTAAGAAGTTGCTTTGCTACGTTAACCTGGAAAGAGGAATCAGATGAGAACACTCACTTTGATACAATCTAAGACAGTCTTTCCATACAAGCATAATACCTGCATTTGCTTAATCTGTTGGTCTGAAATGTACTATGCTGAAAGCAGTATATTCTGTGGGAGAATGATAAAGATGGTTTTCCTGTTACTTTATCTTTTATTCTTTGTACTGTACATTTTAAAAATACAGCTCATCACGCTTTTTAATGTACTGCATTTTTAAAATACTTTTTTAACCTTTTCTTTGAAAAACATGGTAACTAACTTGCTTCATTCTTTTCCTTCCTTTTATAGGGTAGCAAAATATTATAGTGTTCATGCAAAAAGCAGAAGTATTATTTATATATATTTTTTTTAATTACAGGTAAAGATTATAGTTCCCAACAGCACAGCAGGTCTGATAATAGGGAAGGGAGGTGCTACAGTGAAGGCTATAATGGAGCAGTCAGGGGCTTGGGTGCAGCTTTCCCAGAAACCTGATGGGATCAACTTGCAAGAGAGGGTTGTCACTGTGAGTGGAGAACCTGAACAAAACCGAAAAGCTGTTGAACTTATCATCCAGAAGATACAAGAGGATCCACAGAGTGGCAGCTGTCTCAATATCAGTTATGCCAATGTCACAGGTCCAGTGGCCAATTCCAATCCAACCGGATCTCCTTATGCAAACACTGCTGAAGTGTTACCAACTGCTGCAGCTGCTGCAGGGCTATTAGGACATGCTAACCTTGCTGGAGTGGCAGCCTTTCCAGCAGTTTTATCTGGCTTCACAGGCAATGACCTGGTGGCCATCACCTCTGCACTTAATACATTAGCCAGCTATGGATATAATCTCAATACATTAGGTTTAGGCCTCAGTCAGGCAGCAGCTACAGGGGCTTTGGCTGCAGCAGCTGCCAGTGCCAACCCAGCAGCAGCAGCAGCCAATTTGTTGGCCACCTATGCGAGTGAAGCCTCAGCCAGTGGCAGCACTGCTGGTGGTACGGCGGGGACATTTGCATTAGGTAGCCTGGCTGCTGCTACTGCTGCAACCAATGGATATTTTGGAGCTGCTTCTCCCCTAGCTGCCAGTGCCATCCTAGGAACAGAAAAATCCACAGATGGATCAAAGGATGTAGTTGAAATAGCAGTGCCAGAAAACTTAGTTGGTGCAATACTTGGAAAAGGAGGGAAAACATTAGTTGAATACCAGGAGTTGACTGGTGCAAGGATACAGATCTCTAAAAAGGGAGAATTCGTACCTGGCACAAGAAATCGCAAGGTAACCATTACTGGAACACCAGCTGCAACCCAGGCCGCACAGTATTTAATTACACAACGGATCACATATGAGCAAGGAGTTCGGGCTGCCAATCCACAGAAAGTGGGTTGAGAGCCCCTGTTAAACATGAGATTGTTTTAACCCCTCCTTACCCTATTTTCAAGAAGGATGTACTGTACTTTGC